>NW_023276807.1:102806320-103119190 GCF_003668045.3 Cricetulus griseus | reverse complement strand
AGAACCTATGTAAAGTTGGATGTTATAGCATGTGTTAGTAATCCTGGGGCTCCTATGGTAAGATGGGAGGCAAATACAAGAGAGTTGCCTGAAGCTCTGGGGCCAGTTAGCCTGGCATACACAGTGGCAAGCAGTGAGAGACTGTGTCTCAAACAAGATGAAAGATGGAGACCAACACCCAAGTTTGTCTTCTAAGCTCCACATATGTACTATGGTATGTCTGTACCTGAACTTCCACATGGACATGCACAGAGATTTTTATAATGGTGTATTATTTTTTAAGTTTCATTATAGATGCTACTCCTTTATCTTATAGTTTGCTTTCATAAAGCAATATATCTGTTTAATTTTGTGGCTTTATATTACTCTGTCTTCACAGACTTTAACTTGTCCTGTTAAAGGAATTGTAATGTTACTAAAAAGCCATGTAGACAGCAGCCCTCTGATTTCCACAGCCCGAAGTAGTGCTCTGGGAGAGAACTCCACATCCACAGATCACTGTATCTACATACATACTGAGCACTCCCCTTTCTGGAATCCAAAGAAAGAGGCACATAATCTATTTGTCAAGTAAGAAATCTTTATTTATTACATTAAATGTAAGGCTCTTCAAGCTCTTCTCCTCCAGAGTTTCTGGAATGGAAGATGCATCCTGATGCCAAGAGGCCTGTACTAGTATTGTGACAACTTTGCAATGAGATGTTAGGGGAAGCCACATCCTCCATCCTGAAAACCCACTGCCACTACCAGGGTTCCAGGTAGTTCTCACTAGTATTTAGTTTCCTTCTGCACAGCATAGGAGATAAGTTATCACTGCCTGGAAATGCTAAGTTGTCTTCTGCTAATGCCTGTCTGAAAATGTGTCTTGGGTGTGTTTTGTACCACAATCAGTTTTGCTGTATAGGCTTGGTTCCCAGGGTTGTTGTTTGAGGTGGTAGATCCTTAAGAGAAGGGACTCAGCAGATGGTGGGTAGGTCATGGGGTTCCTCCCTCTTGAATGGATTAGTGCTGGTCTTTCAAGAGTGAATTTTCACACTAGTAGGCTGGTATGAGGTAAGGCCACCATGTGCTCGGCCCCTTCTATCCTTGGTTGGTTCCCTTTCTGTCTATCATGATGTGATGCTGGGAGGGGCCCCTGACTAAGCCAGTGCCATGCTTTGTGGACTTTTCTGCTGCAGTTGTGAACCAAATTAACTTTATTTAATTGTGCCTAATATGATAGTGACTTTTCTAGCTTTTTACTTTTTTTATGTTTATTAAAGCTTTCTGTAAAGAGCTTTTCTTTATCAGCTGGGCTTTGTTCACCTTATCACGTCTTTACTCATGTGTAATTTTATAATTTAGGTCTTTTGTGAACATCTGTATAGAACAATACTCTAGCCCATCACCATATACAATCTCCATCTTCATGTCTCTCCATAATGCTTGTCACCACCACCACCACTACCATTCATAAATCTTGTTTATTTTGTTTATTGTATGTCCACTACTAAGCTTGAAGAGAGTTAGGGTAGGATTTTTTCCCTTCATTTTCATGACCCCACATCCAGGAACACTGCCACAGAACAAATGAATAATATTTATCCAGCAGCATTTTGAAGCATGTTAAGTTCTAGGAAAGATAATCCCTCGTGTACTATAAAACTGTAATAGTAGTCCCAATTCTACAGTAGTGTATTTAGGATTCAAAATGAACTTAAATCATACTTTATGAATATATACATAAATATGTTTTAAGAGTTTTTTGCATATATATGTTTGTATGTGTTGGCATGTGTATATACATGTACGTGTGTGCGTTTTATTTTATTGAGGCAGGCTCTCTTGCTGAATGTGGAGCTCATCTATCCTAACTAGTCTAGCTAGCCAGCTTGCCATGGGGATTGCTGCCTCCCAAGTGCTAAGATTACAGGCAGGCCACAGGCATTTGCATGGTTTCTGGTGATCTGTCATAGTTAGTTTCAGCTGTCAACTTGACACAAACCTAGAGTTATCTGGGAAGAGGGAACCTCAACTGAAGAATTGCTTTGATCAGATTGGACTTGGACCATGTCTGTGAGGCATTTTCTTAATTGCTAATTGAATTGATATAGGAAAGGCCAGCCCACTATTGATGGTGCCATCTCTGGGCAGGTGGGTCTGGTCTGTGTAAGAAAGGTATCTGAACATGAGCTTAGGTGCGAACCAGCAAGCAGTCATTCCTCTATGGTCTGTGCTTCAGTTTCTACCTCCAGGTTCCCTGCCTTGACTTTCATTGATGAAAGATTAAGTAAACTCTTTTCTTCCCAAGTTGCTTTTGGTTATGGTGTTTGATTATAGCAACAGAAAGCAAACTTGGAAAGAATCTGAACTCAAGTTGTCATGCTTATGTGGCAAGTGCTTTTTCCCATGAGCCATCTCCCAGCCCACAAAAAACCCTTCTCCTGTTTGTCTTACAAAGATAGACTTCAGCCAGCCCGAATGTCTCCCTAGGAGAAGGCAGTGTAGCTATTTGATCCCTTCCTCCTGGATCTGTGTTTCAGCATGTGTCAGAGAGGTCCCTACACTCCATTTTCTATCATTGTTTACTTCTTCCTTTCCATCCCTTACCAGTCTATCTAAGCCAAGACCCAGTTCTGTTGGCACTTTGACCTCCTACCATCTTAGCCTTCTGTTCTAACAAAGCCAGACCACATAACTTTCAAAACACTGTACAGTGCTGTCAGTGGAGCCAGACAGGCAAAACCCAAGTACACAACACTTAGTGTGCATATTCACTGGGCTCCTGGTTTCTTCCTTCCTCATACTATCAAAGAGCTCCTTTAATGTATTACTGCACTTCTACCATGAAGAGGAACCTATGATTCAGGGGTTCAGGGTTTATCTCCTGGCAGTAGCAAGATACAGCATCAGAACCCAACCTTAACACCTATTAGATGCACCATCTCTGAACCCAAGTCCCTTCATCTGTATACTGGATGGCACCTACCTTGTAGCACAAGAGCTTAGGAGTAAAAGGTTTACTCAGAGAAAAGCCCTAAGTCCAAACTTCACAGTGTATGAACTGTACATAAGAGTAATGCCCACTTGACAGTATTCTTTAGTTAATTGAGGTATATAGATACGTGTGTGTGTGTGTGTGTGTGTGTGTGTGTGTGTGTGTGTGTGTGTGTGTGTGTGTTGTATAAGGATAAATAGTTATTTAATATTACAAAATGTTTCAAAGATTTGAATTACTCTCTAAATTGCTGAATTTTCTCTTGTGTAGGAACATGCTGTTTTGGACACTTAGATGCAAATGCCCTGTTGTTTGTTTTAATGCCAAGGACTTTGTGAGAACAGTACTACAGTTCTTTGGTGAAGATGATAGTTGGAAACATGGTAAGCTACCATTCTCATTGTCTCTAAGATTTGGAAAGCATGTACCTGCTTCAGGGCCCCTGGCCTCACACTATTTCTTCGCCTGCCATGATCAGGAAAAGGCACTTCCCTGGTGTGTTTGGTTTCTACTTGCTTTGGTGACTCATGAAGCACAGTCACAAATGGGCTTTGTTATTATGACCAGTCTGTATGGCTACAGACACTGAAAATTAAACTACAGCACAGATAGCAGCAAACAAAGCAGGGCATTTATTACCTTTAAGGAAGTAGGAGTCAGCTAGACATGGTGTATGCCTTTAATCCCAGTACTTGGTAAGCAGAGGCCAGCAGGTCTTTGAGTTCAAGGACAGCTTGTTTTACAAAGAAAGTTCCAGGACAGCCAGAGCTACAAAGAGAAACCCTGTCTCAGAAAAACCCAAAGAAAGAAATAGTGTGGGGGAAAACCCTAAACATGGCAAAAGCATTTACTGTTGATGTTGTAATTTAAGAAAGGCAGCATGTGAGAGGATGACACCATGGTGCCTGTTAAAGCAGAGGAGTTTTTATTGGGAAAGGGACGGGGGAGACTGGCCTCCAGGGACAGGAGCAGCCCGAGAAAGGAAAGAGAGGCACAGAGAGAGCAGGGGTTGGGGGGTGAGCAGGCCTTTTTAAAAGGGAACATAGTGAGTATGCACAGGTGCTCTTAGTGGCTGCAGCTGAGGGCGAATTCTGTCAGAAGCCCAAGGACAGGCCAGTACAGATGCCTAAATGCTAACAGTTGAGTCCTTGAGTTTTAACTGTAAAATCTTTTCCAGGTAATCTGTTTTGAAATATTGCTAATAAATTGTTGAGAAAAATATTATAATAAATTTCTAACACACAAAATTGCTCATCACAACTTGACAAGGATTTGACATACAACTGATTTTTTTCCTTCATTTTTCAAATGCTTCATTTTTCAAGCCACTGACTCCTCAGTATTTTGTAACAAATCTCAAACAACGTAAGATTAAGCTGTAATATTTCAATTGTACGATGATCCCAGGTTCAAGGCAATGCCATCTACTCCCCCAGTATGAGCAGTAATCTTTTTGCATTACTAGCTGTCCTGACAGTATTCCAACTCCCACACTTGTCCTGTGATGTTCTTGGTGTGTGTGTGTGTGTGTGTGTGTGTGTGTGTGTGTGTGTGTGTGTGTGTGATGGTTGAAGCTGTTGATTGTCATTGTCTAGGTTCCTTAATTACAACCTGGCAAGATCCAAAATCTGTTATACTTTCTACTTTTTTTCCTTTTCCATTTTCATGTACACATACATGCTTACATATGGCGCCTGAAGTTGATGCTGGGAATTATCTTTAATTGGTCTTTTACCTTATTCATTAAGGTATGGTCTCAGTCAAACCCAGAGTTGGCATATGTGACTAGTCTTACTATCCAGTTTGCTCTGGGAACCTCATCCCTTGCCTTTCTGAGGCTGGAATTACAGGCATGCTGCCACACCTATCTGATATTTACACAGGTCTGAGAATTTGAACTCTGGTTCTCAGGTTTGCAAGGCAAGTACTTTGACCATTCAGCTGTCACCCCAGTCCATTTTCTTCATTTATTAACTAGACTAATTCTATAGATAGGATCCCTTCATCATCTGCCTGTTATGATAAATCTTTCCGCTAAAAGCCGCCTGAGCCTTACCAACATGTGGGCAGTCTCCACCAGCCACCTGAGTTCTGCCCACCGAGTTAGGGCCCCAATTAATGCACAGAGACTTATATTAGGTACAAATGTTGCTTGGCCAATGACTAGGATTCTCATCTGTTAGCTCAGTCTTTTTTTTGTTTGTTTTTTTGTTTGTTTGTTTGTTTTGAGACAGGATTTCACTGTGGCTTTGGAGCCTATCATGGCACTAGCTCTATAGACCAGGCTGGCCTCAAACTCACAGAGATCTGCCTGCCTCTGCCTCCCGAGTGGTGGGATTAAAGGCATGCACCACCAACGCCTGGCAGTTAGCTCAGTCTTAATTATCATAAATCTATATATTTTATAAGACTTATCCTATCGGACGCCTTCTATTGGCATCCTCCCTTGCCAGTGGATCACATGGCGAATCTGGAGGAAGAGAGGTGGGGAAAAAGGACCACTTCTTGCTTGTCTTCCTTAAATATGAGTCTCCCTGCTATGTCACTTCCTGCCTGGATCACCACTTCTTTACTACATTTCCCAGAATTCTCCTTGACTCCTAGTCCCGCCTAACTTGCTGCCTCATTGGCCAAACAGTACTTTATTCAACAATCAATAAGATGAACATACACAGAAGTACTTCCCCATCATCTGCCTAAGTGAACTTGAGATGGAAACTCCTAGATAGAAATTTGGTTCTTTCTCTTTACTTATTTCAGAATAATGAATTGCTCCACAGAGTAATTGAATCAAGCAAAACGTGATGCAAAATACGTTTAAACTATGGTCATGGTGAACATGTGGGCTGGTTTTACTGCTTAGTTATGTTAAGTATTAGTAATATATAAATAAGACATACTC
This sequence comes from Cricetulus griseus, assembly GCF_003668045.3. Classification (NCBI taxonomy): domain Eukaryota; kingdom Metazoa; phylum Chordata; class Mammalia; order Rodentia; family Cricetidae; genus Cricetulus; species Cricetulus griseus. Next base: position 103,113,311 of record NW_023276807.1, on the reverse strand, counting down.
TTGTATGTATATTACTATAGTAATAGATTCCTTGGAAATGGATGAGTGCAGGGCAGGAAATTCCCATGGTGAGTATATAACAGCTCAAAGCCACTAAGTCAAGAAAGGTCAACTTTATAAACCATCAAAGATATGTGTACCTATTGGGTTGAAATAAATGGTGTAGAGCAGAGAAGACAAATCTGTATGGCCACTATAGAGAACACTATAGACAGACCTAAAAAAAAAAAAAAAAAAAAAAAAAAAAAAAACCTAAAATTAGGGATTTCTCAATTACAAAAGTTTACAGGGTTCAGAATCTAGAAAATTTGGTACTGTCCTATTTCCCAAGGTCTTTTCAAAAAGATCTTTCTGTAGAACTCTTACCTTTGGAACATAAGAGATCAGTGAGTGTTACCAGACAGTGTCATGTGAAGTCAAATATTGCTGTCCTGGACGCACAAGCATCCAAAGTTCCAAATATGCCTACATCATTTGTCTTTGCCATAATGTGGAGAAGGATTGACACTGGCTGCTGTGGTAAATATAAATCTCTCTGGCTAGTATAATAACTTAAGAATGCCAAACAATCTGACATTTGGTGTGATGTGATCCAAGATTATAGTTTTATTTAAAGGTCAGTGCTTTTTTTATTTTTAGTTGTCTCATGGGACTATCTTTTGTCAGGGAATACCATTCTGTCTGCCCTACATTTCCTGCTTACTCTGGCACAGTGATAGGATACTGTGTGAATCCAGGTAGCTCCTACCCTTATTCCTTGACTCAGGAGGCATGATTCTGAGACCATGATGAAGCATTATGAGTAGTCTTGGAGACAGGAGACAGGGAGAAAGTGGAAGAGAAGATCTATCACCTACAATGGCTGAAAAGCCCAAGTCAGGAGAGGTTTCTGACTTCATTGAGAGATTCATCTTCCAAGTGATCTTGGACTCCTTATCCTTTCTTAGCTGTTTAGATTTTATTTCTTTGATGTGATGTCCATGTCAACCAGCCATGTAGGACCTGGATGTATCAATCCACTTTCCTACAAGGTGACGGCTGGAGAGATGGTTCGGCAGGTATTGTTTTGAGTGTGAGGACTGAAGTTCTGATCCCTAGTACCCATGTAAATGTTAAATAGGTGTGATGGTATGCCTACCATTCCAGTACATTCAGAGGGTGGAGACAGGATCTCTTGAACAAGCTGGCTAGCTAGAGAGCTATATTGAGGAACTATGGGTTCAACTGAGAGACCTGGCCTCAATAAATAAGATGGAGAATGCCTGAAGAAGACTCCTGGCATCAACTGCAGGCTCCTACATGCATGTACCTGCATATGCGCGTGCGCGCGCACACACACACACACACACACACACACACACACACACACACACACACGTACACACAGACCACACATGCAGATACATACAAAAAAGAAAAAAGGAAATTATTTTTTTCTTGTCATCACAAAGTCTTGTTTGCCATGGTAAGATAGACCTGACAGCCACTTGTTCAGAAATTTGACAATGACTAAAAAAATCATTTAAATCAAGACTTTATAACAATAATCAAGTAATTATTTAGAACATATGTGATATTAACACATTTTATATGCAGTTAAGTGTAACTATTTATCTGCTAATTGCAAGGCATAAAACTTATCATGCTAACTTATATTTTTTTGAAAAATAAATTCTTGAGAAATAATAGTCATAGGGGTACTAAGTTCTGTAATTTGAGAGGATAGCACAAAGTATTAGTCATTAGAATATTAATCTTTTGGGGATATTTCTTTTTATTTGATTTTTTCATATAATATATTTTGATTATGTTTCTCCTCCTCAACCCCTCCCAGATCTTTGCCTATCTCCTTACTTACCCAGTTTTATGTTCTTTCTCTCTCTTTCAAACAAAACAAAAACACAGAAATGAAAATCAGAACAAATAAGCCTATAAGATAAAAATAATTGCAAAACAGAATGAAACAAAAAGTCCCCTAAAATCCATGAAGTTTGTTTTTTATTGGCCCACTACTCCTACCCATGAGTCTTGTCCTAGAATGTGATTGATATACCCAGTGACACTCCATTGTAGAAAACTGAGTCACTCTTTGCCAGCGGATATCAGTTACAGATAGCTTCTTGGTTAGAATGGGGCTCTCTGTCCGCTTTCCCTTCTCAGTGTCAAAAAACTGTCTGGATTGAACCTGTGCAGGCCCTATGCATACTGCTACAGTCTCTGTGAATTCATATGTGCATAAGTTCGATTGTATTTGTAACACAGTTTCCTTGGAGTCATTCTTCACCTCTGGTACTGACAGTCTTTCTGCTTACTCTTACACATAGATCCCTGAGCCTGACTGGGGCAGGGTAGGGACGCGGCCCAATGAAGATGTCCCATTTAGGATTAAGTGCTCCAGAGTCTCTCACTTTCTGCATGATGTCCAATTGTGGGTCTCTCAGTTAATTCCCAACTGAATGAAGATGCTTCTCTGATTAGTGTTTAGTGAAACAGTGATCTATGGATATACCAATATGTTATGGGAGTCATTTTATTACCATGTTCCTTTAGCAGAATAATAGGTTTCCCACTAGGCCCATGGACTATCTAGTTTCAGGTTGTTGTTACTTTAGTAGTGTCAGGTATGGATTCCATCTCAGGGAATGGGCCTTAAATCCAATAAAAAATGGTTGGTTACTCTTATAACTTTTATGCCACTATTGTACCAGGAGAGCTTATAGGCAGATTGTTGGGCAGTAATGATGCACATGCCTTTAATTCCAGCACTTGGGAGGCAGAGGTAAGTGGATCTCTGTGAGTTCAAGGCCAGCCTGGTCTACAGAGTGAGTTTCAGGATAGCCAAACCCACATAGAGAGAAACTGTCCCAAAAAAACAAAACAAAAAACCCTGATAGGCCGGTCACTGTTGTAGGTAACAGAGTTTATAGCTGGGTGATATTGATGATTGCCTTTATCCTTTGGTAGAGTGCAGAGTACTTTCTAGTACCATGAATACAGTAGAGATTAAGCTTCTAGTTTGGCACCAGCTCAACTTCTCCATATTCAGTAACATAAATAAATGTTGTCTTCAATAGGGTCTTACTATCTCATTGTGGAAAGTAATCAACACCCTTGGCAATAGCCTGTGATGTTGGGGGAGGGGGCTCCATGGGATCACTTTAGCCAACAACTCAAAAATGTGTAACTCATTCCTGGCACTAGAAGTTTCACCTGATGGCATAAGAAATCTAGTTGGGCTGGGCAACGGTGGCTCATGCCTTTAATCCCAGCAGTTGGGAGGCAAAGACAGGAGTGATCTCTATGACTTGAAGGCCAGCCTTGCTTGCAAAACAAATTGCAGGATAGCTAGGGCTGTTACACAGAGAGACCCTGTCTCAGAAAAAAAAAAGAAATCTAGTAGGGACATTGTATGATTTCATTTAGATTCGTTTCTCGTGTGTGTGTGTGTGTGTGTGTGTGTGTGTGTGTGTGTGTGTGTGTGTGTGTGTGTGTGTGTGTGTGCTTCTATAGTAGTAGGTTTTCCTGTGGCTTTCAAAGGCCTTTAGTGTTAGTTGTCCCTCTCATATTTCCTCTCATCCTCCTTCCCATTTAATCCTTCTATTCTTGTTTGCCCTGTCTCCCCATAACACAATATTCTATTTTCCCATATATGAAGATCCTCTCCATCCCCCTGGTTCCTTACTAGGTACCTAAACATCTGTAGTTATTTAAATTTTTGAATACATATCAAAAGCTTATCCACATATAAGAGAAAACATGTAGTAGTTATTTATTTTGGGTCTGGATTACCTCACTCAGGATTTTTTTTCTCTAGCTCCATCCATTTACCAGCAGAAAAAAATTCATTTTTTTCTTAACATCTGAATAATATTCCACTGTATAAATATACCACATTTTCATTATCCATTTATCAGTTGATGGACATCATGGCTCTTTCCAATTTCTTGCAATTATGAATAGAGCAGCAATGAACATGATTGAGCAAGAATCTCTGTAGTAAAATATAAGAGTCCTTTGGATATATGCCCAAGAATGGCATAGCTGGATCTTTAGGTAGATCTATTCCCAGCTTCCTGGGGAAACATCATACTAATTTCCATAGTGGCTGTTCCAATTTGTATTCCTACAGCAATGATTAAGTGTTCTCCTCTGCTGGCATCCTTGGCAGCATATGACCTCATTTGTTTTATTGATGTTGTGCGTTCTGACTGGAATAAGATGAAATCTCAAAGTAGTTTTAATTTGCATTTCCCTAATCGCTAAGGATGTTGAACATTTTTAAGTGTTTATCAGTCATTTGTGTTTCATATTTGGAAAACACTCTGCTTAGTGTAAAGATAGGAAAAGCAACAATTGCTTGTAATTTGAGGAAATACTAAGTAATCTTTTCCTCTGTAGTTGCAGGTTTTGTAGGACTAGATCCCAGAGTTGCTGCATGGCTAATAGATCCTAGTGACACTGCACCTTCATTTGAAGATTTAGTAGCAAAACACCTAGAAAAGTCCATCATAGTCAAACCAAGCAGCACATTTGGTGATACTTCAGGAAATATTGTGGTAAGATGTTTAAGATGAGGTTCTATCTTCTTTAATACAACCCTGACTTTTTCTGCTTCGTAGATAATCTAATAGTAACAAGATTATTACTAACACCCATTTTCATTTCATTGTTCCATCCAAATCCTTTTGGCTGAGGTATTTCTGGTAGAGGTCAATGAATAAAGTTGAACGATATCCTGGAAAGTCTCATTTACAGTGTAATTCTATGGAATCTCCAGTGTCAGTAGCACCTCCTCTGTGAGCAGAGAACTGTCCTTTTGTAAATCTTTAGCACTGGTGACATGTTCTTGTTGGCTGACTTCCTGTGACCTCAGTCTAGGTAGAAAGGACAAGCTGAGTTTCTCCAAGCCCTCTTATTCTGGGGGATGCCCCTGAAGGAGAGGTGTAGGGGTGTGGTCACAGATAGAACCCTCTACTCAACCACATGGTGGAATACTGCAGGTGAACATTCAGATGGCCAAAGGCACAGCAGGAGACATGAGAGCCCGCACTTCCTGCCCTTCATCCTCTTAACTAGCATGTGTAGACAAGAGTCTGTGTCCCATAGGAATAGACTGTAAATAACAGAAACACTGTATCCTTGAATTTAAAAAGAGGTATACCAGAAGGTCACGAAATAGATTACAGAATCAAAGAAGATACAATTCTTGCAAGAATGGGAATCTGTGGCCCTGGCAGCCTGGGCAGAGTGGCAGTGTAGGAGCCAAGATTCAGTTTTAGCATTTGTAAATTGTCCCTCTTCCCTTACTAGTGATTAGAATCCTACTCTGCTAGGCAAAGATTCCCCAAACTGAAGCTGAAATATGACTGCAAGAAATTGTCCACTCGAGTATTATCAGTCCCACTTCACAGATGGGTATACTAGATGTGCACATGCTACTACTGTTCACTCATCTTGCCTAAGGTATAGTTGATACCATAGTTCAGTTTGGATTTATGACTTTAAGTCTAGTTTCTTCTTACCATTCCCACATATGATTCATGGATAAGATGGCTGCATGGAATAAAAATCAGCTATAGAGGGTGTGCTCCTCTAATGTAGGCTGGAGCAGATGCTTAGTGATGCTGGTGAGCCAGCTCCGGATCTCTGTTTTCTGTTCCTGAGGCTCCTTTGTCTTGCCCCATGAGCATCAAAGGCAGCTTCAAGTGCAATTCCAATCATGGTTGTTGGTGAGATGTGGCTGTGGAGAACCCCACAATGCATGAGAATTAGAGATGGAAGTTGGGCCTTTAATCTATAGGATCTGCTTCTGTACTACTCTGAAGAGGTGACCTGAGTTACTCATAATGGAAGGGAGCTCAGATAGAAGGAACAGCATGGGAATGGCAAGGCCTCCCAGAAAATTAGCTCCTTAGAGGGGACAACAGGGCCATGTGGGAAGGAGACAGGGACTTTGGGATCCAGGTTCATGCAGGGCTCTCAGGGGCTGTGTCATGCCAAGGAACAAGCCAGTCCCAGAATGGTTCTAAGTGGAAGCTTGTGATCACTTTGGAGTTGAGAAAGCTTCAGGAAACTCTGTGGAGTTGTTCTAGGTGGTGGCATAGATGTGAAGATCAAGAAATGACTAAAGAAGTATGTTAGAATATATCCAACCAGCAACCACATACTTTGAGTTTCTTCTAATGTGAGGATTCAGCAGAGATGAATCTGAGCAGTCCAGAGTTTGGGGTTCTTTGGCAGAGTAAAATGTTGAGTAGAAAGTCTTAAAGATCTTTGTTAGGAAGGACACAGACTGTGTTGAGGGGCTGCCTTTTACTCCATCTCCCCTCTCTGTCCTTTGAACATGTTTGTGGCTTCTCTGGGCTTTTCCATTTACCTGTCCTAGAGTGTTAATATGTTAGTGTGGAATGTAGCACCCATCTAGTTGTTGCTGTGTGACAGATCAGAGAGGAGAGGTTGTGGGATCTGAGAATCCTTGTTCTTGCTCTGCCAATCATTTAATCACTGAAACAGGCAGTGAGTGCTTCATTTTTCTATCTGTAAAATGAAGGGAAAATGCTGGGCTGAGGAAGTGCCTCCCTGTGGACAGCCCAGCTTGCACAATGGAGGTGCTTTTTGTTAGGGACTTTGTCAGGAGCATCTTACCATGTCACTAGAAACACTTTGTAAGTGATATCAGTTCCTAGACTACTGTGAGAATTGCTGTCAAGTTCATCTGAATTTTAATGTATTCATTTTAAAGAATCAGAATGTGTGTTTGAACCTGAGGATACTCTACGACCTCACGATGGATCTCTGTTCCAAGTTGAAGGCAAGGCAATTTTTATACTGTAATTTATGGCTATATAGGGCCTGTATTTTCATTTGTACCCACACTCATATTCACACTTAGTGTTTTGATAATGAAGTGAGATGTTTTCCTAAGGTCAAATTAATCTGTGACTCACTCAGAAAAGGAAAGATTAAAATGATAATTCCTGCAGGTTTAAAATGTATTCTGTGGGCCGGGTATTGGTGGCACATGCCTTTAATCCCAGCACCCAGGAGGCAGAGACAAACGAATGGATCTATGTGAATTCAAGGCCAGCCTGGTCTACAGAGTGAGTACCAGGACAACCTCCAAAGCAATACAGAGAAATCCTGTCTGGAAAAAAAAAAACAACAACAACAAAAAATGTGTTCTGGTATTGAAAACAATTGTTTCAAAGCCTCACAATTAACTAGTATGTTTCTGATGCCAAGGGTTTACTTTGGTTTGCAACAAAATGGACCCAACTTGTTTCACTTAGATTTTTATTAGGAAGCTGCAGCCAGTGAAGGAACAACTGAGGAGAACTGAAGGAAAAGAGACTATGTCCTGAGGCAAAGGTGAAGGAAATTGGCAAAATGAGATGCTTCTAAGGATAGGCTATAGCTGGAGGCTTTTCCATTCCTGCTCTCTAATGCAAGCTGCCTCTTTCTTCTCCTGCCCTAGGGCATATGCCCAAACAGGTGATGTGTCCTGGAGAGGATCTGTCTACCTTAGGGTACAGGGAGAGACAGAGAAATTAAGAGAAACTAGATGGTAAGGCCCAGAACTCTTAGATGACAGCAGAAAAGAGTGAATATAAGGAAAACTCCAATAAACATCATAGAAAATCTGGTGTGATGGACATGGCCTGTAATCCCAGGATTTAGGAATTGTAGACAGGAAGAAGTTCTAGGGCAGCCCATCTACATAGATAGTTTGAGTCCAGACTGGGCTAGAAATAACATGGAAGGTGATATGAATAAAAGAGGAAGGATTTCATGCTCTTAAAACAGGTAGCCATATAAAGATTCTAACACTCCTGATTAGTCTGCAGAGCCAATGCAAGATTGATAATGACTAGGTAAAATGATTGTAATTCAGTGAACCATTCTGTAGTTAAAATAGAAGGCTAAAACCATGCAATAGTCCTCAAAGTGAGAGAGCAAAGATCTTGTTAAAGTTCAGAATATCTATACCAGATATTCAGATAGTAATAAAATATTCTTTGTAATAGAAATAAGAGTTTTATTAAAAATAATGAAGGGGCTAGAGTGGTGGCTTAGGTGTTAAGAACACTGGCTGTTCTTCTAGAGGACTTGGGGTTCAGTTCCCAGCACCCACATGGTGGCTCACAACTGCCTGTATCTCCAATTCCATGGAATTCAGCACTCTCACACAGACCTCACGCAGGCAAAGCACCAAGGCACATGAAATAAATATTTAAAAAAAAATGAAGATAGTAGGAAGAACCGTTTTGGACAGGGGGCACTTTAATCTTAACACAACAAAGTCAAATAGCTTTTCAACAAAATGCAGATAATAATTAAAAATCATATTGATATTATTTCTTCTGTGAAACAGGCTTATGGCTTATGGCAACTATTTTGTACTTTGGAGCTTCCTTTGATACCAATTTTGGCAGGTGAGTTACCATAAAAACAAAATATAGTCATCTTTCTGGAGAATCTTTACATTGTTTAGGAATGAATCTTCTCTAGCCTATAATGGAGTGGTTACTGTATTTCATCCAAAGAGGTTGCTATCACATTATTTCCTCTTCTGCAGCAAAGGGGTTTGGGCTACATCACCTTCCGGTCTGGAAGGACTTGAAGGCCTGCATCTACCCATGGAGACCCATGTGTTATCTCAATTTCAGGCTAATCCTCCATTTCTGCGCTGCTTTCTCTTACCACTTGAGACTATTTAAGAACCCTCCAGGGATTTTGCCCATTTTTGCCTCTGACCAGGTCCTGCTGCAGGGCCAGCAGTGACTCTATATCCAGAATATGCAAAGAGCCAGGCTGGAACCAGTGCAGTTCCACATCCTTCCCACCTCAGGACTGAACCCAAGATCTGGCTTGTGCTGGGCAAGCACTCTGTCATTAGACTGTATCCCCAACAGGCCAGTTCTTTCAATGCTTCTGTTTCCTCACAGAACAGAGATTGACTTAGAGTGGGACCTAAGTAAATGAGCATTGCTATCATTAGGTCATCAGAGAGGGGGCCTCTTCAGTCTACTGAAAAGGATTGATTAATGCAATGAAAATATGGTCTGCCTCTTATTTTGACTCACAGTGATGGAAAACCATAAGATTCCAGTTGACAAAGAAGAAATAGAGAGGACTTCGGCACTCCTTGGGGTAAGCTATTATTTCGGAATCTGTAATTATCATTGCTCTCATTAGATTCTGATTTTCTTCCCTTCCCTATTGGTCCTAGAGTATTGTTGATACTGTTTGTTCTTCACCTGGACTCCTAGAGGAGAAGACCATGTGTTGAAGGGTTTACAGCTCATTGACATCTATTGCACTGTAGTGGTTTGAATAAAATGACCCTAATAAGCTTACATATTTGAAGCTTACTTACCAGGAAGTGGCATTATTGAAAAGACTTAGAAAGATTAAGAAGTGTGGCCTTGTTGGGGAAAGTATGTAGTGGGGGTGGGCTTTGAGGTTTCAAAATGCCATACCAAGCCCAGTGTCTCTCTTGGCCTATGGATCAGGATGTAAACTTCTCTACAACTACTTCTCCATGTCTGACTGTGTGCCACCATGCTTCTCACCATGATAATAATGGTCTAATCTCTGAAACTTTAAGCAAGACCCCAAGTAAATGCTTTCTTATATAAGATTTGCCTTAGTCTAGTGCTGTGTCTCTGCACAGCACTAGAACAAGTGACTAAGACAGAAGTTGGTACAGGGACTGAAGTATTGTGTGGTAGGCCTGTCCATGCTGGGTTTTTTGTTTGTTTGTTTGTTTGTTTTTTGGATGAACATGGAAGATTTTGGACTAGAAAAGTGGTTGAGCACTTCAAGCATGGTTTAATAGACCACTCTAGTAGGAGCATGGGATACAGTAGTGGTGAGAGCAATGAAAATTATAATAGCTGAGCTCCAGGCTTCGAGGGGAAGATTATTAGCAAGTGGCCTAGAAATCATTCTTGTGATATTTTGGTAAAGAATGTGGCTGCCTTTTGCTCTTGTCCTAAAAGTCTGCCTGAGGCTAACTTGGAGAGTTTTGGATTATTGGCATTGGCAGAAGAGATTTTAGGACAGCCTAGTAATGACACTGTATCAATGTGGTTATTAGTAATCACTTATTTTTTCTCTTTTTGAGGCAAGGTTTCTCTGTGTAACAGTCCTGGCCATCCTGGAGCTTACTTTGTAGACCAAGCTGGCCTTGAACTGACAGAGATCTTCCTGCCTCTGCCTCCCAAATGCTGGGATTAAAAGAATGTGCCACCTCTACCTGGCTAGTAATAACTCTTATACAGATCTGTAATGAAAAGGAGCAAGTTGAACAAAGAGAAATGTAAAACATACAGTGTGAGGAGAAAAAGAACACCAGGAAAGTTGATGTTGGAGACAATTCCTGTGCTCAAGGAGTTTTTTTTTTTTTTAAAAAAAAAAAGCTTAAAGAAAAGACTTATGTTAAATGAATAAAGTGGTGACCTCAGGGCAAGACCCCATACAGCTAAGCTTCCAATTTATAAAAAGGAATTAAAGCTTACTCTGTGAAGGAAACCATAAACATCAAAAAACTGATGCAAGTGTAATTGAGCAAGGGGGCCAAGTTCCAGCCCCAGCAAGCAGCAGAACTTGGAAGCTTTAGCCACAGCCATGTATTTCTGGATTTAGAGTCAAGGATACAAGAAGGTGTGGTTATATATTATTTATAATTTATTAAAGCTTGCCTGAGGATTCAGAAAGCAAAACCAGCCTCAAGCTATAGAGCTCAGGCAGTGGTGATACACATCTTTAATCCTAATAGCCTTAGAAGCCAGGCATACACCTTTAATCTCAGGATTTAGGAAACAAAGGCAGATGGATCAGTCTGATTTCAAGGCCACCCAGGGCTATAAGAGATTGAATCAGGGTAAAAGTATAACAGAACTCACACCTTTAATCACAGCACAAGAGAGGTATAAAAGATAGGAGCAGGGTCTTCAGTAGTTAGTCTCAGAATTAGTCTCTAGTCACATTGAGGAGAGCATAGCAGTTTGAGTGAATCTGAGGAGCAGTAACGACAAGAGCAGTTTGAGGATCACCCCTTTGGTCTGAGCTGAGAAAGAGGTAAGAGCAAGTGGCTAACTGCTTTGCTCTTCTGATCTTCAGCTGAAGCTTGAAGCCCAATATCAGTCTCTGGGTCTTTTATTTATTGTGCTGCAAGAAGGGGTTGTGGAATCTCCCTCCATAGCTAAGGAAAGTCACTAAGGCCAGACATGTTTCAGGGGTATGCCTTCATAGTAGTCTTTTTTTAAAGATGTGAAGATGAAACTTGGATTGTGTTAGAGACCACAAGATGTTGGAGGTGCCAGTATCATGGGATGCTGAATTGAGGACTGGGTGTAGAACCATCCCAAGAGAGAGTTGTAGATCTGAAGAACTGTTTCACTTCAGACTTGGAGATGCAGAATTTGGAATTTGTCCTACTGGTTTTCAGTCTTGCTCTGCTTCAGTATTTCCTCACTATGCTCCTTTCCCTTGCTTTTGTGATGCTAATGTATATTTTGTGCCATTGTATATTGTAAGTATGTGGTCTGCTTTTTTATTTTGATTTTACAGGGGATTATAGTTAAGAAATTTCCATGAGTCTCAGAGACTTTGAATTTTGAACTTTTTAACGATGTTGAGATTATAATAGACTATGGGGACTTTTGAAGTTGAATTGAATGCCTTTTGCATTATGATATGTTTACAAGCCTATGGGAGCCAGGGAGGGGAATGTGGTTGTTTGAATAAAAATTGCCCCAACAGGTTCATATATTCAAATGCTTAGACAACAGAGAGTGCAATTATTTTAAAGGATTAGAAGGATTAGGAAGTTATGGCATTAGTGGAGGAAGTATGTCATTGTGGGTGGGCTTTGAGATTTCAAATACTCATACCAAGCCCATTGTCTCCCGCCTTGGCCTGTGGATCAAAAGTAGAACTCTTAGCCAGGTGATGGTGGTGCATCCTTTAGTCCCAGTACTTAGGAGACAGAGGCAGGCAAATCTCTGAGTTTGAGGCCAGCCTGGTGTACAGAGTGATTTCCAAGACAGCCAGGGCTACACAGAGAAAGCCTGTCTTGAAAAAAACAAATTAAATGCTTTCTTTTGTGTGACTCATACTCTTTACAGCAACGGAACAGTGACTAAGACACTCATGTAAGGGAGAACAAACATTGCAACGTGTGTGTGTGTGTGTGTGTGTGTGTGTGTGTGTGTGTGTGTGTGTGTGTGTTGGGGGAGTCTTCAGTGGGCCATTGCTGTGGGATAGTTTGATTGCACTGTGACACACTAGACTGTCAATAAAGTTTACCTTGAATCAGGGTTGTAATCAGTGACAAGATGACTAGAATTAGCCTTAGAGAAGCCAGACATTGGATAGAGAAGACGTACAAGAAGGAAAGGGTGGGGACTGGAGTTTGATCTTCCTTTTGGTTCTGAGATAAGGGAAGAGACACATCTCTTGTGATGTCACTGGCCATAAAGGAAGGTCAGCTGGTTGTTTCTCAGCTTCTCTGATCTAGCAGGTTTTCACCACCCATACCTGACTTCTAAGTCTTTGTTGGTAAATGGAATTGATAGAGACTTAATTTAAACATCCATAGACCTTCATAAATCAGGTTGTGGGATCAGAAGCCTGCAAGATTGTGGCCTGAGTGACTGACAGAGCATTGACTGCTGGGCTGTGGGGCTACAGATAATAATTAAAATATCAGTAGATTCATGTGCAGCCTCTAAGCTGATGGAAAAAATACATTTGGTGTTCTAGTGCATGGCATGACTACAGAGATAAGTCATGCCAGTTGGCACCACCACAGTCGCCACTTGGTCTCCCTGAGAGCCATTCACAGGACTCCAGAAAGTGGACCTGTGCTTGGAAATTGCATGAGGGGCTTGAGCCTTTCCCTGGTGGTGCTGTTGCTACAGAAAAACTGAAAAGTCAGCAAATTTGGTGAGATACTTGGGAAGTCCTTAAGGAAAGAACGAAATAATATTAAAAAGAAAACTCTTTCCCATGTTAAGAATTGGCAATATCACAATGTAGGGAGTTAGGACTCTGTATAGTGCTACTGCAGATGGCTTGCAAATGGAAAAAATAAATGAGATAAACCATTTGCTGGGTTGAAATAATGCTGATTGTAATTACTATCAGTTTGGTAATTCGTATTTTATCCTTAGCAAAGTGGTTTGGTAACTGTGCCAAATATGAAAATTTGACTGATAAAATACACAAACCTTAGAAAGACTTAGTATTGGGCTGGAGAGATGGCTCAGAGGTTAAGAGCACCGACTGCTCTTCCAGAGGTCCTAAGTTCAATTCCCAGCAACCACATGGTGGCTCACAATTATCTGTTATGAGATCTGGTGCCCTTCTCTGGTGTGTAGATATACATGGAAGCAGAATGTTGTATACATAATAAATAAATAAAATCTTAAAAAAAAAAAGACAGCTCTGGCTGTTCTTCCAGAGGACCCAGGTTCAATTCCCAGCAACCACATAGCTGCTCACAGCTGTCTGTAACTCCAGTTCTAGGGGATCTGACACCTTCACACCCAATACACATAAAATAAAGTTAAATAAATTATTTTAAAAAGAAAGACTTAAGCCGAGCGTTGGTGGCACACGCCTTTAATCCTAGCACTCGGGAGGCAGAGGCAGGCAGATCTCTGTGAGTTCAAGGCCAGCCTGGTCTCCAGAGGGAGTGCCAGGATAGGCTCCAAAGCTACACAGAGAAACCCTGTCTGGAAAAGTTAAAAAAAAAAAAAAAAAGAAAGAAAGAAAGAAAGAAAGAAAGAAAGAAAGAAAGAAAGACTTAGTATTGATAAGATACAAACCTTAGAAAAACTTACTAATGGAAGTAATAAAAATTCAACAGATAAGATACAAATCTTAGAAGGACTTCCTGTTGATAAGATACAAGCCTTAGAAAGACCTACTATTGATAAAATATAAGCCTTAAAAAGATCTACTAATGAAAATAAGAAAAATACTTAGACACAGACAGAAGAATTAAGAGCAGAACCTACCATTCCATTGCATTATGAAACTAAAGAGGAATGGCTTAAGGTTACTAGAAAACCAACCTTAATTTAAATTTATCCATTTATCATACAGGGACCGTACCAGATGATAGGTACCCTAAGGCTATGCAGAAGTTAATTTGGATCCTGTAGAGATGCTAGAGTTGAAGAGATTTAAGGAAGCAGTGATTTCATAGGGAAGGCATTCACCCTTTGTAGAGCAGATGTTAAATTCATGTTAAACTCAGAACAGAATTATTCCACAAGACTGGAAAGATTTAGCTGCAGCAATATTGGAAGCTGGTACTTAGTTACGGTGGAAAACATGATGAAAGATAGGGTCATAGAACAACGAAGTAGGGGTTGAGGTATGAAATTTCCCAAGACCAGCTTCTCAATAAATGCCAGTACACTGATTTGCAAAATCAGATTACATTTGATGATCACACCTTGGCTATATGCCATATAGCAGCTTTGAAACCTTGGGACAGGGTTGAAGAATCCAGAAAGGGAACTGAGTCATTTACTAAAATTATGCAAGGTCCAAAGGAAGCCTTCACTGATTTTTTTTTTTTTACACAGATAGACTTCAGCAGTAAATAGAATGATATCAAATCCAGAAGTTAGGCAAATATTAATTGAATCTTTGGCTTTTGAAAATGCTAATTCACAATGCAAAAAGGTTATTAGGCTCTTAAAGGCAAGATCAGTACCCAAAGATGAATGGACCCAAAATATAGCTGATAATGGATCTCATACTTACAATGATACTTGGATAGGAGAAATTCAAGAAAAATCAAAATGTCAGATTTTTTAATTGTGGTAAACAAGATCATTTGAAAAGGTATTGTAGGTAAGGTATTCCTAGAAACAGTGGTTTTGGTTTTTTTTGGGGGGGGGTTGTTGGGTTTTTTTTTGGTTTTTTTGTTTGTTTGTTTGTTTGTTTTTTCTGTAGAGATAATACAAACAGAAGGCCCCAGCCTTCTGGATTTTACAGAATGTATAACAAAGTTGGCATTGGACTGATGAATGCAGATCAACAAGGGACAGGCAAGGTAACCCTTTGCCTTTGGGAAAAACACTGAGGAACCTCCCACAGGCCCTACTACCAGATTTGGTTCAATCATTCTCGTCAGCATCATCGAAACTCATCCCCAGAGCAATTAAAAGATTTAATATAAAAACCACACTTCGATGGATGTGACTAGAAAACTCATATTTTGGCAAACTGCTATAAATGATCATTGACCAAAGCTAAAAATACAAATAAATGGCATTGAAATTGAGGGTTTTATAGACACAGGTGCAGATGTGACAATAATTTCACCAAAATCTTGGCACCCAAATTGTCCTCTTCAGGAGGTAAATGCTCAGCTTCTAGGGATTGGAACTTTATCTCAGGTAAAACAAAGTACAAGATGGGTTGGGTGTATAGGACAAGAAAGACAGATAGGAAAATTAAAACTATATGTGTCTAATATACAATGAATTTGTGGAGACATGATTTGTTGCAACAATGGAAAATATAGATTAATATTCATCCAATCTCAGAAATAAGCCATAAAATAAAGAATGCTTCTGAGAGGAATATTAAAAAGGTATTATTAAGAACAGTCACAGACTGTTCAAATTATAAATAAGCAGAGCACAACAGCTGTTGTCTTTCAAAGGTACCAGTGTCCCTACCTTTAAAATGGTTAACTGACAAACCTGTGTGGATGGAACAATGGCCTTTGAAATTAGACAAATTATAGGCATTATAACAGCTGGTTCAGGAGCATCTAGATATTCAACATATTGAAGAATCGACCAGTCCTTGGAATTCTCCTATATTTGTCATTAAAAATAAATCTGGAAAATGGAGAATGTTAACAGATTTAAGAGTCATAAATAATTTAAATCAGCCAATGGGATCTTTAAAGCCTAGGAGTCCCTTGCTGCCTTAATTACCTAAGAGATGGTCTATTATATCTATATTATATATCTTTTTTTTTTACTATGCCTTTACAAGAACTCAGGATAGAGAAAATTTTGGCTTCACAGTACCTACTTATACTAATTCTCAGCCTGTTCAAAAGTACCATTAGAAAATTATTCCACAAGGAATGTTAAGTAATATAAACCTTATATCTATCAATAGTTTGTACAATAGCCATTTCAACTAATTTATAAAATTTCCTCAATCTATAATTTACCATTATATGAATGATATCTTACTGGCTAATTCAGATTCAGATACTTTAGAAAAAATATTTGATGATGTAAAGAGAGTTTTGCCTTGTTGGGGATTTACAAATTGCTCCTGAAAAAAAATGCAAAGAGGAGATTCTATTAATTATTTAGGATATAAGATAGGTTTACAGAAATTCAACCATAGAAAGTACTAATCAGGAGAGATCAATTATGAACTCTAAATGATTTTCAAAAATTGCTGGCTTCTCTATGGCTAATTCTGGCCATCTAGTCACTGGCTCTGCCCCTGATTCAAGGTAAAATATTCCACAATTTGCCATCAAAGGCTGGACTAAGTTAGACTATTTTTCTTATGTGGACATTTGCTCCCTACAGTTCATTCAAGGAATTGGTAAATTTCCTAAAGAATGAAAAATATGGAAAGATACTTAAAGATGTATGAAAATATTAATTCCATCTAAATTGCCCAAAAGTTAACTCTAGTATCCATTACCCAGGCCAAAGCATGGGATATCCACAGCCTTATGTGCTTTTCCTGGCAGAAACTGTTCTACTTCCAAAAGTGTCCTGCCTTGGAAGACATTTAATTCTTGTTATTCTTCATGTTTTCTCTATTTCAATGTCTAAACAACATAGTTTAGCTTATTATTGAACTGTGAATAAATCAATAGTTTGTATACAGCCTCTCAATCTTCTGCATCTTAGCATCAATGCTATCACTCAGTTTGTATGCTCTGCCATGGGTGACATCTGTCTCAGTCAAGTGGTGTCTGGTTGTTTGAAGGTTGCAACTATGATAAACCATGCATGACTTTGGTCTGTTTTCCTGATTGCTGATGAAGTGAATTGCTTTTCTATCATCATTTTCTATCTATTCATTTCTGTTTAAAAACAATCTGCCCTGGGCTGGAGAGATAGCTCAGCACTTAAGAGCACTGATTGCTCTTCCAGAGATCCTGAGTTCAATTCCTGGCAACCACATGGTAGCTCACAACCACCTTGAATGAGATCTGGTACCCTCTGCAGGTATGTGGGCAGAAGACTGTATATATAATAAATAAACAAAATCTTAAAAAAAAAACAATCTGCCCAAGTCTCTAAAGTGTTTTTTAGAGAGAGAGAGAGAGAGAGAGAGAGAGAGAGAGAGAGAGAGAGAGAGAGAATATAGAAGTATAGAAGTCAGAGGACAATTTTGGGGAGTCAATTCTCCTTCCACCATGTGAGTCCCAGGGGTGAAGCTCAGGTTATCAGGCTTGTGGTTTTACTTACTGCCATCTCTTTGTCTACATTTTTTACTCATGTTTATATTTCTTCTTACTGACTTAAAGAACATCTTGACCTATTGTAGGCATAAGCCTGTAACCTATACCTCCACATTTTTATCTTCTTTCTTATTGAACTGGATCCCTTTCCTAGTTCTAAAATTGCTAAAAAACACATTCTTTTCCTTTCTCATTTTTGTGTACTTTTGTTTCTTTAAATTTCAGCTATGTTTAGGGAAAAGTGGTTTATAAGCCTGAAAATTCCACAGCAAGTCAATATGTATGCTTTTAAATGTTCATTTTGATAAGTTATAGATGACTTCTTATTCCATTAAGGGCTTTTGTTGAAAGTTGCTTGATGAACACGTTAAATTATTTTAAATCATAAAATCTATGAATGATAATATTTCACTTTTTCAGGCTCGCCTCAAAGAACTGGAGCAAGAAGCCCATTTTGTTGCAGGAGAACAGTTTCTTATAATGAGTAATAATCAGCTTCGTGAAGTAAGGCTCAATTTCATTTGTTTTGTTTGAGACTGGGTCTCATTATGTAGCCCAGACTTGCCTAGAACTCAGTCAGTAACCCAGGCTGTATGCTTACTCGCACCCATGACAGTCTTCCTGCCTCATCTTTCAGAGTACTGAGATTACAGCCAAAGGCCACCATATCTGGCTAGTAATGTTAAGTTTTGTCCTTTCAAAAAATTGTCTTGCTTAAGAATTAAAAAGATGGTTTATTTTAAATTTACAATATTGTCTGAAAGTGGTATGTTTTTCATGTTCTCATAAGTAAAGAAATTTTTGAGATACATTAAGTCAAAGACCTTATGAATGAGGAACTAAACCTCTTTTACTATCTTTTCAATGTATGTCTTCAGGTCAGTGGCTGTAGTTGTGATAGTTATTGTAATGATAAATCTTTCCGCCAAGCTGCCCGAGCCCCGCTGCCACGTGGGTGCCTAAAATAACACACAGAGTCTTATATTAATTACAATGCTGCTGGCCAATGACTAGGGTTTCTTACTTGCTAGCTCAGTCTTAATTATAAACCATAATTACTAATCTATATATTTTATAAAGACTTCCCTGATCGAGGATGCCGGAGGCATGCATCCTCTCTTGTCATTCAGATGGCGGCTCCAGAGAAGAGAGCAGGAAGAAGAGGATAAGAGAGACTTCCTGCTTATATTATATTATCCCTGCTTATATTCTGAGTCTGCCTGCTATGTCACTTCCTGCCTGGATCACAAGACTTCTTTTTACTATATTTCCCAGAATCCTCCTCAACTTCTAGTCCCACCTAACTTGATTCCCTATTGGCCAACAGTAGTTTATTTATCAACCAATAAGACAAACATATACACAGTCCTCCATCAGGTTATGTTCATTTTCTCAAATCTGGATCTTTCTCACACATGTGCATTGCTTTTGTTGAAGATCCTCTTTGGAAAACTGAAGCTGCACTTGCTGAGTCAGAGGAAGCATTTTCCCAGAACTGGGCTGCAGAAACAGTTGTCCACATCAGAGGCCATGGTAAGTGTCTAGCTTCCTTATCTTTCTGAGATGCTCATGCATCTGCACCAGGTACAAGATTCCTTCTGTGCTGTCAACAGATCCTGTAGACAAGGTGTTTCCACTCAAGGTTATACTCCTGGCTGTGTTCCAGGAGATGGCCAGGGAGCTGCTCTCCAGGAACATCTGGCTGGCTATATTTCTGGCAAAGGATAATTTTGTGCAGTGTGTGTGTGTGTGTGTGTGTGTGTGTGTGTGTGTGTGTGTGAGAGAGAGAGAGAGAGAGAGAGAGAGAGAGAGAGAGAGAGAGAGAGAGAATTTGTGTGTGTACATATTTGTGTGTCTGTGCATATGACTGTAGGTATCCATGTGGAGGCCTGGATAGAAAGTTGGATCCAATGGAACTGAAGTTTCAAGCAATTGTGAACCATTCAATGTGGGTGCTAGGAACTGAGCTTGAGTCCCTTTGTAAGAGTATCGATCACTCTTAGACACTGAGGCATTACTCTAGTTTCTGAATCTGACTTTCTATGTAGCTCCTGTGGCTCTAACTCAGGTTGTTAGGCTTGTGTAATAAGTTCTTTCATCCATTCAGGTATCTCTTGGCCCACCTTTTTGTTGTTTTGTTGTTTTTTTGTTGCTGTTTTTTAGTTCAAGCAATTTTTTAGTGTTTAGAAGATAAGCTAGAAGTCTCAGAAGCTATCAGAAGGAAGAAGACAGAGAAAAGGAAGAAAACCTGACCTTTTGAGTTAGGCATGGATGTCAGCAAGCAGCCAAATAGAAGACAAGTAGTCACATGGCAAAATTTGACTTTTTCTGTTTCTGTTTGTCTCATTTTCTTTTTCCTTTTTCTCATAATAATCTAAGAAAGACTCTAGGCACTATACTGATGAAGAGTTGTGATAATAGACACCTTTATCTTGCTCTGATTTTAGTGTAATGTTAGCTGTAGGTTTTTTCATACATGACCTTTATTATATTGAGGTATGCTTCTTCTGTTCCTAGTTTATTGAGAGCTTTTATCATACATAGATCTTGAGCCTTATCAAAGACCCTTTCTGTATCTATTGACATAACCATATGATTTTTATTTGTTATATTGTAAGATCTTTGTATCCCTAAAATGAAGCCAACTTGATCATGGAGCATGATATTTCAATGTGTTATTAAACTTGGTTTGCAAATATTTTATGGAATTTTTGTGCTGTTCATTAGGAAGTCTGTTTGTGGTTTTTGTTGGGGTCCAGTCTGTATCAGTGTCGCGCTACAGAGGCCATCTCTTCCGGACTGATGTCTTTGGGGCTGCACTCGGGACCAACTGAACAGCCCGGGTCCAGCCCTGTGGGGGAGTGTAGATCGAGGAAACTCCTAGCTACTCAGTGGCATTAAGGACAAGACAGAGACATCTTGCCATCTCAGGAGGGCTCTCAGTTCACACTGAAGGGACCAGCCCCCATTTTGGCAGCCAAGACAGTAACACGTGCTCGCTGTGACCTTGTCCTAGTCACTAGAAAGTCAGATCCCTGCCTCGTGGCAAGGAACCAATCAGAAGTTAGCTGGTGGCGCTACGCTCCAGTGTTTTACGGACAAGTGCACAGCAATGACGCTTGGAGCATAGCAACCACCCTGGGAGGGCCTATGGGCCATAACAACCAGTTGGCCAATCAACACAGGGCAAGCCCTCCAATCCTGGAGGCACACCAATCCTGAGCCTGTGCGTACCCCTAGACACTCCCCTTACGCTGCCCTACAAGATCTCTTGGCAGCCGGTTCAAACTGTCTTTTTGTAGCCATCCACCATGGTGGGTAGACAAAAGACCCGAGCTAACATGGGGTTAGCTCGTTAAATTACAATAAAGCCTCATGCAGTTTGCATCAAGGTCTCAAATCTGCCTGGTGATTGGGGTGACCCCGGATACCTGAGTTTTTCCGGGGGTCTAACAACACTGGAGTCCACATTTATTCAAGTATCCTCTTTAAATAGCTTTCCAACAGTGGGGGTGATAGCAGAAGACATCTATGTAGAAAGCTGATATCAAATATTTCCTTTAATCCTAGAGACATCCCTAAAACTGCAGTCCTCACCAGCCCCTAGGCATGTAAACAAGCCTTCAGACATTCTACAAGGGCACGTTCCACCAGCCCCATGATGGGTGTGTGTCCACCCAGGGGGCTAGGTGTATTGTAATACAAACTATGAACCCTTCCCCACCAAGGCCAGGCATCCGGAGGTAATCAGCCGGCATCTAGAAAACAATGGGAGCTTTGAGCTCCTGTGATTGAGCTGAGGTTTGGACCCAAAATATCATAACTGATATATTTGGGCCCCGACAGATTTTATTGTTGTTTTTGCTATGCTCTTACTCTGGTTTCAGTATCAAAGTAATACTAGTTTCACAAAATGAATTTTGTAGTATTTGTTCCATTTCTCATTTATAGAACAAATTGAGAAGCATTGGTTAACTCTTCTTTAAAGGTTTGGAAAAATTCTACAGTGAGTTCAATCTACTTTGAACTTTTCTATTTTTTTTTCCTTTATATGTGCGGTATGTATTACAGAGTGCATACATGCCAATGTGAAAATGTGTGCCATGTGTGCACATATATGGGCCAGAAGAAAACCTCAAGTGCCTTTCTCTATAATTCTTGAACTTAGTATGTTGAGACAGGTTTTCTTACTAAACCAGGAAGTTCACCATTTCTGCTAGGCTGGCTGGCCAGAGAGCTCCCAGGATCCACCTGTCTCTGCCCCCAATGCTGGGATTATAGGCACACACAGCCATGTCTGTCTTTTTATGTGGATGCTGGGAATTTGACTTTAGTTCTTTGTACTTGTACAGGAAGCACTCTTATCCATTAAGCCATCTCTCCAGCCACTCTTCCTTCTTAAGTTTTTCTTGGATGGGAGATTCTATATTACTGTTTCAATCTTATTGCTTGTTATGGGTCTGTGTGTTTATATCATTTTGGGTTTGTTTGGGTAGGTTGTATGTATTTAGGAATTTATCCCCTACTTTTAGAGTTTCCAGTGTTTGGGGATATAAGTTTTCAAATTATTCCCTAATGATCCTCTGGAACTTACAGAAATTCTCCCTTTTCATGTTCTAATTTTCATTTCTTTTGACCAGTTTGGCTAAGGATCTGTCAATCTTGTTTATTTTTTAAACCAACTAGTTTGATGATATTCCATATTTTTCTTTTAGCTCCCCTTTCATTTTATATTTCTTTTCATCTTTTGCTTTGGTACTTGACTGGTCCTTATTTAATCCACATTGAAATACATTAATAAATGATTTATTTGAGATTTCTTTTTTTTTTTTTTTACATATGAAGCTGTTTAATTAGGTCGATAGCAATTTAAAAAAACAGTTTGTGAGGATACATCCCGTTTGTCAGAGAGAACTGAGATCTCAGGTAGCCCTGGAGCTGAGGAACAGCTTTGATTTTTGGCAAAAGCTGTGAGACCACAGTTTTCTGATTGGCCTTGCTCTGCTCTGTAATCTATTTCTCCTTCTCTGTGTCGAAGATCTCACCCTCCTGGTGCCTGGACTTGAGCAGTCGCTTCTTCTTAAAGTAAGCATCAGTCAGGTGTTTGGGGATTTTAACCTTGCTGATATCAACTTTTGTAAAGGTGGCAATGACAAATTTCTGGTGTGTTCTTCACAGAGGAACTCTGTTGAGGGCAAGAGGTCCTGTCACAAGTAGTAAGCCACTGCCCAGCTGCTTCAGGGAAACCACCCTCTTGCCCCTGTGGCGCCCCGTGAGGATGATCAGGACAGTCCCCGGAGTGATGCTGGCACACAGCTTCCTCACATGCTGACTGAAGGGCTTCTTGCCATAGCTCAGCAGCTTCCGAGGAACATCTTCAGTAGGGTAACACCTGGGCATTTTTGGAAACTTAACCACCCGGTACCACCACTCTTGTCACCCCCAACCGGTTTAGTGACAGTAGCAAGGACCTTCTCCTTTTTCTTCTTCTTTTCAAAGGCTTTATTTGGTTTATACTTTCATATTGATGTTTATTATAGAAGGGAGTCAGAACATGAACTCAAACAGGGAAGGGAACTTTAGGCAGGATCTGACACAGAGGCCATGGATGGGTGCTTACTGGCTTGTTCCCCATAGCTTGTTTAGCCTGCTTTCTTACAGAACCTAGGACCATCTGCCCAGGGATAGAACCTCTTACAATGGGCTGGGCCCTCCTCCATCCATCACTAATGAAGAAAATGCCCTACAGCCGGATCTTATGACAGCATTTTCTCAATTAAGGTTCCTTCCTTTCAAATAGCTCTAGTTTGTGTGTCAAGTTGACATAAGACTATTGAGCACAACAAATGAAAGTCTGGAGAAAAAGAAAGGCTAAGCGGTGGAAAGGAGGAACGATCTTCCCAGTTTCTCAGCAGCAGAGGAAGAATCATCCTGAGTAGAAACCAAAAAGAAACTTCAGAGTCTACTCTTGCACCATAGGTCAAGTGGACATAACAGACATCTACAGAACATTCCATCAAACAGAATACTCATTCTTCTTAGCATCTCATGGACCTTTCTCTAAAATAAGTCACATTTTAAGCTATCAAGCAAGTCTTAAAATATTAAAAAATATAAATAATTTCTTGTATCATGTCACAACATTTTAGAATAAAATAAGAAGTTGATAGCATGAGAAACTATACAAATATACAGAGAATGTACACTATACTTTGGAATGGATAGTGGTTAACTGAAGAAATCAAGAAGACCAAAAGTTCCTAGAATCAAATGAAAATTAAATCACACCTTATTAGCACTCATATTAGAAGCTCAGAGAAATCTCAAATAAGCTCTTTCCCATCTTGCAAGATGGTGGATGAAAAAGCCGAGAAGCCTGACACAAAAGAGAAAAAAAAACCAGCAGCCAAGAAGGCTGGTGGTGATGCCGCTGGTGCAGCCAAAAAGGGTGACCCTAAGGTTAAAAAGCCCAAGAAGGGGAAGCCCCATTGCAGCCGGAACCCTATCCTGATTAGAGGAATTGTCAGGTACTCCCGATCTGCTATGTATTCCAGAAAGGGCCTGTATAAAAGAAAATACTCAGCTGCAGTGACTGAAGTGCTGATTTGGATTTCCTGTGCCATCCAGCTTTTGACTTTGTGACAGGGAAAGTTGTATTCACTCAGCCCAGGCTAGCACTCAGATCAAAGGACAGTGGGAACCTGTACTTGCTGACTGCTCACATATAGCTCTTGAGACTCAGTGGAAGACTTAGGAAAATAAGGATCTCCCATAGAGGATGTTCTTCCAGGGTCTTTTTTTGTTTTGTTTTGTTTTGTTTTTTCAAGGCAGGGTTTCTCTGTGTTGCTTTGCAGTCTGTCCTGGAACTCACTCTGTAGACCAGGCTGTCCTCAACTTACAGAGATCCACCTGCCTCTGCCTCCTGAGTGCTGGGATCAACGTTGTGGGCCACCACCAGCCAGCTCCTCCAGGGTCTTGATCAAAAGAATCTCAGGACAAGTGTCTTAGTTAGGGTTTCTATTGCTGTGACTATCTTCCTTCATATCCTATTTTTCATTCCAGTCCTGGATAGGCAGTGCAGAATTGAGGGGAGGATTCATGTTAGACATCATGCCTATCTTACCTAATTGCACTTTGGTTTCCAGGTCTGTAAAGAAAGTAATATATTGTATTTTCACCATGAGGACCTTAAAAGGTTTCAGTGAGAATATGTATGCCTGTGTGCGCCTAACGTTATTAAAGTTGGTCTGACAAGTTAGACTGCCAAAAGATCAGTAACATCTGGAGTCATCCTTGACCTTCTTTCAGCCTCACTCACAGAAAGTCCTGTGTTATCTCCCTACAAAATGTGTTCTAAGTCTTCCTCCTTCCTCCCATCCTCACTTTATCACCTTTGTCCTTTGTCACTTACGTCTCTCCAGACCTCCTCTCCAGAGTCCCACTACTACACTTACATGTTAAACCTATAGAAACATTGTGATGCTGCCCTGAAAACACTTGCCATGTCTTCCTATCACTTTCAGAATCACACATAGCCCCAAACTATGTCCCCAGTCCATGGGTCTAACTTTTAGCTGTGGCACTCCATCTTATCCAAACACCATCTGCCAATGGTTCTCACTACAGACTTTTTTCAATAGACACTAGACTGATAGCAGATTTTTGCCTGATAGTTTATAATTGTCAGCTTAAATATCATTTTAAGAATATCCTCTTAGCTGGGTGTGGTGTTGCCTTCAGGCCTTACTGCAGTCAGAGGATATTATTTGGGGAGGGGGGCTTTGAGACAGGGTTACTTTGTGTAACCTCGGCTGTCCTGAAACTCACTTTT
The DNA here is from genome assembly GCF_003668045.3 of Cricetulus griseus. Taxonomy (NCBI): domain Eukaryota; kingdom Metazoa; phylum Chordata; class Mammalia; order Rodentia; family Cricetidae; genus Cricetulus; species Cricetulus griseus. Next base: position 103,088,004 of record NW_023276807.1, on the reverse strand, counting down.
TAGACCAGGCTAGCCTTGAACTCACAGAGGTATACCTGACTCTTCCACCTGAGGCCTGGGATTAAAGATGTGTGCCACCACCGCCTGACATTAATTTACTTTCTACACACAACTTACCATTACCTAAATTTATCTTGGCTATTTACTTGCTTATTCCATAGAATGTAATCAAAATCCTCAATTTGTTTTCAGTATGAAAATAGCCTAGGGGCTGGAGAGATGGCTCAGAGGTTAAGAGCACTGGCTGCTCTTCCAGAGGACCCAAGTTCAATTCCCATCAACCCCATGGTGGCTCACAACCAGCTATAATGAGATCTGGTGCCCACTTCTGGTGTGCAAGTATATATGCAGATAACTGTATACATAATAAATAAATAAAATCTTAAGAAAGAAAATAGCCTAATATTAATGTCTGATGAGGATGCTTCAAATTTCACCAAGAATTGGGGTAGCAGGTATTCCTGGGAACTGAGTCCTGTCTTGTCAAGGAATCCCCGTCTTAGATCTTACCTCTATGAAGGAGAGATAGGCGGTATGCACTAAAGTTCCAGCAGTGTGCCACCTGGGAAAGCCACTATCATTGGGTTTGCTCTACTTAGATGTTAACCTGGTTGCAAAGTGTGGTAGTTTGAAAGAAAATGGTCCCCAGAGGGAGTGGCACCTATTAGGAGGTGTGGCTTTGTTAGTATGGTATGTTTGTAGGTATGTTCTTATTGGAGGAAGTGAGTTTCTGTGGAGGCAGGCTTTGAGGGTTCATATATGCTCAAGCCATGCCCAGTGACACTGCCCACTTCCTATTGCCTTCTGATCAAGATGTAGCCAACACCATGCTCCCTGTCATGATGATAATGGACTGAACCTCTGAACTGTAAGCAGGCCACACCAATTCAATGTTTCCCTTTATAACAGTTACCATGGTCTTGGTGTCTCTTCACAGCAATAGAAACTCTGAGAAAAAAGTTGGTGCCATGGACTGGGGTATTTCTGTGATAGGCTGGATCACATTTTTATTTGGAGAAATATGGACTTTGGGGGTTTGGGTTAGGAAAGCAGTGGAATGCTATTAAGCACTGCTTAATTGGCCATACTAGTAGGAACATGGAAGACAGTGGTGATAAGAGTTATTTGAACTGTAGGGTGGGGAGCTGAACTGACTCAAGAGGTTTCAAAGGAGAAGAATTTTAGTGTGTTGCCTAGAAATCCTTCTTGTGGTATTTTGGTAAAGGAAGTAGCTGCCTTTTGCCCTTGTCCAAAGTCTACCTGAGGCTAAACTGAAGAGTTTTTTTATTAGCTCCATTGGCAGAAGATATCTCAAAACAGCCTAGTATAGACTTTGTCATGTGGTTATTAGTGGTAACTCTAATGAAGATTTATAATGAAAAGGAGCAAGCTGAGCCAGGTAAATTACCAAATGTAAATTTTGGGGAGAAAAAGAGCTCCAGGAAATAGAATGGAACTAAGTCTTGGGTTTAAGGAGATAAATGGATTAAGAAAATTGAGTAAAGGTAGTGGTGACCTCAAAGCAAGATCCCACCCAGCTAAGTTTTCAATTTGTAAAAAGGAATTAAAGAAAAGTTTAGAGCCAAGTGTGGTGGTACATGCCTTTAATCTCAGCACTCAGAAGACAGGCTGGTAGTTTGAGGTTAGCCTAGTCTACAGAGAAAGTTCAAGGACAACCAAACTTAGGCAGTAAAGAAAATTATGGAAAACAGAAAGCTGGTGAAGATGTAATTGAAGATCTCTGGGTTTGAGGCCAGCCTGGTCTACAGAGTAAGTTCTAGGATATCCAAGCTTAGGCAGTGAAGGTAACAACAGTCAAAAACATAAAGCTGAGTTGGGCGTTGGTGGCACATGCCTTTAATCCCAGCACTCGGGAGGCAGAGGCAGGCAAATCTCTGTGAGTTGGAGGCCAGCCTGGTCTCCAGAGCGAGTGCCAGGATAGGCTCCAAAGCTACACAGAGAAATCCTGTCTCAAAAAACCAAACCAAAACAAAACAAAACAAAATAACAACAAAAAAGATGTAGTTGAGGGAGCTATGTTACAGCCCCAGCAAGCAGCAGAACTTAGCAGCTTTGGCTACATGGTTCTGGCTTTAAAGTTAAGGATAGAAGAACCGGCTTATGGAATTTGCCTCCACACTTAAGGAAAGCAGCTGAGGCAAGGCATTGTTAGGGGTGTCCCTGAATGGAAGCCTAGAGAGACTGTTTTATGAAGCTGTGAAGTTGAGGCCTAGATTGCCTTGGAAACCCCAAGATGTTAAAGATGCCAGAGTCGTGGGATACCTGCTGAGGAAAGCTGCTAATTGGGAGTCGAACCAGTCCAAGAGAATGAAGTGTATTGCAGTCAACAAAGCTGAAAAGAGGTGGAGATCTGAAGAGTGCTTTAACATCAGACATGGAGATCAAAGCTTGGGGTTTACCTAGCTGGTTTTGGTCTTACATTGGTCCAGTATTTCCTCACTATGCTCCCTTCCCTACATTTTGGAATAGTAATATATATCCTGTGCCATTATATGTTGGAACTATGTGATCAGCTTTTTGTTTTATCATTTTCAAGGTGATTACAGTTAAAGAGTGTGAGAATCTCAGAAGAGACTTTGAACTTTAGACTTTTAAATAAATTTGAGACTATTATAGACTATGGGGCCTTTTGAAATTGGACTGAATGCATTTTTGCAATATAATATGGCTATAAGCATTTGGAGGCCAGGGAGTGGAATGTGGTGTTTGAAAGAAAATGCCCCCCAAAGGGAGTGGCACTGTTAGGAGGTGTGGCTTTGTTGGTATGATAAGTTTGTAGGTATGTTTTACCTACTAAGACAGAAAGCTTATAACAATACCATGTAACTGCTGTTATGGCAAGAAATAAATAACTCAGTTTCCTAGTAGGTCCTGCTCCTTTTCAGACCTTGAGCTCTATCTACCACTATAGGCTACTTTTTCCTCTTTTTGAACTTCATATCAACAGATTAGGATCAGTACTGTGTGCTCAATACTGTAGCTTTAGGATTCAGTGCTATGCCACCTCACTGAAGTTTCACCCAGATTTCTGAGTCAAATGTTGGGAGCTGCTGTAGCATGGATTTTATGTTTGGAGGCACCTGACTTATTCTTTTATGTGGGATTTAGATTTTGCTAATTTAAGGTCTGAAGAAGACTCTTAGTTCTCAGCTCATGTGAAATAATATAGCTTTGGGTAGATATCAGAATGACTTTGTAAAGGGTTGGGATTGAGTGGAGTTTGCTATGAGTCTTAATTTTGGGAAATATGTTAGATTACATCATTTATTACTAGGACACTCTCCAGTTGAAAGTAAACATTTGAATTGTTGAAATGAAGAAATTATATTGGTAAAACGTATTTTTATTTTTTAGTTAAATTCTCTACAAGACCTTCACCCATTACCCAAGATAATTTTGGAATATAGACAGGTAAGTTGACTCTCTTTCTCTCTCTCTCTCTCTCTCTCTCTCTCTCTCTCTCTCTCTCTCTCTCTCTCTCTCTCTGTCTCTCTGTCTCTCTCTCTCTCTCTCTCACTCTGTGTGTGTGTGTGTGTGTGTGTGTGTGTGCTGTGTAAACCATTTGTGATGAAACTATGTAAGCTTTTCTCTATTCACAACCCCATATTTGCTGGTGCATGTTTACGGTGTTCTAAAGAGCTAAAATTTCCTCAACCAATTTCATGTCAGTCCTGCTTCTTCATATCCTAATGATATGAAGAACTTACTCAAGACTGAGTCTAATTTGCCCAACACTGGTTGCTTAAGGAGTCATATGTAAAAGGAGACTGATGGCCTGTCCCCCTGTCCCTTCAAGTGAGAATAAGACTACCAGTTCTCACAAAAGTCCTGTCATTTCCCTGGTTTCCAGGCTCCAAGACAGTGATGTTTCCTGGAAATTTATGGGTATGCCTCCTTTTCTTTTTTTTAGCTATTCATTTTTTCTCTGTTCACATACCTGCCCTTTATTTCATGATTTCTGTTATCCACTAACCACATTTACAAAACAAACAACAGTGCTATTATTTACTGAGCCCCGGTCCTGCAGAAATATACTCATACCACACCAGCCATCCTCCTGGTAAAGGGTTCAGAAAGAACTAAAAAGGGCCCAGTGCTGGGGACACTTAAGATAAGTATTCAAGAATCTGCAAAACTTTACAGCTTCTCTGTAGCCTAGAAATATTGCAGAATGACAGACTGGCATCTTTCTTTGTGGACCTGTGTTATTTAATCCTGGCACTACTTAAGGTTGTCCAAGGTGAATTCTCACCACATGCCTAGGCCTATGTAAACTGCTGCTCTGCAGTTGGTGTCTTTGAGTACTTAAACAAGTTTAAGAACATAACGATTATTGTCTTTATGATATAGGTTCACAAGATCAAGTCAACTTTTGTAGACGGATTACTAGCTTATATGAAAAAGGTAACAAAGCTTAACAAAAGGAAATTGGGATTAGAAATAAAGTTTATTTTTGAGTTCAGATACACATGCCACTTTTACTTTCCCAGTAAAGGAGAAAAGGTTCTTTATTCTTGGAACTACAGACTGTAGTCATATTATTCAATGTCCGTACAATGCAAGTTTGTTTTATGCCTTCAGATCCTCCATATATTATTAGACAGTTCAGCAGCTAGCCTGCTTTCACATCTACTGTCATTTTTTTTTCTGGAGCCATTTGAGGCACTCAGAATTCTCTAGAGGAACATACATATGCACACACACACACACACACACACACACACACACACACACACACACACACACACACTCACTCACTCAAAGGGGATGTATTAGAATGGATTACAGGCTGTGGTCAAGCTAGTCCAACAATGGCTGTCTATCAACATAAAGTCCAAGAATCCAATAGTTGTTCATTACACAAGGCTGGTGTCTCAGTTTGTCTTCAGTATATGCTGGAATCCCAAAGAAGTAGGATCTAGATGCCAGTGAAGAAATGGATTTGTAATGAGAGAAAACAGGCAAAGAGAGAGCAAGCTTTCTTCTATGTTTTTTATATAGGATGCAAGCAGAAGGTGTGACCCAGACTAAATGTGGATCTTCCCACCTCAAAGGTCTAGTTAAGAGGTGTATCTTCCATCCACAAAAAGATCCAGACTAAAAGGGGTCCTTCCCATTTTAAATTATTAAAAAAAAATCCCTCATGGGTATACCCAGCCTCTTGTATTTTAGTTAATTGAAGATTTATAGTCAAGTTGATGACCAATAACATCCATCACAAGTAGGCATTTCTGTTTTAATTTGCACATGAGAAAAGTACAATCAGAGGTGTCTGTGTACTACAAGGCTGCACAACAAGCAACAGAATTGTGGCATAGTCCCACTTTGAGTTTATGCTGCCCCTACAGCCCCCTTAACCCACACATAGCCTTAATAACTGACATGGATTTACTTGTCCTATTGCTGCTTCTATTTGGGTTAGAGAGTAACATCTGTCTCTGATTCCAAGACAGTTTTGTAATATTCAGGAGGAGCAAGAAGGGCTATAGGTAAAGGGTCTGTGTGTTCTTCCTCATACCATGTTACCTGAGTATGAACTGATTCTTCTTAAATGATCAAGGGCTCCATCTCTTCTACGTGGAATCAGACTGGAACTGTGTCAGGAAGACTTTCAGCCAAGCATCCTGTAAGTTGCTTGTCCATTTCTGTGCCTGAATGTATGTTTGGTTCTGTACTGTTCCTAGAAGAGGACTTCATGCTGCTAATTGTGTTTTACTCTATGTGTTTATTTCTCTGGTATTGAGGCATCAACTCTGTGCTCTAAGAACAAGAATGGCTGAGTTTTCTACCCAGAAACTCATGCACTTTGGTGATGTGCCTCTCTCCATTGCCCTTTTCAGGTTTTTCCTGGGAAGGTGGATTCCAAAAGTGTTATCTGATGAAAACCGTCTCCATTTTGTAATTTCTAAAGACTATTTTCCTTTTTTAAAAAAATTAGAAACAATCTTATTTTACATATTAATCCTGGTCCCCTCTCCCTCCCATCCTTCCATGCTCCCCACCAACCACCATCCCTTCCCTCTTCTGCTCCCCAGGAAGGGTGAGGCCTTCCATGGGGGATTGTTAAATTTTGTCACAGGGCCTAGGCCCTCCCCCATGTGTCCAGGCTGAGAGAGTATCCCTCTATGGGGAATGGGCTCCCAAAGTCCATTCATACACTAGGGATAAATACTATTCCACTACCAGAGGCCCCATAGACTGCCTGGACCTCTTTTTGTTGTTGTTGTTTTGTTTTGTTTTTGTTTTTCGAGACAGGGTTTCTCTATGTAGCTTTGGAGCCTATCCTGGCACTTCCTCTGAAGACCAGGCTGACCTCTAACTCACAGAGATCTGCCTGCCTCTGCCTCCCCAGTGCTGGGATTAAAGGCATGCACCACCAACGCCTTCCTGGACCTTTTAACTGACACCCACATTTAGGGGGCCTTGTTCAGTCCTGAGCTGGTTTCCAAGCTATCAGTCTAGGGTCCATGAGCTTCCTCATGTTCAGGTCAGCTGTTTCTATGGGGTTCCCCAGCCTAGTCTTGACCCCTTTGCTCATCATTCCTCTCTCTCTACAACTGAATTCCAGGAGTTCGGCTCAGTGCTTAGCTGTGGGTCTCTGCTTCTGCTTCTATCAGCTACTGGATATAGGCTCTAGTATGGCATATAAGGTAGTTATCAATCTCATTTTACGGGAAGGGCATTAAAGGTAGCCTCTCCACTATTGCTTAGATTCTTAGTTGAGGTGATTTTTGTAGATCTCTGGACATTTCCCTAGGGAAGATTTCTCTTTAAACCTATAATGGCTCCCTTAATTAAAGTAGCTCTTTTCTTTCTCTCCTCTATTCTTCCCCTGACTCAATCTTCCTGGTCCCACATGTCCTCCTCTCCCACTCCTCTTCTCCCCTTCTCATTCTCCTAACTCCCCTCCACTCTCCCCATGATCCCAATTTACTTAGGAGATCTTGTCCCTTTCCCCATCTCCAGGGGACCATGTATCTCTCTTTTAGGGTCCTCGTTTCTTAGCTTCTCTGGAGATGTGGATTGTAGGCTGGTAATCCTTTGCTCTATGTCTAATATCAATATATGCATGAGTAAATACTATGTTTGTCTTTTTGTGACTGGGTTACTTCACTCAGGATGGTTTCTTCTAGTTCCATCCATGTGCCTGCAAATTTCAAGATTCCATTGTTTTTTTTTCCCACTGAGTAGTACTCCATTGTATAAATGACCACATTTTCTTTATCCATTCTTCAGTTGAGGGGCATCTACATTGCTTCCAGGTTCTGGCTATTACAAATAATGCTGCTATGAACATAGTTGAACAGATGTCCTTGTTGTATGAATGTGCTTCTTTTGGGTATATGCCCAAGATTGGAATTGCTGGATCTTGTGGTAGACTCATTCCCATTTCCTGAGGAACTACCATACTGATTTCCACAGTGGCTGTACAAGTTTGCACTCCCAACAGCAATGGAGGAGTTTTCCCCTTTCTCCACATCATCTCCAGCATAAACTGTCATTGGTGTTTTTGATTTTAGCCATTCTGACAGGTGGAAGATGGTATCTCAGAGTTGTTTTGATTTGCATTTCCCTGGTGGCTAAGGATGTTGAGGACTTTCTTAAGTGTCTTTCAGCCATTTTAGATTCCTCTATTGAGAATTGTCTATTTAGTTCTGTACCCCACTTTTTAATTGGATTTTTTGGTGTTTTGGTGACTAGCTTCTTGAGCTCTTTGTATATTTTAGAAATCAGCCTTCTGTCAGATATGGGATTGGTGAAGATCTTGTCCCATTCTGTGGGCTGCCATTTTGTCTTGTTATCTGTGTCCTTTGCCTTACAGAAGCTTCCCAGTTTTAGGAGGTCCCATTTATTAATTGTCCATCTCAGTGTCTGTACTACTGGTGTTATGTTCAGGAAGTGATCTCCTGTACCAATTCATTCAAGGGTGCCTCCCATTTTCTCTTCTAATAGTTTCAGTGTGTCTGGATTTATGTTTGTGCATGGTCTAAAGACTATTTATAATGGAAAGTTATAAATGCCCTTGCATTTATGATGCAGTTATAGTAACACTTTCTTGGTCCTTTTAAAAGATAAGGTCTTTACTATATAGCTCTATAATAGAGCCTGAAGTCAGGGATGGTGATGCCTCTGGTAGTTCCTTTATACAGGTAGTTCCTTTATACAGGTGTTTTGTTTTGTACAGGATTGTTTTGTTTTGGCTATCCTAGGTTTTTTGCTTTCCCATATGAAGTTAAGTATTGTTCTTTCCAAGTCTGTGAAGATTTGTGCTGGGATTTTGATGGGGATTGCATTGAATCTGTAGATTGCTTTTAGTAAGATTTTTACTGTGTTAATCCTACCTATCTAAGAGCATGGGAGATCTTTCCACTTTTTTATATCTTCTTCAGTTTCTTTCTTCAAAGACTTAAAGTTCTTGTCATACAGGTCTTTCACTTGTTTGGTTAGAGTTACCCCAAGATATTTTATGTTGTTTGTGGCTATTGTAAAGGGTGTGTTTCTCTGTTTCTCTGATTTCTTTCTCAGCCATTTATCATCTGTATATAAGTGGGCAACTTATATTTAAGTTATTCTTGTATTCCAGTGTTGGAGAGGTGGGGACAGAAAGGTCCCTGGGGCTTGATGGGAAGCCACTTTAGGCTATGTGGTGAGTTTGGGGTCAGTAAGAGGCCTCATTTAAAAAACAAGTAGATGGTTCCTGAGGAAGACCACCCAAGGTTTTCTGGTCTTCACAGATGTGTTACTAATTTCTCATAGAAAAGAAATACAATCTAGCAAATATCACCTTCATTCAAGTTAGAAAGTCTTTCTTTTCATATTTTCTATTAAACACTTGTGTTCATAAAATACTATTCTTTTCTACATTTTTATTTTTAACGTCTCTTGCTATTATGTATCAATCTGAGTCCACTTAGATTTCAATACATGCATTACATACATGAATAATTCTAATATAATCTAAATAATATATATATAGTTAGAAATATTTGACATAAAATAATGTGGGAGTTTAAAAAATAAGAAATTGTAAGTCATCTTTCCCTGTCTGTCCTTCCCATTAGTCCCTGATTAGTAGCTAGGACTTTACCAGATGTATAAGTTAGGTAGAGTTCTCTAGAGCAGTGGTTCTTAACCTTCTAATGCTGTGACCACTTAATACAGTACTTATGTTGTGGTGACCCTAACCATAAAATTATTTTTGTTGCTACTTCATAACTGTAATTTTGCAAATGTTATGAATTATAATGTAAATATCTGTGTTTTCTGATGGTTTTAGGTCACCCTTGTGAAAGGGTCATTCAGCCTCCAAAGGGGTCACAACTCACATTTTGAGAACCACTGCTCTAGAGGAACAGAACTGATACAATCTATATATAGATATAGAAAGATGATTCATTAGTGTGGCCTACAAACTCTAGTCTAGCTAGTCCAACAGTGGTTGTCGATCAACAGAAAGCCCAAAAATCCAGCCTCCTGGACTGAACAACTACTGGGAGATACACCTTTAATCTGGGCCACACCTTCTGGTGGCAGTCTATATAAAGGACATGGAAGAAGGATGCTTACTCTCTTTGCCTGTGTACTCTTACTCTTGCTGGCAAGTCCATTCCTTCACTGGCATTAGAACCTGTTTCTTTAGTATTATGAAGATCTTTCATTCTGTATGTCCCACTCTGTGTCTGTCTGTCTGGCCGCTGTCTTTCTGTCTGGCCCCAAGTGTCTCCCTTTCTTTCTCCCTCATTCTCCTCCTCCTCCCCCTCCTCCCTCTCTCTGTCTCTCTGTCTCTCTCTGTGTCACTCTCTCTGTGTCTCTGTCTCTCTCTGTGTCTCTGTCTCTGTCTCTGTCTCTCTCTCTCTTTTTCTGATTCCTCCTCCTACTTATCCTTTCTTCCCACAAGCCCTGCCTGTCACTCTTCTGCCTAGCTATTCACTGTTCAGCTTTTTATTAGACCTTAGGCAGGCAAAGCAACACATGTGTGTGCCTGGTACCTGCAGAGGGCATTGGATACCCTAGAACTAGAGTTACAGACCATTGTGTGCTGCTATGTGGATGCTGGGCATTGAACTTGAGACTTCTGAAAGAGTACTAAGTACTCTTTTTTTAATTTTTATTTATTTAAAAGGTTTTTTTCATTTTATATACCAACCACAGTTCTCCCTCCCTCCCCTCCACCCACTTCCCTCCTCACCCCTCACCCCCTTCCACTCCTCAGTAAGGGTAAGGCCTCCCCATGGGGAGTCAATAAAGTCTGGCATATCAAGTTGAGGCAGGACCAAGCCCCTCCCCTCTGTATGGAGGCTGAGCAAAGTATCCCTCTGTAGAAAATGGCCTCCAAAAAGTCAGTTCATTCACTAGGGATAAATCCTGGTCCCACTGCCAGTGGCCCCACAGGCTGCCCAAGCCACAGAACTGTCACCCACATTCAGAGGGCCTAGTTTGGTCCTGTGCAGGTTCCCCAGCTATCAGTTCACCAAGTGTTCTTTTTAAGAACAATGATTTGTTTATTTCTAGACAGGGTCTCACTATGTAGCTATGGCTGTCCTGGAATTCATTATGTAGACTAGGCTGGCCTCAAACTCCCAGAGATCCATCTGCTCTATGCCTGGCTTTATGATTTTTTTATTTTTGAAATTATAATATGATTATATCATTTCCCCTGCTTCCCTTTCCTCCTTCCCACATGTCCCTCCATGTAGTTGCTTTTGCTCCCTCTCAAATTCATGGCCTCTTTTTCTTTGCTACATATTTTTCTAAATATATAAATATAACCTACAACCTGTATTGAATAACCATTTGAGGAGCTTCTCCTTGGGGAAGACTATTTCTCCTGATCTCAGCATTCCTTAGTTGCCTGTAGTTGTTTGTCTGTTATAGGGTCCCATGTGATTTCCTCCTTCCTTTTTAACATGTATTGGTGTTGTCATTGTTTAGGTCCTGTTTAGGCAGCCATGTTGATAAAACTTCATAGGTGGAGCTTCTCTGACACAATCTCACAACAAACTTCCTGTTCCTCTAACTCTTCTGTCCCCTCTTCTGAAATGATCTCTGAGTCTTAGGTGCAGGAATTGTGTTGTAGATGTATTCATTGGAACTGGGCACCACATGATCTCTTATTCTCTGTGTTTTGACCAGTTAATGGCTTTCTGTAATGGTTTCTGTTGCTAAGAGTTTCTTTGATAGGTGTGAGAACTACATTTATCTATGGGTATAAGGATAAACATTTAGAATGTAGTTAGGAATTATGTTAGTTTAGTAAAGTGGCAGTAATAGGTTCTCCTCCAGGATCTATCTCACTTCCTGAATATATGTTCAGAGTTCATGATGTCTTCAGCAATAGCAACTTACCTTCCACCTCTGGGCATCAGCTAAGGGCAACAGCATTAGAATATGGCTTCTCATGGTTGATGGTGGAATTTTATTAAGATAGTGTATGGCTTTTAGGATAAGCATTATCAGCCCAAATGGAAAATTTTTGTTTAAACTATATATATAAGCCAAACCAGACTTAGATTATTATTTGTAATTTTAGGTAGATAGATAATAGACAACTTTTTCAAACATCCTTTCTGTTACTCTCCTTTCTTTTGTATTTATCTCTTTCCTTAATCATAGCCCCTCCCCCATTCACATTTCCCTTTTCAAATCACTTGTACTCTGTTATTCCCCCATTCTGCTGTTCCCCCTGCCTTGGCCCCCATTTTACTTTCCTGGTTTCTGCAATTACTCCAGTTAATACACTCACATCTGAGGACTGGGAGCTAAAAATCACAGATGAGGGAGAACATGTGACATTTGTCTTTTTGAGTCTCAGTTACCTCACTCAATATGATCTATTCTAGTTCCATCCTTTTATCTGCAAAGTTCATAATTTCAATTTTCCTTACAGTGGAATAATATTTCCTGGTGCAGATGTTATTATCTATTCTCAGTTGATACATTTAGGTTGTATCTATTAGCTATTGTGAATAGAGCAACAACAAACATGGTTGAGCAAGTATCTATGAAGTAGGATGTTGAGTCCTTTGGGCATATGCCAAGAATTAGTATAGCTGAGTCATATGATAGATCAATTTTAGCTTTTTGAGGGTTCTCCACATTGATTTCCAGAAGTTTGACCAGTTTTTCAATTCCACCAACAGTGAATGAAGGTTCCCTCTCCCTCTAGGTCCTCTCCAGCATTTGTTGTCAGTTGTTTTGTTGATCTTTGCCATTCTGACTTTGAGAAAGTCAACAACTGCTCTTAACTGCTGAGATAATTCTCCAGTCACTGATTAATATTTATAAAAATTATATATAACTGAATATATTTGTAGAAAACTTTTTTTCACATATGCCCTTCCCAAGATAAAGTCTCTGCCACCAGCTAAAGTCACTTCCACCTATTTCTGTGTTACTCTGCTTCTAGTGACAGAAAGTGTAAAGTGTTTTGTCTCTTGGTTCCCCTGCACCTTTTTTCCATATTTTGACATTTCAGTGGAACAATAAGTCTGTGACTTATTCAAAATTATGAAAATATTTATTTAATTGACTATGCTGAAGTTTCATCAATGTATGTAAAGTAATTACATTGGCACATTTTCTTTTACAATAACTGCTTAAGTCTTTGTAAGAAAATACTGCAAGGCCTGGAGTTGGTGGTGCACACCTTTAATCTCAGCACTTCAGAGGCAGAAGCAGGCGGATCTCCATGAGTTTGAGGCCAGCCTGGTCTACAAAGCGAGTTCCAGGACAGCCAGGACTATACAACACATTCAAACCCTGTCTCAAACACCCCACAATACCACACCCCCCAAAAAAGAAAGAAAAAATATTCCCAGGCATGGCGGCACACACCTTTAATCCCAGTACTCAGGAGGCAGAGGCAGGTAGATCTCTTATGAATTTGATGCCAGCCTGGTCTACACAATGAGTTTCCAGGACAGCCAGAGCTATGTGGTTCCACTGTATGTTGTTTCTATGTATTTTCTAATCAGCAACCTAGCAATCCCTTTTCTTGGTCTTCTAATCAGAAACCTGAGGCTTTAATAATCTGAAGCTACTGCATACTCTCTGCCACTGACTACTTGTTGAGTACAAAACATGGGGTACTGAGGGAGACAAATGATCAACTTCCTGTCTGTCTGGTAGTGTTTCAGATTCTGGTCTGTTCCTCCAGTCTGTGTCATGCTCTAACTTATTAGTGTCTTCAGAATACTACTCTGTACATTATGTCCAGTTTTCATAGCTGTATTTAGTGGGATGTACTCACTATGTCTCACCAGGAGCAAAAATGTCACCTTTACTTTTTCCATTTTTAACAGCTTTATTGAGACAAAATTGATACACCAGGAACTTCATATGTTACATTTTGATTATTTGTGATGTGATGTATACATTCAACTATGAAACTACCTCCACAATCAAAATAGTGGACATATCTATCTTAGTGATCCTTTATAATGTCTCTCTTCAACTTGTATGTGTGTCCCAGGTTTGTCACTATAGATCACTTACATTTCCAGGAAGCTTATGTTGATGGAGTCATATAGCATTTACTTTTTTGTCTGGCTTCTTTGGCAGAGTTATTATTTTGAGATTCATGCATGTTGATCTTTGTTTCAATACTTTCTTTTTTATTGCTGAGCAGTATTCCATTCAATCTGTGTAGCATAGTTTATGAATTCCTTTATTGACCCATGTAGGATTGTTTCCTTTTAGGGATATAAATTTGTATATTTATGCATGTTCTTTATGTATGTATATATCTGTAATACATATATAATAATACCATAATAGCTGGATTATAGACTAGGTATGTATATGCTGCTTCACTTCCTTTCCCTTTTTGAGAGAAGGTATTGCCATGTCTTAGCTGTAGATCAGGCTGGGTTCCAACTCACAGAGATTCTTTTCCCTCTGTCTCCTGAGTTCTGGTATTAAAAGGTGCCACTTGGATATGCTTCAGTTCATAGGGAGTTATTCCATGCTTGACACTGGGATTTTCCTTTAGTAACCCATGGCTTCTGGAAGCAGCATTATCCATCCATCCATGCCAGCATACTGCCAATCAAACTCTTTTTAATTTTATTATAGTTTAAGAGAAAAACAAAACAGCAGCAAAAAACAACAAAAACAAAAACAAACAAAACAAAACAAAAAAACAGGACAGGCAATTGTAAATCTCAACAGCTGCCCAGGGGAGGAGAATAGAGAAGGGAAAGAAGCCATGCCTTTCCAGAGCCGGGCGGTGGTGGCAAATGCCTTTAGTCCCAGCACTTAGGAGGCAGAGGCAGATAGATCTCTGAGTTCCAGGCCAGCTGGGTCTACAGAGTGAGTTCCAGGACAGCCGGGCTACACAGAGAAACTCTATCTCGAAAAAAAAAAAAAGCCTTGCCATTTGAATTAAGCCTGTGTGGAGTCCAGTTGGTAGACAAGCAGCCACAAGCAGAGAGAGAGATTTAGAGAAAATGTAAGAAAGCCCAAAGTACCAGGGGGAAATGTCGTGACCCAGCATGTCTCAGCCTTAGTCCATGAGGTTCTACCTGAGTGAGGGTGTGTGGACCTGGAAGCTCCGAGCAACCCAACGGCGATAAAGACCAAACACAGGCATCTTGTCATCTTCAGAGAGCTCTCAGTTCCATGTTGTGGAACTAGAGTCATTTCTTTATTAGCCATTTTTTCTGGTGTTTCTTAACCATCCTGCTAATATCACGAGGCAACCATTTCTCTCTTTGTTCCCTCGCTGCTCTGGCTGCTTGCCTCTTAACTCCTAACCTTCTCTCACAAGTTACTCACACCTCAGATCTCTCTGCCCAGGTGCAGGCCTAGTCAGATGCTTAGGTGCATAGATATGCAAATAAGGAGGCATATTACCCTGAGGCCATGGTAAACAAAAGTAGCCCTACTGACATTAACAATGCAATAGCTTTCAGGTGCTCCATGTTTAGTGAGATCTCAAAATATTCCATAGAGGAAACACTTTGGTTCCCCACAGGAAAAAAAGGGGGGAAAGTTATGCCTTTCTGAGTTAAGACTCAACAGAACTTCCTGGCAGATAAAGAGATGTAAGTTATCTCATTAAAGGGCTAATTATTATTGCATGACCCAAGAGACAATCTGTAATCCGTAAGGTCGAGATATCTTTATTGAGGTAAATACCAGCCAAACACAAGCCAGAGCATGCCAGGAGCAGCCAAGCAGCCAGGCCAGAGAGAAGGGGCAGGAGAAGAAGAAACGCTTCCATGTGCTCGAGGTCCCTTAAGAGCCCATGCTTGTCATTCTGACCTCACCTTGACCACACCTTGACAGGCGTGGTCAGGCACACCTGTAACCAGCCTCTAACAGGCATGGCTTACTGTCCCCTACAAATTATTGCTCCTTTCTCTTTAGTATTGCTTAAGATGAATACACACCTTCTGAGGTGGGCTTCCTTGGCAAAGTGTTGACTTGCCCAACTAGATTAATTTACAGGAAGAGGCAATGCATGTTTCCATAGAAAAATAGATTCCATTCTTTCTTGTGACATTTCCTTCTAAAGAGATAACCCTAAAATCATTTAGGAGACAGAATATTGTATAATCCATTTCTTCCATGAAAGTCTAAAGGTCTAGTTCCAAAGCTGTTCACCAGATGGATTATTGTTTGGCCAGAGTGAAACTCCCTTTTTGAATGTCCTTATACTAACGGAACTCCTTTTTTGACCAAGAAAATTTTTATGTGCATGGTTGTTTTGCCTGCCTATATGTCTGTGTTCCACATGCATGCAGTGCCTGTGGAAGCCAGAAGAGGGTGTCAGATCACCTGAGATTGGAGTTACAATTTTAAACTATTCTGTGGGTTGGAAATCAAACCCCCATCCACAGGAAGAACAGCTGTTACAGTTAACTGTGAGCCAGCTGTCTAACTACTGAAACTCCTTTAAACATATGCATTTAATATATAGTACACATACTTCTAAATTAGTTTATGAAGTTCTCATAAGGTTTTTCATGTCTTTAGGTGCCACCTCCCCTATTTCTCCATCCTCATCTACACTTAAGCCCAGGATTTCCCTCATCTACTTTCCTATCACTTACATTCTGCTACCCACATCCATCCTTAAGGCTTCTAACTCCATCATGGACCTCTTCTAACTTTCTGACCTCTACAGACACTCAGATTAAAAACACAAATTCAAAAACTTGAAGCTAGAGTCTGTATGTGAGACAGATCATAGGAAATTTGTCTAGGCTGGGTTACCTCATTTCATATACTTCCAGTTTTATCCATTCCCTATGAACATCATAATTTCATTTTTTTCACAGCTGAGTATTCTCACTTTTTAAAGATCTACCTTCTTTCTTGTCTTCTATATTCAGCCACTTGACTTTGCCCCATAGCTCGGAGACCTATCTTTTACCTTTTTCTTCAATTTATTTCCTGTTTCAGTTTTGTTAGTATGTGTGCTTTATATCACTGTAACAAAATGCCTGATATAAACAATTTAAGAAGAGAAAAGGTTTGACTCATTTCAGAGGATGATAGATGTCCTGGCAGGTTTTTTTATATTTTTTTTATTAATTTATTTTTTACATTCCAATCCCAGTTCCCCCTCCCTCCTCTCCTCCTGCTCCCCCCACTCCTTCCACTCCAATCTGCTCCACAGAAAGGGTAAGGCCTCCCCTAGGAAGTCTACTAAGTCTGTCCCATCATCTAGTTGAGGCAGGACCAAGGCACCTCTTCACCCCCCAACACCTCTGTGTCTAGGCTGGGCAAGGTATCTCTCCATATAGAATGGGCTCCACTAAGTCATTTTGTGCAACTGAGAAGATGCCTCCATAAAAGTGGGCTATAAGCAAATCTGTAGTGCATTTTCTTAATTAATGATTGATGTGGGAGGGTCCACTTCACTGTGGGTGGTGCTGTCATTGGGTAGATAGTTCTGGGATGGATAAAAAGAGCTGTCTGAATAAGCCATGGAAAACAAGCGAGGAAGCACTGCTCCTCTATGGCCTCTGCTCCAGTTTCCTGTCATGAGTTTCTGCCCTGACTTCCTTGACAGTGGACTGTGATGTGGAAATGTAAACAAAATTAATCCCTTCTTTCCCAAGTTGCTTTTTGTCATAGAGTTTTATCACAGCAATAGAAACCCTAGCAAAGACAATTTACATGGATGGGCAGTAGATGTTTTCATTTTTTTAAAAAGTTCATATCTTTCTGATTTTGTTTTTATGGTTGTCTGGACAATCCAAAGAAGTGTTCCAACTAAAGCTAATTATTTTTTACCCCCAAGGAAAACCTTTTTAAAATATTCTTCTAAAGGTCTATAAATTCTAGGCTTTTCACAAATAGCTGCTATAAACATGTACAATTCCTGTCTCTGTATGGCCACTGAACCCTGTTCTCTAATCCTTTGGATGGCTATCTACAGGTGGTGGTAATTTCTTCACATGTGTGCAAGTATCAGCTCTCTGTTGAATACTTAGCTTGGTGCTGGACTCAAAAAGTGATGTTTTTTTTTAAATTATCTTTTTTCATTGTGGGAACCAATTTTCTTTCAATTGTATATGTCCCAAGTGGGAGTAGAAACTCATGGCTAGTACATTTTAATCTGTCTAAAATTCTATCTTATCTTCTTCTGCTTTGAAATGGTTTGTCAATCATTCTTCACTCTGTCAGAATCAGTCTTCTGTCCTTGGGTTCTCCCTGGTCATGGTGCTTATGGCACTGGGTTTCCTGAGCCCTCATATGTGTTTTTCTCTTGCTAGGTCATAAATTCCATGTGAATAGCCTTTTCAGCCTACTTTTCTGTTTATGGAATGTGTTACCTGCTCTTGTTGTTCTGGCTTGGGGTCATCCCTAGGATTTCAGTGTGATAAAAACAAGGCCACGTCTCTTCCCCACCTGAAGCAGGAGCCATGAGGTTTTTGGTTTTCATCTAAATTCTTCTTTTCCCCCAACTTGGGCCTCAGGGCTCAGACCTTTTGGTCCCTTTTCATAAGTCCTGTTCGGAACCACTATTTTTTCCACAAAGGCCTTCTCATGGGAGGAGCTGAGGAGCTGAGGACCTTTGCTCTCACTGTGTTTGCCAGGAGCCACATTATTCCATCCAATACTTCTTATCACACATGGCTTAGATGTCCCGTCTAGTGTTTCTACATCATCAGGGCCAGTTTTTGTCAATGTCCTTATTTCACTGTAGTATTACTCGTGATGCTGGCTCAGAATTTACCAATGTTACAAAACTCAAAATTTCTGACCTTTCACATTGTGCTTTTCTTTAGTGTTCTGAGTTCTTGGTTTTTTCTGGTTTTTTGAAAGGCTACACCTGAACTAATTGGGAATATTAACATGCAGGCATTATTTTTGCTTTAATTTTTTTGTGAGTACTTTTTCTTCCCTAGTGTTCTTTACTTTTCTGACTATCTTCAGTGTCCCACCAGCATATTTGTACAGTTTTTAGAACCTGGCTAGGTCATTATTGAATCACCTTTGATATGCATTCCAGCCACTGCTCCTGTTACCTTGTTACTTCTCTGCCCCAAATCATGAACATGTCCTCCAGGCTAGTCTTCTTTCCCAGCCAGTGATTCTATTTCCGCTGAAGATACCTGACCTCAGAAAGCTTTGTTTCATGTCCCATCCCAGTTATCTGGTCCCCTTTTTTCCTATATACAAAGACTGAAGGCTGCTATAGTTAAGTATGTCACTCAGTTTAAGAGCTTAAATGTTACTTGGTGGCACTGAAATCCTGTTTATCTTTTCTCAGATCTCTTCTTCCCAAGTCAGTGTCCTTTTCTGTCCCAAATGTAGTGTTTATTGTCCCATATATATTGCCCTAAATGGTAGTGTGCTGGTTAACCACACTAGTAATAACCTCAGAGTATCCAAAATGCATCAGTGTCATATTAAGGAAAAAAAATCAAAGCACTTTCCCTTGGAATAGTTTTATCAAGAACAAGCCCGGATTTGAATTCTCTATTTCTCTCCCTGTGTCTTTTGTCATCTCTCTGTAGCATTTTGCTTGTGGCCTGTCTATAATCTGTCTGCTTTATGAGTCTGAATCTGTGCCTGCCTGAATGTTGTCTTGTCTTCTCTGTCCCTGTCCCTGTTCCTGTTTGTATTCCTCGAAAAGGCCTTTATTCTGTATTTATTGAACAGCACAGAGAGCATTATATGGAGGAGGAATGAGAGATACTTTACAGAAATCTTAAAGTTTTATAAGGAATGAAACATTACTGACTCCTGCTGATCACAACTGACACCCATAACAAACAGTACTGCAAACAGACTTATCAAACTATATTCATGTCACTTCTAACATTTATGATGGATACTTTTAAAAGTTTCACTCAGGCCAAGTAGTACACCTTTAATCCCAGTACTTGGGAAGCAGAGGCATATGGATTTTAGTGAGTTTGAGGCCAGCCTGGTCTACATAGTGATTTTCAGAATAGCCAAGACTATGTAGAGAAGCCCTGTCTTGAAAAACAAAACAAAACAAAAAAAGGTTACATTCATTATATTTGCTGTTTTTAACATGTATTACTGTATTAGGATAGTCAGGGCTACACAGGGAAACCCTGTCTCCAAAATAAAAACCACCAAACAAACAAACAAAAAAAAGATGACAGCTTTATGCATTGACTTAGGTTATAAGAATTGATTGCATGAAAATTCCAAGGCAAGTAAGACTGGTTGTTATATTTTTGTCTTAAAAGTGGCTTAAGCTGGGTGGTGGTGGTGGTGGTGGTGGTGGTGGTGGTGGTGGTGATATACACCTTTAATCCCAGCACTTGGGAGGCAGAGGCAGGCGGATCTCTGTGAGTTTGAGGCCAGCCTGGTCTATAAAAGCTAGTTCCAGGACAGCCTCCAAAGCCACAGAGAAACCCTGTCTCAAAAAAAAAAAAAAAAAAAAAAAAAGGTGGGTTAAACCAACAGGCTATGCCAGGCAAGGTGGCACACACCTTTAGTCCCGGTACTCTGGAGGCATAGGCAGGTGGATCTCAGTGAGTTCAAGGCCAGCCTGGTCTACAGAGTGAGTTCCAGGGCTACACAGAGAGACCCTGTCTCAAAAAACTAAAACAACAACAACAACAAAAAACCAACAACCCAACAGACTTAGTACATAGTAGTAAGATGTCAGTTTCAGGTCCTAAGTGACCCCAGGGTGTACTATTAACTTTGTGAAGTCCAGCAAAAGTTAGACTCTCTTATAATGTAAGAGATTATTTTCATAATCACCACATAAAACATGGGGCATTTGTTTTGATAGTATAAATTTTATATGAATAAAATTTTATGCAAATAGTAGCTGATAATACTTATCCTCACACTACTAGTTATTTTCTTTTTCTTTTTTTGGGGGGGGGTGGTTCAAGACGGGGTTTCTCTGTGGCTTTGGAGGCTGTCCTGGAACTAGCTCTTGTAGACCAGGCTGGTCTCGAACTCACAGAGAACCTCCTGCCTCTGCCATCCAAGTACTGGGATTAAAGGCATGTGCCACCATCGCCAAGCCTAGCTGTTTTCTTTTAGCATTGTTTTTAACGTTTATCCTTAACAGAAGCAGCTCTGGTTCATTCTTCTTGGTGGCTATACTGTATGTCATTATACAAATACAATAGATTATTTCCAGACTTTAACTTTTAAAACAGTGATGAGGGGCTAGGAAGATAACTCAGTAGGTAAAGTGCTTGCTTTGCAAGCACAAGAACTCAAGTGTGGTGATATATGCTTGTAATTCCAACACTGGGAGGCAGAGGCATATGGGGACTTGCTAACCAAGCCTGTCTAGCCTACTTGACAAGTTCCAGGCCAGTGAGAGATCTTCTCTCTCTCAAAAAATAAATTAAGTAAGTTAAATAAAAAGGTAAACAACACCTAAAGAACATCACCCAAGGTTATCCTCTGGCCTCTACACACACACACACACACACACAACACACACACACACACACACACACACACACCTGCACACACACATGCACCTGCAAACACACACACAGGATAGATAGATGATAGATAGATCATGAATAAATAAATACAGTGCTGAGTGGGAAATGTAGCATTTTAATGAATATTCTTTAACCTGTACAAAGGTTTTCTTACCATTGTTGTCTGACCATTTCTGGGTGTGTTAATGCACAAGTTTCATAGTGTCTAAATGGTGTCCCAGTTCTCATATACAGTGTGGACAGGATATCAAACTCATAAGCAAGCTCAAGTGATCCTCCCTCCTCATCTCTCCATGCAGTTGGGACTGCAAGTGTATACCACAATATCTGACTTGCTTGTGTCGTTTAAGAAATCTTTCCTTGCATGGCAATTATAAAGATGTTCAAATTCTGTATTTTGCAATGTGTCTTTAATCTTACTGAAACCTATTTTTATATATGTGTGAGGGTAGGGAATTGATTATTCTCCATCTGGATAATTGCTATAACTATTGCTATCTTGACAACTCACTTTGTAATCCTTCTTCATATAGGAGTGCTGATATGCATAGCCTGATTCTAGGCTCTTGGTTCTATATTGTTGGTGTATTGGTCTCTTTTGACTCTTGACTTTTGTACAGTCTCATTGAAGAATTTATCCCTGTGCGTCCTTCATGAACCCCTGACTCAGCATTGTCATCCTTCCCCCAGTTATCACTTTCACTCTCAGCATTTTAGCCCCCGAAGTGGGCATGCTGTTTGTCAGATGTCACAAATGTCACTGAAGGAAAGAGTAGAATTGGGTACTTGGGTCTTAAATTTAAGGTGGTAAGTATTGCTGATATCTCATTGTAGGGAAGAATATTTAGTATTGGCTCTTCTAGCTCATACTCATTATTAAAGAAGCTTCCTCCAGCAGCTTATGTTTTACATCAGTGTTAGTTATTTGGAGATTGAATGCAGGAAGAGCTAGCATTTTTCACTATAGTTCTCACATGGCAGGATTCTGATAATGCATTGAATGAATTCTAGTTAAAAGTCCTAAGAATATTTTTGACAGCTAATATATATTTTATAGAAGACCCTTTTACAACTTTAAGAAATTAAACAATTTTCAAAACAATATAGTTAAAATACTTAATGTTTTGACAGTTGTGGACAGTTTAATCACCACTTGAAAATCTGAACATGACAGTTTTCATCTGAAGGACATTTGGATTCTTTCCAATTTTTAGCAGTCACAGATAAATCTACTATAAACATCAACATAATAAATAAATATTATGTTAGCTTACATCTCGGTTTCTCTGAGATAAGTGCCTATAACTTCAATTGTTTGATCAAGTGTTTAAAATATATGCCTGAACTCTGTATGTTGATACTTTAAAGAAATTTTTATGTGTATGTTCATGAAGGATATTGATCTGTGTCTGGTTTTGGTATCAAGGTAATACTAGTATTATAAAATGAATTGGAAAGTATTCTTTCCTCTTAGATTTTCTGGACAATATTGTGTGAAATTGTAACTCTAAATATTTGGTAGACTCCTCTGATGAAATACCCTTGGCTTAGGGTCAATATCCTTGTTACAGTTTATCTTTTACATGTATGCATATATGTATGTATGTACATGTGTGTATGTATATATACATTCTTTTAAGATAAGATCTCACTATGCAGTCCTGACTGCCCCAGAAGTCACTATGTAAACTGGGAAGACTTCAAAATTACAGAGATCTACCTGCCTCTGCCTCCTGAGGGCAAGTACCAATAGGTCTGGCCTTTAACAGGGATTTTCTTGTTATCCTTTTCGTTTTTTTTTTTTTTTTTTTACATTTATATACATTGGTGTTTTGCCTGCATGCATGTCTGTGTGAGGGTGTGAGATTCCCCTGGAATAGGTGTTACAGACAGTTGTAAACTGCCATATGGGTGCTGGGAATTGAACCTGGGTCCTCTGAAAGATCAGCCAGTGATCTTAACTGCTGACCTATCACTCCAGCCGCTTTTGTTATCTATTTCATAGTGTGTTTTTGTCCAGGTTGTGAAATGCATGCATGATGTTGCTGACAGTATTTTCTGTGCACTCATCCACCTTCAATATTGGTCTTTTCTTCCTTCTCTCCTTTTTCTTTGTCAATCTAATGAGAGTTTTCATAATTTTAGTTATCTTTTCAAATAACCAAGTACTTGTTCCATTGATTGCCCCCCCCCATTTCCAGTTGGTTGGTTTCTATTCCTTATTATTTCTATTCTTCTACTTGATTTGGGTTTATTTCTCTCTCCTAATTTCTTGAGCTTATATTATTGCTGAAGACTTTCTTCTCTCTTTTCTCTATGTCTGATTTATTTTAGTGCTGTGAACTTCCCACTTAGTGCTGCTATAGCTACATTCGATACATTATATTTTGTCAAAGAAAAAAATGGATCGAGTAGAGTTAAACAAACTAGTAAGACTTTTTTTTTTCTGAGACAGGGTTTCTCTGTATTGCTTTGGACCCTGTCCTGGAACTTGCTCTGTAGACCAGGAAGACCTCGAACTCACAGAGATCCACCTGTCTCTGCCTCCCAAGTGCTGGGACTAAAGGTGTGCACCACCAACACCTGGCAAACCAGGAAAATTTCATCCAAGATTATTGCAATAGGATAGGGAAGCAGAGTTCAACTCCAAATGCAGTAGGGGTGGGTAGGGACTTAGTACTTACAGGCAGGATGAAGGGCCAGTGCATAGAAAATTACAAAGAGGAGCTTTGATAGGTGGAGGATCCTAACTAAAGTCAGCCACAAATCTTTTCCTTGGTGATGACAGGAAAAAATGCTGTTTGTCTCAAAATTATCTGTCTTGCAGGGCTGCAAGTAGCAATAGTCTTTGGTTAGAAATTTATTGTGTGTTTATTAGTTTGGTTTTTGTCTGCGGCTATTGGCTTCTCCAACACCCAATCTGAGACACATTAGGCACAGAAAAATTGTGAAGCTCAGTTCTGTCTAATTCTTGGTAGTTCCTGACCATTCTTCTTTCTACCCAACTTTCAGAGCCCTTTTCTTTCTTGTATGCATAGTGCCCAGGGTTTTAGTTGTGCCTAATGAGAGGAACAGGGAAAATATGTTTACGCCACTTTCCTGGAAACAGAAGCAACTTTAACTGAACAAAATACTTGATAGCACAAAGATGGTTTTGAAATACCATCTGATATGTATTCATTCCTGCCCTCTTGCTATTGAGAGGCTGCCAGCCTTTGGGGCTGAGGCCTCTATCTCTCCACAGAGAGAGGAGATACCATTGAGAATAAATGAGTCCTGCTCAGTTCTGGCTCTCAGTTAGAACTTGAGAGAGAGCACAGCAGAAAGAACATCAGGCTCTAGAGACATAAAAGTGTTTTACTCTGTATTTTTAAGTCTGCAGCACCCAGACTCAGCCTGGCATTTGTCAGTTTAACATAATAAGGACACACTGGGAGCTGCAGTACCTACTTTTGGGAAGGAGTCATAACAGCTCCTTTGGACTTGGGAGAGGTGCTGAGAGGGAGGGGACAACAGAATTTAGAGTTGAGCTGGGTGGCAGAGGGAAGGAGAACTCTGAATAGGTCCTAGCCCTGCCCCTTTGTGTTAAAATCCAGTGTGTAAAAAAATAATTAAATAATCTAGTGTGAGGGAAACAGACAGAGGAGAGCATAGAACATACTATCTGTGGGTTTGGGACTCTGTCCCAACCCCTAAGTTTAGAGGAGCAATCTTTCCAGCAGCACCAAATTAACACTTAGTGTGTGTTTTGCAAGTGAGTCCTATAGTTGCTCTTCTGCACAGTCTACATGAGATCAGTATGTTCCTGGGTCCTGCATGCCTCTAGTGTAGAAATGAAGGCCCCTACATCTTCCACTCTGTCTGCACCCTGGAAGGGAGCTATGACTAGTGCAGTCTAAGGCTGACTCCAAAAGAAAAACACAGCTGAGTTTCAGAACACAGTGGTATCACCAGATTAAATACAGGCCCTCCGAACTGACACTCAAGTTCAACTGACCTGGTTCGGTCCTGTGCTGGTTTCCCAGCAGTCGGACTGGGGTCCATGAGCTCCCACTTGCTCAGGTCAGCTGTTTCTTTGGGTTTCCTACCTTATCAGCCCTCCACAAAATTGTGAAACATGATGAGAAACTGATAGCCAGGAGGACTCTAAGGAGACACAATGACTAAGTATCATGCATGAAAGAGATTATATTTTTTTAAAAAATCAGTGAGAACAAAGCACAGAGCTTAGAGGATGGTAATATCCCTTGTCAGTTTAGTTGTGGCAGATTTTAAGATGCTCACTGGATGAAACTGGACATGTGACAACTTTTCTGTCTTCACAACTTTGCTCTAAAACAAAAAGGTTATTTTTCTTTAAAAGCCACTCCACACAATAGACAATTCCATGGATGTTTCTGGTCTTTATAAAAAGAACACGTCTTTATTTTAGGAGCTGATTTATTTAGTTTTACTAGCTCTGCTCTGTGGACATACTGGGGACACTTCATAGAAGCAATTCTGGTTGAAATGCTTGTCCTTGTTCAGTGATTTTATATTCCTCTAGCATTAATTGGTGGGTACAACATTTCTCTGGCTTATGCTCATAGCTGACACTATGTGACTGCTCTTGTCTTGCCCTGTCAGCTGTAAAGGCACTGATTACTGGCAAAGTCCTCTGCTAAAGTGGATCCCTAACTCCCATTCATGCCTCAACAAGTCATATTGGACAGAATAGCCATTGCAAGATATCAAAAACCAAGGCACTGTTCAACTCAGCAGTAATGGAAAAGGAAAAGCTAAAATCTTGTCTTCCAGGAAAGAAAAGAAGTTCCTTCTCAGGTTGACAATCTTCTATGTGACCAAAGGACAAGGTGTATATTTTAACTTTTCTTGGGATGGTTAAAACGGACTATGTAAACTAAATATTTGGACTGGGCAGTGGTGGTACACGCCTTTAATCCCAGCACTGAGAGGCTGAGGAGGAGGATCTCCGTGAGTTTGAGATCAGCTTGGTCTACAAGAGCTAGTTCCAGGACAGCCTCCAAAGCCACAGAGAAACCCTGTCTCGAACCTCCCCTCCCCCCCAGAAATTAAATATTTGGTGAATTTTCTATCATGCTATTATTTGATATACTGTAAAAACAAAATCTTCCTCTGTAATTCATTTAACCACAATAAACTTAAATTTCCTACTTTCTTTTGACTAATAGAAAACCCATGCATTCCCTTTATTTTGGTAAGACAGCTGTCTTTAAAACTAACATGCTGTGTTCTATGGAACATAACGTTAGAGCCTGAGCACCTATTTGCTGGTTGTTCTTGACTATGCAGAACCTTCCAGGAACTGTCAGCTGTGTATGTTAACTGCAGTTGGCTTGATGCTGGTCTGACTCTGATAGATGGGGAACACAGGCCTATTTTATAAAGCTTTAGACACTGAAATTACTCTGAATGAGTAAGCTTTGTACATGCTACTTACTGTGTTGAGAAAAACAATCCCCCTTTCCTAGTTAGTTGAGAATTTCAGACTATGTTTGGTACATTGTTAGTCTGAATGAATGTTGGATTTTGTCATTGTCCTTTTTTGCTCTAATATGATCTTACTGTCTTAAAGCCCTTTACTCCATAAATACTATGTGTTAATTGTTTTGGACTTTTTTCAAGATGGGGTTTCTCTGTGTGACCCTGGGTGTCCTGGAACTTGTTCTAGACTAGTCTGTCCTTGAACTCACTGAGATCCACCTGCCTCTGCCTCCCGAGTGCTGGGATTAAAGGTGTGTGCCACCACCGGCTTTGTTAAGAATTTGTTAAGAATTATTGCTCCTATGTTTAAGAATGTTGGTTGGCATTTTCTTTATTCTGCTGCCTGGTTTTAGTAACCAGGGTGTCACTGATTTCATATGATAAGCTCCTGACTTTTCTATTCTGGAAGCGCCTTTTATGCTAGGATGTTTTTTTGTTTGTTTTATGGGTTTACTTTAGTAATTTATATTTTGTGTCTATGTGATTTGCAAACAAAATTCCAATGTAAGGTTTTCTTTGCATTACTTTGAATCAAATGTTATCTTAATTAAGTAATGTTTTTGTTTATTCTTTGAAAAAATCATGCATGTATATAAAATATGTTAATTGTATCCGCATCCCACTTTACCAATCCAAATTCTCCTAGGACCTTCCAACATCTCCTTTCCAATTTTATGCCTCTTCTTAATTTTATTTTTAATCCACTGAGTCCAATTAGTACTGCCCAAAGGTTCATGGATATGTGGTCATCCACTGTGGCATGAATAACCTACCAATGGCCACTCTCTTCTCTGCATCAGCCATCAACTTCAATTAGCTCCTCAGCTAGAACTGAGGCGTTTCAGTGGTGTCTCCCCTATCAATGTTAGAAATTTTAGCTGGTTTGATCTTGTGCAGGTCTCAGTAACCTCTTAGGGAAGTAACCTCATAGCTGCAATTTTTTGGCTTGTTTTTCGAGACTGTTTCTTTGGTAACTTTGGCTGTCCTAGAACTAGCTCCATAGACCAAGCTGGTCTGAAACTCACAGAAATCCACCTGCCTCTGTCTCCTTAGTGCTGGGATTAAAGGCATGTGCCACCACCCCCAGCTCAGGCTGGAATTTTAACTGGCTTGATCTCATGCAGGTCTTGTGCAGGTAATCATGAATGTTGTGAATTCATATGTGCAAGGAAGATGAAATACTTGCCCCATACCTCTTGTGTTTCTGTGAGACCTAAAAGATGGATTTTAATGATCAGCATCTAGCACAGTATAATTCATCATAGCTAGTCAGTTGGTCACAACCAACTAGTATCCAGAAAATTCCGTTACCAGACAAAGTAGCCTGTTGTTCACTGTACTACCAAGCATAGGAAGGTACAAGGACATAAATTTTCATGATCTGAACAGGAGAAACAGGATGGAATATGTCTGCTATCTATTATTATCATCATCTACTATCATTACCCTGGTAATAGTGGAAAGCAAAGGCACTCAAGAAAATCCCTTGAGGGTTTGTAAGTGATAACACCACTATTACATAAGATAAGACTGAGGCAGGTACCAAATACCAGGAGCAGGGGAGGGGCTGCAACAAAGCTGAGTCCAGAACTTTCATTTTAAAGTATAGTGGAGATTTTGTTTTCTTGTGCCTTTAGACAGTACAAGAGATGAAACCTTGAGCTTTGTACATGATAATTAAGTGCTGCATTCCAGCTTCAAGAGTGCTTTTCAATTAAAGTATAATGTACAGATTTCCAAGAAAGTTCATAATCTAGGCTACTGTCAAATCACTGTATGTATCACAGGCTCACATAGGCCAGAATCAAGGCTGTTTTCACACTTGCTGATTGTGATTAGTGGTGTCTCCATTGAAACTTTCACATTAGGCAGTTGTGTTGTATGTTAATATGCTTTAGGCATGGCATATTGGAATTATGTTTTTAATGAATACTCTTGAATGGTACAGATTAAGTTAAGAGTACTTATTTCAACTAAAGCTATTATCTTATTAACAGAATATCCAAGGTATTTCCAAGCACCCAATTCAGATTTCTAAACCTCGGAATTTTAAAGGTAACACATTACTTTCTGTCTTGCTAAAATCTTGGGAGCATTTCTTAAAACCCAGTAGTGTTTATAATTACTTTCTTACAATGTAACTACTATACTTTCCTGAAGTGCTTCTCTGTGTTTGCATGACTAGTATTTAAACCTACAATGAAAAAAATAAAAGCAGCTGAAGTGATATAGTACCTCCCTTTTAGCAGTTTTATGCATTAAAATAGATGGTAATTATACCAGAGAAATATCTCCCTTCCCACCATCCTTCCCCCCCACCAACTTCCCAATAAAGAACAAACAAAAGCACACACAAAAGCACTGACTTTTAATAAAATCTAAAGTTTTCTGGAGATGTTTATAAAAGCATATAAAAAATCTTTCTTTTAAGCTATCGCACTGTAGTGCTGATGGTCGTATTTCTTAAAAAGGAAAATTTCTAATTTGGTAAAGGGTGCTAGGATGTCCACTCCCCGATAACCTGTGACCATGGCAGTGCTGCTGCTTTGTTGTGGGCATTGACCAAGGAGGCACAATAATACCACTAAAGCCAAAGTGCTCCTTTCTAAATACACACAGTCACCTTGAGCAAGGACAAAAGAACCACAGCACCTGTGTCTGGGCTCAATGGGAACCACATGGCTACATGGCCTATACATAGGTCTTCCAATCAGGCTCTGTCTCCAGCGCTTTCCTAAAGTGGTTTTGGGTATCAATGTCTGACTTTTTCCTTTATCATAATTCTAGACAGAACAGAAAATTTTAATAATAGAAAATTTTGTTATCTTACAGTATTTAGTGTATTTATTTTTAATTGTATTAATAGAAAGTGACAAAATTAAAATCTAGACTTTTATTTGTGTATGATATTAAAATAACTCTGTATGAAAAACTGCTGCAAGTCATCTGACAGTAAAACTCACCACATGCTTTTTAAATGGCAATTCAGGTAAAGAAGAGGAGACGGTCACAATCTCCCCAAGAACTCTGTTTGTTTCCTCTGAAGGCCACACCTTCCTGGCAGCAGGTATATGCATAGGATGATGGGGGGATGTCACTGTCACTATACCTTACTTTGTGCATTTTCATGTAGTTCATATATTTACTAACTAAGTAATGCAAAGATACATACATTATATAGAACTCATTCTTGCAAATAAACCCTAAAGCAAACACTTACATGAAGCAAAGATTTCTTATACACATTAAATAATAACAGATCTTTGGCTTTCAGGGTCCCCTCATTTTGCTGGCATAATTCATTCAGTCTGCTTCCTCCTCTTTTGTCCTCCCCCCTTCCCCCTCCTTTCTGACTCAAGCAGCCCTGCTAACCACTGTGTCCCTCTACCTCAAGCCCCCACAGCTCTTCCTTTTTCCCTCTTCTGTCTTTGTTCATTGTAATTTTCTTGAGGACTAGAAAGAAGCAGGGGAGCTGACCACCCTACCATGACACCAGCTTCTCTCATATGCACTACTCTCTACCAAACCATACCTTGATCCAGTTTTTCCATTTCTCATCTGTGACATACCAAATGATTTACTCAGAATGTCTCCTAGAATGTAAGCTCCACGGAGGAAGGGTTCTGTGTCTATATTGTTTACTAACACATCTCAGTGGGATCCTTCATAAAATTGTGGTGAATGTGGTGAATGAACACGCCCATCCTGGAGGCTTTACTGGCCTTGCAAGACAGAGAACAGGTCTGTAGAGTTGCTGGCAGACAAAGAAGCAATAGTCCAAAGGCTAAGGAAGTCTGGTAGATGGGAAGAGATGTGTTGACCTTGAGCCCCATGGGAAGGCAGTCTGAGAGTGGCTTGGGGTGAATCAATGATGGGGGCACCATAGGTGAATTCAAAATTGATGGAGAACTTTGTCTCACAGACTTTTCACAGATTGAATTGCGCATTCTTGCACATTTATCTGGAGATCCAGAGCTTTTGAAGTTATTCCAGGAATCTGAAAATGATGATGTCTTTTCTACCCTGACTTCACAGTGGTAAGATAACAAAAAATAGTATTATCAGATCTGCAGGAATGCTGACATGATTTTTAAAGTCTGAAGTTATTTCAAAGCTATTTTCATGAGAAAGAAGTTAAATTTTTCTCTAGTAGTTAATCATTTTGAAAAGAAGAGTAGACAACTAGAATCTTAAAGCTTCCTAATTATGAAAGAATGAATGACTCGTCCCACTAAAAACAAGTGTAAGGAATGAAAAAATAGTGTGAGTCACAGGAGAAGGAGCTCAGATGCTGGATGTGTGATCTGTGGGACTCCTATTAGAAGGTCATTGTCCTCGCTGTGCCTGCCCTAACTCCTGCCATTCAGAAGGTAGAACATATGGGCCTCAGGTAGCAGTCCCAAACTCTATGGCTCACTCTATGGGAATGCCAGTAGCCAGTGACTTCAGGTTGTGCTGAGGTGTGCCTCTCTACCTTTGGAGTCTACCTATTTTTCTGAACCACTATTCTTGGGTACTAACTTTTTTTCCTCCTAATGGAAGACCAGCTAGCTGCCAATCTCTTTGACAGGTGGAACAACCAGGTATAAGGTTCCAATCTCACACATCTCTCTGATCTAGAATAACAGGGTGTTCCATGGAACCCACTGCAATCATCTGCTATACCTCACTTTCGAAGCAGAATAGTGCTGTCCAGGTAAAGGGAGGTCAACTGGCTCTGCTCCGGTGACGAAAAACTAGAGACTGTAACTGGCTTGAATTATGAGGGGCTCACTTAGACAGATGTCACTGCTAGCACACAGTCAGCATTCTGCTATAAGGAAGAGAAGGAACAGGGTAGCTGCTGGTGAGTGGAAGATCCCTACCTCAACTGTCACTGTCCCCTCTCTGCAACCACAGGAGCCAACTTCTCACCTTAAGCCTCTTCCATCAAACTGTTCCCTTTGACTTCCTCCTTTTCCCTCACCTTCATATCACCATCAAATACTTCTGTCAGGAGCCTTCCAGAAAGGGTGTGTCCCCCATACAAGGTCCTGCACCTGCCTCTCAGGTTCTCATTTCTGTTGTTGTCAACCTGCCCTGAGGCATATGACCATCATGGGACCAGGACTGTACACCTCCAGATTAAACACCAGCTGCTATGGCCCACTTACTGGATTTCTCTAGCCAGTCCTTAACACACTGCTGTCTACTTCACTCAAGCTTCTTTACTTTGCACTCAGGAAGGCCCTTCCTCAAAGCATGCCCTGCACTCAGGACTTCAGGAGCCCTCTTTGACACACCAGCCTGATTTTCCCCAGCTCAGTTGCTCCCTGCCCAATGTACATATGCAGTGCAGCACCAGTTCTGTTCCCTGCTGCACCCTACTAAGCTCTGGGTCTTGAAGCACATCTACTCAGTAAGTGCAGGGTAAGTGGAGAGTGCAGAGTCTAGGCTACCCTATGACTTCACCAAAATACCAGGACTGCAGACTCTTATCTGAGTACTAAAAGTCACGAAACATTTTATGTAAGAGAGCTAAGGTTGGGGGTGAGAATATAGTACTACTGTATGCTAAGCTGAACTTTAGAGTGAATAACTGGAAATTGTGTTTGATGGGGGCAGCAGGGAAATAGGCATATACAAGGAATAACAGTGTGGTAGTTTGAGTAAGAATGGCCCCTATAGTCTCATTTACTTGAATGCTTAGTAACTTAGAAGGATTAGGAGGTATGGCCTTGTTGGAGGAGGTGTGTAACTGGAGGTGGGCTTTAGGGTTTCAAAAGCCCTAGTCTCTGTCTCTTTCTCCTCTCCTCTCCTCTCCTCTCCCCTCCCCCATCTCCCCTCTTCTTCCCTCTCCCCTTTTCTCTCTACCCTCTCTCTGCCTGTAGACCAGGTTGTAACTCTCAACTACCTCTCCAGCGCCATGTTTGCCATGCTCCCTGCCATGATAACAATGGACTAAAACTCTGAAACTGTAAACAAGCCTCCAATTAAATGCTTTCTTTTTTAAGTGTCATCTTGGTCATGGTGTCTCTTCACAGCAATAAGACAGTGAATAAGACAAATAGAATCCTTATTAAGTATAGTAAAAGGGGTTCTGGTTGCAAGTGAGGGATTTTACATTGTAGAGGAGCCAAGTCCAGCTTATAAGCATTAGCTCAAAGTCTTACCACCTGCCATCTTCCAAGGAATTTCTTTCTGTCCCCATCTTCTGCCCTCCTCCTTAGCTTTGCCCTAGCCCTCTGCAATGCTGTCCTTTAATATAAGTGTCCTCTAACCTTGTCAAAGCCATCTCCCAGATGCTACCTTCCTGAGTCTTAATGCTATCAGATGCACATTCTGTCCTCACTGGCCTGCTCTCATGCTTAGCTGTCCAACACCTCCCTGTCCTGTATCTGTCATATGGCGATGTGATTTGTCTCTTTTCTGTACCACACTGAGCTTCAAGACCTAGCTCCTCTTTGCACTTAATCAGGGTCCACAGGATATAAGTGAAGAATCACTTAGACCCTCTCACCTCTGCTCAGCCCTAGTGGCTGTCCTCTCTAGGATGAAGATGCCTTTGCCCTCTGCTCTGGTTGCTGTTTTAAGCTCTGAGTGATACTCACAGCCACTTCTCAAATCTCATAGCCTAAGCACTAGAGAAACCCATGCAGTGGGAGTCCATTTGAATCTGTGTGTTCTTGACACCATCATTACCCTCTCCAAAGACTTCTCACATCCCACAGATGCCTGCTTGCCTCTGTCTCAGTGGATGTCCTCTACCTAAGAGACTAGAGCTTTGGAAAGCCACTCTGCCCATGTACTATGTTCTTCTGTCCCCCACAGCTCCTTCCTCAGAGTCCAAGGACACTCAAGAAGCAACTTCACTCTCAAGAAGACAGTGTCTTAACTGCCACAAACTACTAGAAACTAACCAAAATGAAATTGGTTCCTGATTATTCCTGTAACTATTAAACAACTATACTTGTAACTTGAAAACTCCTGAAAAAGAAACCTCCATGCCTAAATAGTTTTTGCTGAGAATTTAACCAGGTCTATAAAGGAGAACTGACATCAGTTTGTACAAAATAGAAATAAGTGGATCAGCCAGGCGCATGCCTTTAATCCCAGCACTCGGGAGGCAGAGAGGCAGGCAGATCTCTGAGTTTGAGGCCAGCCTGGTCTCCAGAGCAAGTGCCAAGACAGGCTCCAAAGCTACACAGAGAAACCTGTCTTGAAAAACTGAAAGAAAAAAAAAAAGAAAAAAATATGTGGATCATTTTATAGTTCAATCTGTGAAACCAGTACAGATAAAGAAAAGTGAAATTAGAGCAGAGTGCAAACTAATGTTACTCATGAATTTAGTAGATGTATTCCAAAAAAATTCCACAAGATTAATAGAAACTCAAATTAATTAATGTATAAAAACTATATGCCATATCTGAGAGAGATTTATCCCAGCAGTGAAACAGTGTTTCAACTTGCAAAAATCTATCAGTGTAACTTGTCATAAAATCAAGCTAAGGAATAAAAATAATAGAACCATGTTAGTTGTTGCAAAGTAAATTCAACATTCATGATAAAAATCCTCAGTAAGTTATCAGTAGAGGGAAACAACTTCAATTTTATATAAAAAATTGTTTAACTTTTTTAAAAAAGACTAAATGATATTTTGGTTTTTGTTTTGTTTTTTGTTTGTTTGGGGGGGTGCCTCTGCCTCTGCTCTGCCTCTCTGCCTCTCTGCCTCTGCTCTCTGCCTCTCTGCCTCTCTCTCTCTGCTCTGCCTCTCTCTCTGCCTCTCTGCCTCTCTGCTCTGCCCCTCTGCCCTCTCTCTCTCTCCCTCTGCCCTCTGCCCCTCTGCCCCTCTGCCTCTGCCCCTCTGCCCCTCTGCCCCTCTGCCCTCTGCCCCTCTGCCCTCTGCCCCTCTGCCCCTCTGCCCCTCTGCCCCTCTGCCCCTCTGCCCCTCTGCCCCTCTGCCCCTCTGCCCCTCTGCCCCTCTGCCCCTCTGCCTCTGCCTCTGCCTCTGCCTCTGCCTCTGCCTTGGTAAAGGTAGAATACTTTTTTTCTCCTGATATGAATAACAACTCATTAAAACTGCAAGAAAGGGTAAGGAAATAGATAAATTGGACAGGAAGAAATAAAACTTCACTATTTGCAAATAACATGATTATTATTCAAATACTATAGCCCAAGCAGGTTTGTTTTTATTACTAGAACTAATATATGAGTTCAGCAAAGTCACAAGACTCAAATTCAACATACAAAAATCAAATCACATTCTTTTAAACTGACAACAAACATATAGAAAGTGAAACTTAAAAAAAAAAACATCATTTTATGGCCTTTCTAGAGAGACTGCACACATACCCACATGGATGGTGTTACTTTATCCTTGTGTGAAAACCATGTAGATATAGCCAGACCTCCAAGTTTGGAGTTCAATCACTTTTTTTTCTCCATTTTTAAAATTTAAATTAGAAACAAGATTGTTTTACATGTCAATCTCAGTTCCCTCACCCTCCCCTGTCGTCCCTCCCCCCATCTCTCCTCCCCCCCCCAAACTAACACCCTACATATCCCATATCCTTTCTGCTCCCCAGGGAGGGTGAGCCCTTCCATAGGGGGTCTTCAGAGTCTGTCATATCCTAAGGGATAGGGCCTAGGCCCTCCCCCATGTGTCTAGGCTCAGGGAGTATACCTCTATGTGGTATGAGCTCTCAAAGTCCATTCCTATGCTAGAGATAAGTACTGATCTACTACAAGAGGCCCCATAGATTTCTGAGGCCTCCTCACTGACACCCATATTCATGGGGTCTGGATCAGTTCCATGCTGGTTTCCCAGCTATCAGTCTGGGGACCAAGAGCTCCCCCTTGTTCAGGTCAGCTGTTTCTGTGGGTTTCACCAGCCTGGTCTTGACCCCTTTGCTCATCACTCCTCCCTCTCTGTAACTGGATTCCAGGAGTTCAGCTCAGTGTTTAGCTGTGGGTGTCTGCTTCTACATCCATCAGCTGCTGGATGAAGGCTCTAGGATGGCATATAATTTAGTCATCAATCTCATTATCAGGGACGGGCATTTAAGGTAGCCTCTCCTCTGTTGCTTAGATTGTTAGTTGGTGTCATCCTTGTAGATCTCCAGACATTTCCCTAGTGCCTGATTTCTTTTTAAACCTATAATGGCTCCCTCTATTATGGTATCTCTTATCTTGCTCTCCTCTATTCTTCTCCCAACTCAACCTTCCTGCTCCCTCATGTCCTCCTCACTCCTCCTCTTCTCCCCTTCTCATTCTCCTAGCTCCCCCTCCCCTCCCCCCATGCTCCCAATTGCTCGGGAGAAGTTTGATCACTTTCTATGCTAGTGCTAAGCAGTATGGTGATCTCTCCGCACTAGGCAGTGGTGGTAAGATGCCATCCTCAGAAAACCGCAGAGACAGCTGACCCGAGTTAGTAGGAACTCATGGACTATGGACTAACAGCAGGAGAACCTGTATGAGACCACAGGGTGACAGTTATGTTACTTGAGCGGGGAGGCGGGGGCGGGGCGGGGGGCGGGGGGGGGGGGGGGATGATGCAGTGGCACCAGGACCTATCCCAGGAACATGAACTGGCTTTTTGGAGCCCATTCCCTATGGTGGAATATCTTGCTGAGCCTTGATACAAGGGGGAGGGCCTTAGTCCTGCCTCAACTTAGTATGGCAGACTTTATTGACTTCCCAAGGGAAGACTTACCCACTCTGAGGAGTGGATGGGGCAGGTGGGAGAAGGGGAGGGAGGGGGAACTGGGGTTGGTATGTAAAATGAAAAGCATTTAAATAATAAAAAAATTTAAAGTTCATTTGCAGATGAAAAAAATGCTGTCCTCAGACAGGCATTCAGTCAAAGCAGTATTCTGCTGTGTGCTGTGCTGCTAAGCTAGGGTGTGCAGCAGTTTAGCTGCACTAAGTTTATTTTCAACTCAAAATATTTTTCAGTTTTAAATGGGCTTGCCAGGATAAAACCTACTAATAATCAGGGAGTATCTGTTCTTAATTATTTAGTCAGAAAACATTTTATGTCTAAAATTAGAAAATGCTAAGGAAAATAATCAAAAATCTAATAAATCAAGAGACATTCTGTGTTTGTAGTATGGGCAACTCAGTATACACATATCAGTCCTCCTAAATAGATCCATATGTTTATATGGAGGGGGGGTAATGCAATTCTTTTAAGGCCCAAGTAGTATGTTTATACACATAGAGGAGTTTATCTAAAATGTATGTGGAGGAAAGTATGGGGGGAAACACTAGACCAGCTAAAACAGTCACTCTGCCTGGTAAGATTTAGTATACAGTGATCAAGGGATTGAGATGTTGTAGAGAGCTGGAGACACAAGTCAGTGGAACAAGAATGAGGCACCAGAATAGTCCCTCACAGATACACTCAACTGATTTTGGCAAAGGTTTAATATGAGGCAGAAAATCATCCTCTACAGATTTGTGTCAAGCTTATCACACATAAAGCTTATGTGAAAAGTTCATGTCTGCATTGGATATTATGTCTTTTCTGCATTTTATTAGTGTATAATAGTTCAGTAAAGAACTTCCAAACTAAGAGGCTCTTAGTATTTGCATGATGGTTGCTTCCAACCTCCACAGCAGTAGTAATCTGGCATTTGTGACTTATACTATAATTAGTTGCTGTGGAAATGATTTTTATGTTCTAAACAGAGGACCAGAATAGCACATGGTAAAAATGCAGATCAAATACACTTAAAAAACTGCCTGTACCCTATAAATGCTCTGTTGTTCCAAAAGCAACAAGCAAAAAAGCAAGTAATCAAAAATATGTAATAACATTTTTTCAAAGTACTAACAATTTCCTAGGATAACTTTGGAGGCTGAATAGTTACATATAAAGATGAAGTGTAGAAAAAATCATGGAGGTCATTTGTGAGGCCCCAGTTGTGGAATGTAATCACAATGAAAAAGAAGCTGTAGCAAACTATTGCTGTGAGACAGGAAGGGTGTAAGGTGTGCTGCCTATCTGGTTTATCAGGAATCAATCCTTTAAATGCTACATTAACAAATCCTAAAACATGGTCCTAGCTTAGGGCCGGGTGCCCAGCAATAAGGAGCTGTCCATTGGAGATGGAAGGAAGAATTGGGTAAAAATGTCAACCTATGATAGCTAATAAAGATAATTGCCCTAAGAAACTTGTGGCTTCCACTCAGGCAAAACTAGGCAACAGAAATAAAGAAAATGCTTTGATAACTATTGCTTGGTAGTGACAAGATACTGTGAGACAGAAGCCAACTCAAGAAACAAGTGGTCAGTGTACAAGTGGATGTGAAAGAGATGTGAGAGTCCAGAAATGTGTCATTTCTGACTTGGATATAGTAATGATTCTCATCTTTATCCAGTAAAAGATAAGCCTTAAAAGGCTTGTGAACTAAGAATATAAACAAAAAGTATACTCTTGATGCCTACTGGTAATACATGGGAGGAGGGGGATGCTGGGAGACAAAGCTCTGGAAAGAGGACAGTAAAGAGTAAACTTCTATGGCTCTCCCACAAATACTCAATTCCTTGTGGTGTCCAGAATATCTAGAGAGAAGTTATAGCTCTTGAGTTGTGAGTGTTTTCTAGGTACATAGAGTAGACTGGAGTTCAATGGAAGGAGCTGATGACATTTCTGAGAGCTGTACTTCCTATAAAAACACCAATTCTGGCTGAAATATTCTGTGATTATTTGAGACATAATCCCTGAGTTTCTAGTTGTCTATGGACAAGAAGCAAGCTGAGCTCTACCACCCAACTCCATACCTAAATATCCCATGTACTCTTCTAGGGCCTAGCCTGGTGAGTAACCACCACCACCAAATACTTGTTTTCCTCCAGTCTGCAAGATCTAGCCTGGGTCCCATAACCTGTACCCCTGCCTAGTCCCACCACCTCTTCAGCACCACAGTTAATTTCCAGGCTTACACCAGGACCTGTATGGACCCACATCACCCTCTGCACTGCCTCTACCACCCCACTCCATACCCAGACATCTCATTGCCTCCTCCAGAGTCTAGTCTGGTGAGTATCACTCACCTCCTCATCCATGCCTTTTCCACAGTCTACCAGATTTAGCCTTGGTCCCACAACCAGCGTATCAATCTAGTTTGGGTTTCACTGCAGGGGAGCTCTGGGCTAGGGCCAGTATCCTCCCTACCTATCCCATAAACCACAGAATTTTCCCATTTCATATCCAACCTTTCCACTCAGACCTATCTACCCATACTCCCCAGCTTGGAACAAAAGGCACATCCTGTAAACCAGTCCAGTCCCCTCTGCCCACCTAACTACATTCCATCCAAGACACTTCCAACATTTAGACCCTACCCCCTCATTCTTTCCCCCACCCTGATATATCCTTAATAAACTCAGAACTAACAAAGGAAGTCCATATGCCCAGATCTCATTAAAGGAATACCAGCAGTATGAAGAGAAAGCCAGAATCTTCAATACCTACTAGTATATAGAAAAGCTTGTTAATGAGAGTTACCTAGATGAACTCCAATATACAAAAGTTAAAGTGGCAATCATAAATCTCCTCAAAACATTCAAATTTAAAGAGTACACAAGGAAATAGCTCAATGAAATCAAGGAGAAAAGAACTTAATGAGAATAAACATCTGATTGATGCCCAAGAAAACATGAACATAAGACTGATGGAAATGGTGAAGACAACCAGGATGTGAGAACAGAATTCAATAAGGAGGTAGAAACCTTGAAGACTGAAAATGAAATGTGGAGATGGAATTGGAAATCCAGTACCTCAACTAGAAACCTCAAAGAAAAAGGCTTACAAGTAGAATGAGTCAAGCAGAAGACAGAATATCAGGTCTTGAAGATAAAATAGAGGGCCTACACCAAATAAGCAAGGAAAATGAAAAAAATTAAAAACAAACAGAAAATGTGAGACATCCTGAAAAAAACCAAACCTTCAAATTATAGTCATAGATGAGGG
The DNA here is from genome assembly GCF_003668045.3 of Cricetulus griseus. NCBI lineage: Eukaryota > Metazoa > Chordata > Mammalia > Rodentia > Cricetidae > Cricetulus > Cricetulus griseus. The sequence goes on along the minus strand of NW_023276807.1, from coordinate 103,048,610 downwards.
AAAAGAATCCCAAGTCAATGGCATAGACCAGATTTTCAACAAAATCACAGAAAACTTCCCTAAACTAAGGAAAGACACACCCATAAATATAAAAAAAGTACACAGAAAAAAAGAGTACACAGAACACCAAAGAGACAAGACCAGAAAAGAAAATCCCCACAGGATATCATAGATAAAACACTAAGTATATATGGTAAAGAAAATGTATTAAAAACTACAAGAAAAAAAGATAAGTCACATATAAAGGAAAACCCATCAGAATAATAGTTTATTTCTCATTGGAAACTTTAAAAGCCAGAAGAGCATGGAGCAATGAACCCCAAGTCCTAAAAGGCTATGACAGCCAACTTAAAATAATATATCCATCAAAACTATCTTCCATAGGCAGAGGCAGGCGGATCTCTGTGAGTTCGAGGCCAGCCTGGTGTCCAGAGTGAGTGTCAGGATAGGCTCCAAAGCTACACAGAGAAACCCTGTCTCGAAAAAACCAAGAAAAAAAAAAACCCACAACTATCTTCCATGATTGAAGGAGAAAGAAAAATTCCCCATGACAAAAACAACTTAAAAAATTATACCCAACAAGACAAACCTAAGGAAAGTAGAAGCAGCAATATTTGGGGCTGAAGAGAAGTAAGAACAAAGAAGAGAGACTGTGGAAAGAAATGCAAAGCCATAATTATTAAAACACAAAATGCCACTGAGAACACAATAATATCACAAATCAATAATATGACGAACACAGTTAACACATTTCAATAATTTTAAATATCAATGGCCTCAATTCTCAAATCAAAAGACACTGACTGAATGGATCATGAAACAAAATCCATCTATCTGTTGCCTACAAGAAACACATCTTAGAGCTGGGCAATAGTGGTGCACACCTTTAATCCTAGGACTTGGGAGGCAGAGGCAGATGGAGCTCTATGAGTTTGAGGCCAGCCTGCTCTACAGAGCAAACTCCAGGACAGTCAAGGTTCCACAGAGAAAACCTGTCTTGAAAAAAACCAAAAAAAAAAAAAAAAAGGAAGAGACATCTTTCTTTTAAAGATAGGTACCACCTTAGAGTAAAAGGATGAACAGAAGTACTCTAATCAAATGGAACACCAAAAAGTAATGAGCATTTTAAAGAAAAGAGTGCATGGTAAGTGACTCTAATCCGTAGAAGAGGGAAGAGAGACCACCTAAACTTTTAATTAACTTGTGGCCTAGCATGGTACACTAAAACTCAAAAGAGCCCCCTTATAGAACACATCCATCAATGAGTCTTTGTGAGTGTCTGAAAGCAGACATCAAGGTTGAAAGCAGACTGAGAACTATAGCAAATGGACAGAAAGCATTCTGGACCTCAACTTCCAAGGGCTAGGGCAGGACAGAAAAACTGAGAACACCTCTACTCATCTCAAATGTTCTAGTCTATTTAAATTAAGATACAGAAAGCCAGGCTAGGACTAGAGGGCAAAGTGACTTTTTAGAAACCCAGAAATTTGCAGTTGGTTTGCCACAGGGAGATAGATCTCCTGTAATCTGAAAAGCTGACAGCTGAGCTGAGAAGCTCTAAGAAATCCTTTATTTGTGTAGTCTCATGCTATAGACCCCATAGAAGGACAGTTTCTGGGCCCACTCACAAAGCAATTCAAACCAGTAGTGATCTGATTCAAACTATGATTGCAATGAAGTCCAGACCCAATCTAAGCACAGATCAAATTATGGCTTCACAGGAATAGTGTGTCTTTTATAGGGAGTAGATTTTGCTTCAGTACCCACTGTTATTTTTTATAAAATGTACAGTATATAATGTAAATAAATGGATACAAGAAATGTGCCCTGTGACCAAGAGAATAAACATTCAACAGAAGTCAGCCAAAGGAACAGTCCAGACATGAAGCTATTGAAGAGCATTCTTAAAAATTATGCTAAAGATGACAGTGCAGTTGATGGCCTCTGGAGGCATGGTTGGGGAGCAGAGGGGAAGTCAGTTTTGTTTAAAAGTATGGCCACTGGACCCATGAGTGGATGGGCAGCACAATTCCATTAAAAGGGGTTGAGGATTTAGCTCAAGTCCCTGGATTCAGTACTCAACTCTGAATAGATAGATAGATAGATAGATAGATAGATAGATAGATAGATAGATAGATAGATAGATAGATAGACAGACAGACAGACAGACAGACAGACAGACAGACATATTAGGCATGGTAGTGCATGACTTTAATCCCAGCATTCAGGAAGCAGCATTCAGGTGGATGTCTGTGAGTTCAAGGCTAGCTGGGTCTACATAGTAATACTCTGTCTCAAAAAACAAAACAAACAAACAAAAAACCCAACCAAGTATGTAGATGAAAAATGCTGAGATGTGAAGAACTTAAGAGATAACATGAACACCATAGAAAAGGATGAGATCATTAAAGTAAAGAATACCATATCAGAACAAGAATAGAAAATGCAGCTTAGGAGAAGTGTGGTGGTACATGCCTTTAATCCTATTGCTCAGGAGGCAGAAGCAGGTAGATCTCTGAGTTCAAAGCCAGCCTGGTCTCCAGGGTGAATTCCAGTCCAGCCAAGACTACATAGTTGAGACCCCCCCCCATCTCAAAAAGAAGAGAAAGAGGAGAAGGGAAAAAAGGAGGGGGAGGAGGAAGATGAAAATTCTACTTAGGAAAGAATCCATGAATCTGTGCCAATATACAGAGACAAGAATGAGACACAAAGAGAAAAAATAAAATGGACCACTTAAAACCCATACATGGGCCAGGCGGTGGTGGCGCATACCTTTAATCCTAGCACTCGGGAGGCAGAGGCAGGCAGATGGCTGTGAGTTCGAGGCCAGCCTGGTCTCCAGAGCCTCCAGAGCGAGTGCCAGGATAGGTTTCAAAGCTACACAGAGAAACCCTGTCTCGAAAAACAACAACAAAAAACCCAAACAAACAAACAAACAAAAACAGCAACAGAAGAAAAGACTCATTGGCAAAGGAACAACAGAATAACTACAGCAAAAACAGGCAGAAGATAGTAGGCTTAGTGTTGTGTCTGGTCTGTATTAGCCCCACATTTCGGAGGCCATCTATCATGGACTGATGTCTTCGGGGCTGCAATCGGAACCAGCCAAACAACCCCGGGTCCGACCCTTAGTGGAGGAGTGTAGACGTGGGATATGCTAACTCTCCAACGGTGTTAAAGACAAGACAGAGACATCTGGTCATATCAGGAGGGCAATCAGTTAATACTGAAGGCCACGGTTTATTGATCCATCATCTTAAGTAACTATCCAAAGGTGGGGGCAATAGCAGAAGACATCTATTGTCATATATAAAGGACTGACAGCAAATATTTCCCTAAATCCTAGAGACACACTCCTTTGAAGCACGCACTCAAACCCTCAGGCTCTCCAGACCAACATGTCTCACTAGTATTCAGGGTGGGTGTAGACTCACCCTGGCCCAGGGCTATTGTTACTCAGAATAGGAGCCATTCTCCACTGAGGCCAGGATATCTAGCAGCCTTTAGCTGACATCTAAACGACAATAGAAATTCTGGGCTCTCCAGGTCTGGTGGCTGGAAGAAATAGATTTCCAAAGTATGTAGGCCCGACAATTACCCCCTTCTTCGTTTGTTTATTTATTTGTTTGATTTTTTGGCTTTTCAAGACAGGGTTTCTCTGTATTGCTATGGAGGTTGTCCTGGAACTCCCTCTGTAGACCAGGCTGGCCTCGAACTCACAGAGATCAGCCTGCCTCTGCCTCCTGAGTGCTGGGATTAAAAGTGTGTGCCACCAACTTCAGGCTTCCCCCTTCTTAAATTAATAAAATAGTACCTGTGCTTCTGCAACAGGACAGACAGCTGTGCCTGTCTTAGGTGGTCCTCTTCAACCAACCAGTATTTACCTGTCCTCGAACCACTCCGCCATTCATGACCTGTCTTAGGTTACCTATAGGCAAGAAGACTTCACCCATCTCTGGCAAGCAGTCTCTTTAACAAAGAATGTTAGGGTGGTGGAGCATAGCCTGATGCCATTCATCTCTAAGCCAATTTTTACACGAGAGCTCACCAGAAAGCTTGATAATGCCAAGCAATATTTGTACTTTTTTGGCTGCAACAATCTCTTGCAAAAGGAGCGGATGAACCAATTTAAAATGGCCTTTTGAAATTGGTGTGGGAATGTCTTAAGTGCCTTTGGCTATGTCAAAGTCTAAATCTGCCTTCCTAACCACATCGTACCCAAGGACTCATAGGCAACATATCACATTCCTATCGGAATGAGCTCTGATCTCTTAACATCCATAAAAACTTGCATAGCATAGAGGAGGTTATAAACATTAATAATTACAGTATGGATAGCAACAATAAACATACAAATCAGCTAGGTTACAATTCTCATCATTTCTTTTGTTTGTTTGGTTGGTTGGTTGGTTAGGTTTTTCAAGACAGGGTTTCTCTGTGTAGCTTTGGAGCCTATCCTGGCCCTCGCTCTGGAGACCAGGCTGGCCTCAAACTCACAGAGATCCACCTGCCTCTGCCTCCCGAGTGCTAGGATTAAAGGCGTGCGCCACCAATGCCCGACTTACAATTCTCATCATTTCAATTCAACCAAAAGACAATAAAATGTTCTCATGATGGGAAGAGTATGAATAAGTCCACAATTCTGAACTTTTTTCTTTTCCCTATCTAAAGTCCAATACTCTGCTGCTTGTAAAGTTCAAAAATCAAGTTTGAGATATCACAGTCCTTGAATGTTAACAGCAAAACTTTTTGTCCATGTCCTTTTCAAATACTGAGGAGGGCTTTTGCCACTTATCCAGTTCTTAGTAGTGTACAATTATTCTAAATGGGTCCTTTTTCCCCAAAGGGAAAAACTTGCAAAACAGTTCTGTGTTTCAAGGTGTGTCCAGGACTGCTAGTCATCCAGTCCTTTGTCAGCTCCAGGATGAAAATTCATGGGTCTGAGAAGTCGATGTAGCAGGCCTGTTGAGAAACTGAAAATCTCAAACTGTCTCCTTCCTTTCTGGGACTGTAGATTCGATGACATCAAGGTTCAGGAACACAGATTCAGTGGGTCTCACTCAAACTTGCTTGGGCAGGCTCCCGAGGTTTCAGGTCTGGTTTTTCTCTGCTCCACACATCTCACCAAATGGCCTGGTGGCCACCGAGCTTTGTTTTCTTCCAAATTAGGACAGGATCCGGTCCCCTCCATTGTCTACTGCATGGATCTCTACATTTGACCTGAACAAAAGTTACTTGAGTTCCATCAGGCCAGATTCTGTCTGTGGCAGATTGCTCACTGGCATCCACATTCAAAAAATTTTAAATGAAGACTGCATGATTTAATGCATCATGTGGAGACTGGGGACATAATTCCCCTCTATTTTTTTGAAGTTACATTTTCAGGTAGCTATGAGCACACTCACAATTCCGTGTCCTTGAGGATTAAAAGGAATGCCTGTTTTGTGATCAATTTTCCATTGAGCACAAAATTGCTGAAATGCTTTACTAGTATATCCAGATCCATTGTCTATTTTTATCACTTTTGTAACTCTCATGTAAGCAAAACATTTTAAACAGTGACTTATCACATGCTTAGTGACTTCTCCATTGTGCAGTGGCCATTAAGAAGCCTGAACATATCAACTGCCACATTCACATATTTTAATTTGCCAAATTCTGCAATATGAGTAACATCCACTTGCCATAAATGATTAGGAAGCAGGCCTCCAGGATCTACACCTAAATTAGTTACAGGTAAATATTGTGGGCACACATCACACTGTTTGACAATTTGACGCGCAGTCCCTCTAGTTAAACCATATTGCTTTCTTACACTTCTGCTATTCTGATGATGAAAGTTATGTGACTGCTGAGCTCTTTCTACCTGAGTTAAAGTGACCAATTTTGTTAATCTATCCACTGACTTGTTCCCTTCAGGCAGTGGACTGGAAAGGTTTAAATGACCCACAAAGCATGACAATTTTCTTAGATGAATTGCATTTTGAATTTGCTCAAACAAATTCTAACCCGATCATTACTAGTTCCAATGCACAGAACTGTCTCTATCACTTGAAGAGCTTTAAAAACATAATGACTGTCAGTATACAAATTAAATGAATCATTTACTAGAAGCTGAAAGACTATTGTAACATCTTGTAACTCGACTGTCTGAGCTGAAGCTAGAGCTGTTTGTTCTATATATTCTTTGCCATCTATAATATAAGCTGCTCTTCCATTCGAGGAACCATCAGTAAAAACTAACATAGCATTTTTTCACAGAATTACTCCTTACAATTTTTGTATAAAAGGATACATTAGTGCAAATTGTAATAGTCTATGAGCTGGAAATTGATTATCAATTTTTTCTGAAAATTGAGCAAAAGCGACAGTTCACAAATCATTGTTTTGAAATAACCAATCAACTTGCTGTTTGGTATAAGAAACATGTATTACACCTGGTTCTCTGCCAGAATATCTCCTAGATTCCACACAGCACTTCTGCACCATACAAGCTACTGCTTCAAAATAAGGATTTAACACTTTGGCTGGGAAACAGGTGGGTGTAATCATAGTAATGGTCCCTCCTGCCACAAAACAGAAGTTGGACTATGTTGCTTGGGAAGCACATAAGCTTCCCATGGTTTTGCATAGTCAATATAACATATCTGTGGATGCTGGATTGCATTCTCCAACTTTAGGAGAACTTGTCTATCCTCTTCAGTTAACTGTCTAGGTAAATTGGGATCACTATCTCCTTTTAGAATATCACTTAAAGGTTTCAAATCACCACTAGGTGCTCTTAAGAAAGGACTAACCATTGAATGTTTCCCAACAACTTTTTAAAATCATTCAAAGATCAAAAGTTATCTTTCCTAATTTCTAATTTTTGAGGCTTAATTTCTTTAGGATATAACATATGTCCCAAATAACCTTTGAAAATTATTTAAAGTTTGTTAAGTAGTTTCTTTTAACCCAACCTGTAAAGCTTTCACTAGCCAACATGGTCTCATTTGCATTCACACAGACACCTTTCTAGGGCAGCAGTTCCCTGAGGATTCTTCTCAATAACTTTTCTCAAATCTTATATCAATCTCCATTTCCCTGATTTCCTTTTTAACCACAAAAATAAGAGAATTTCTGTATCCTCTCCTCTGCTAAACTCCATTGAATCATCTATACAGATTTCTTTGTTTTTCAGGCCATGTTGGCATTTGCCATTTTTCCACCTACTGGCTCGGAGGGCTCAAATCGCCAACCTTTTCTGTTAAGACACTGTCTGACTTGATGCCCTTTTTAACATATCCAAAGCAATTCAAGTAGTTTCTATTGTTAAGATTCACACATTCACAATCACACTTCACATACACATGTCTGGCCACAACATACACACAGAACATACACACATCTTTCAGTTCTCCTTTTCCCTAGGCCATGATTAGTTTGTTGAAATGATTTTAACTGGAATCTCTTGCAATACCACAGTTAATCCTTGAGTTTATGAGCATCCAAAATCTGAGCAAGTTTAAATTCATCTATGTCACCTTTCTTTCTATAAGGCCTTAAACCAGGTTTTGACTGGCTGCATTAATTAACATTTTTAAACACTGCATTGGGCATTGGCCATGGTAGCAGCTCTCAAGGCTGTGTGCTTCCTAGGCTTTGGCCTTGGCCTTATCTTGCCTTTGTCCTTTGGGCCTTGGCTAGCCCATTGCATTAGCATTTTCATGGGCTAGCTGTTTTATGATCAAAAGTACAGCCTCTGTATCTCCCATTATTCTGGATGATGCCTGCATTAGCCTATAGACAAAATTCTGAAACAATTCATCGGGTCCCTGCCTAATCTTTGTTAAGTCTTCAGCCTATGCCCCAGCAGCTGGAAGCTTGTTCCAGGCTCTCTTGGCAGCTCTGCCAATCTGTGTATACATTGCTATCTCAAAACCTAACTGCTGATCTGTATCCTTGTATTGTCCTTCACCAGTGAGCAACTCATAAGAAATCAGAAGGTTTTGGGCCCTTCTGCAATCTGACACTGCTCTGAAAATTCTGTTTTCCACAACAGATAGTCCCCTCCTGATAGGCAGGCCTTGGCTATCTATTTCAAATCTCCTTGGAGTAAAGCTTCTATAGAAATATTCTCTATTAATGTCTGTAAAAACTGTTGTTGGTCCATACTGGGCACAAGCCATTTTTAGTTCCTTGAGCTGTTTAAATGGTATTGGCCTATGCACTCTGCCTATGTTTCCTTGAGCATCCCTGTGCTCCATTATAGGAAATGTCTGAAATCCCTGTACATCTTCCCCTCTGCCAGCTGCTTCTCTAACACTAGCTTGCACTGGAGACACCTGACCCGCTGCGACTATCTGCCATGACTTGACGGGTCCCTGCATCTTAGGTGGATCTATGCTTGCTACTGCTTTAGGCAAAGGAATGCTTCTCTGATCTGGGGAAACCTGCTGAAGGGACCAGCTCCCTATTTCGGCAGCCATAACAGCCAAACACATATTTGTCTGACCTTGTCTTAGTCACTAAGGTCAGATGCCTGCCCCTTTCGGCAGCCATGACAGTAACACGTGCTTTTCTGAACTTGCCTTGGTCACTAGAGGTTAGGTGCCTGCCTCGTGGCAAGGAACCAATCAGAAGTTAGCTGGTGGTGCTATGCTTTACGGCTCTGGGTGTGCTTTATGGACAAATGCACAGCAAGACTAGCAGAGCATTGCAACCACCCTGGGAGGGCCTATGGGCCATAACAACCAGTTGACCAATCAACACAGGGCAAGCCCTCCAAGCCTGGAGGTACACCAATCCTGAGTCTGTGCATGCCCCTAGACACTCCCCTTATGCTGCCCTACAAGATCTTTATGCAGCCCCTTCAAGCTGTCTTTGCTAGCCATCCACCATGGCGGGTGGGTGAAAGACCCGAGCTAACATGGGGTTAGCTCGTTAAACAACAATAAAGCCTCATGCAGTTTGCAGCAAGCTTTCGAATCCGCCTGGTGATTGGGGTGACCATGGTCCTGGGCTGAGACCCCAGAGGCCTGAGTTTTCTGGGGGTCTAACACTGCAAAGTTCTTACCTCCTGTGAGAGCTGTTGTTCTTTTAAGTTTAAAAATTAGAAGGATGTGAGATGGAACCGGCACGATGGAACATGAACCACAGAGTACATTAACCGTAGAGTTTATTACAGGGTGTGAGAAGGAGAGACAGACAGGAAGGTAAGAGAGAGAGAGTGTGTAAGAGGAAGAGGAAGGATCGACCACGTGGTGGTGCTCACTTAAAAGGGGGAGCTCGCACATGCCTACTGAGACAGTTTACACATCCCCGTAACGAGTGACATAGCCATGATGTGACCACGCAACACAGGGCCCTTTGAGCTACCTAAGTATCTGCCTGAATGCTGCATGTCCCATCCATCTACCATTATCTGCATTTTCACTCTAGAGGCTAACTCATCACATTTCACTTCTTTATCATCTGACTGACATTTTTCTATTCCATATCTATTACACACATTTTCACTCTTAAGGTTAACCACACTTCACTTCATTGTCACCTGACTAATATTTTCCTGTTTCATATCTACAATTATCTGTGTCCCATTTCTACAATTATATACAATTTTACTCCTTATTTAATGCCGTTCAGTCATTACACTTCACTTCTTTTTTCTGCTCGTGCTTCTTCTCAGACTCGTATACCTATAGTGTCTATTTCTCTGTGGTGTCCCATCACTTCTGTCACCCATTCTCAGCCTCACGTTTTGGCACCATTATGTCATGTCCAGTTTGTATGGGGCCATTTGTCACAGGGGCTATAATCAGAACCAGCTAAACAACCCCAGGTCCGATCCTGAGTGGGGGAGTGTGGCCTCGGGAAAGCTAACTATCCATCAGCATTAAAGAAGAGACAGAGGCTGGATGGTGGTGGCGCACGTCTTTAATCCCAGAACCTGGGAGGCAGAGGCAGGCAGATCTCTGTGAGTTCGAGAACATCTGTGGTCTACAAGAGCTAGTTCCAGGACAGCCTCCAAAGCCACAGAGAAACCCTGTCTTGGGGGAAAAAGAAAGAGAGAGAGAGAGAGAGAGAGAGAGAGAGAGAGAGAGAGAGAGAGAGAGAGACATTTGGTCATATCAGGAGGTCAATCAGTTAATGCCACGGTTTATTGTTCCATCATCTTAAGTAACTATCCAAAAGTGGGGAGCAGTGGCAGAAGACATCTGTTATCATATATAAAGGGCTGATAGCAATTATTTCCCTAAATCCTAGAGACACTCCTTTGCTGCACGTACTAAAACCCTCAGGCTCTCCAGACCAGCACAACTCACTAGCCTTCAGCGTGGGTGTAGACTGACCCTGGCCTAGGGCTATTGTCATTCAGAATAGGAGCCATTCTCCACTGAGGCCAGGATATGTAGCAGCCTTTAGCTGACATCTAAAAGAGGACAGAAATTCTGGGCTTTCCAGACCTTGTGACTGGATGGAATAGATTTCCAAAATATACAGCCCCAACAGGTTAGCATTCAAAGAGTGCTGAAACAGTCTGAGATTCTCTATCTAGAAAATTACAAAGATTAAAGCAGCAAAACAAAGATACTTTCAGGCATTCAAAATTTGAAAATTTGTCTAAGTACTTCTGCACTACTAGGATGACTTAAAGTTCTTCAGGCTGAAGAGAAACAGCCCCAAGTCTTCAGGAAAGAATAAAGTACTAGAATACACAAAGATTAAACATGCTCATTTTTACTTTACATAAGTTGTCTTACAGGTTTTATGTTGCTCTAGGTATGGTTTATTTATAATATTTGAATTCTGAAATATCTTTTTTTTTTAAGTTTAGAGCACAGGTAGAAGTAAAAGATGAAGACACCAAAAGCCAGATGGGTGTGAGGGAGTACAAGTGGAATTATGCTGACATAAGGCCTTACAGTAGCCATGAAGTATTGTAGTGGTACTGAGAAGTAGATGCAAAGGTCTTAAAGATGCATGTGTAATTTCTAAGGTAAGACAATGCTAAAATATTAGTGGAAGAAGTAAAAAGAGGTATTAAAAACTTGTGGCACATCTAAAATAATTCAAGAAAGTAACAGAGAATTTAAGACCCCCGGACACTCAGGCCCCCAGGATTTCCGCCCAGGACTGCAGCGACCCCAATCACCAGGCAGAGGCGAAAGCTTGATGCAAAGAGCAGGAGGCTTTATTGCAGTTGTTTAACGAGCTAACCCCATGTTAGCTTGGGCCTTTCATCCACCCACCATGGCAGTCGGTTGGGGAAAGACCCTGAGAAGACACAGAACCGAGATCTTATAGGGCAGTGTAAGGGGAGTGTCTAGGGGTATGCACAGGCTCAGGATTGGTGTGCCTCCAGGCTTGGAGGGTTTGCCCTGTGTTGATTGGTCAACTGGTTGTTATGGCCCATAGGCCCTCCCAGGGTGGTTGCTATGCTCTGCGCATCATTGCTGTGCACTTGTCCATAAAGCACACCCAGAGCCATAAAGCATAACATCACCAGCTAACTTCTGATTGGTTCCTTGCCACGAGGCAGGCATCTGACCTCCTAGTGACTAAGGCAAGGTCAGGCAAACACATTTTAGGCTGTTATGGCTGCCAAAATGGGGAGCTTGTCCCTTCAAGAACAAAATGCAGATAGGATAAATAAAAACCAAATACTAAAATAGAAAGATTAAGCTTAATAGTATCAATAAATAATAAATATAAATAAGCTGAAAACTCCAATTAAAAGGCACAAATAAGTGTGTATCGTGCAATCATAAATATATTATTATGCCTCCTACTAACCAAATGTGGGGGATAGAGGAGTATTCAATATCACCAGTAAATAAAAACATGTATTTTTCTCTTTTTTCAAGAAATCTTCTAACACCTTGTGATTGCTGTGTTTTTAAGGCAGTGTCCCCTTTCTGCTGGGTAGAAGAGTCACTCAGGCCTCAGAGAACTGTGCACTACTCCCCACTTCCCAGGAAGCAGTCACCCATCCACCATGTCAGCTCTGTCAATGCTCATTTCCACCAGAGCTAAAGAATTGCTCTCTGTTCATGGAATGATGCTTTTCTTCCTTTGCTTGATCCTTCCTTGTGTCTTCTTCTCACACACACTGTAAGACCTTAATAGAGCAAAATATCCACAATTACACATTGGATGTTTAGCTTAGTTGGTAGAGTTCTTGCCTAGCATTCATAAAACCCTGGGTTCAGTACTCAGTAAACGAGGCATGATGGCTTACTCTTATAATCTCAGCACTCAGGAAGTAAAGGCAAGAAGATCAGCAGTTCAGTCATCTTCAGCTATGTAGTGAGTTTTAGGCCATGTTGGGATACATGAGACTCACTCTCTCAAAAAAAAAGTCAACAAATCCCAACAACAGCAGCAATAACAAATCTGTATGCCTATATTCAGTTTTTAAAAGAGATAACTGGAAGCCTGTAATTCCATCACATTGGGAAAATCAGAACTTCAAGGTCATCCTTGGCAGGCCAGCCTGGGCTGGAAACTGGGCAGGCAGGGTTGGTTGGGTGGGCAGAAATAATAAATACCTTTTATTTTTATTAAGTAATTTTTAAGTGTGAAACAAGCAGAAATTGTCAGGCTAAATAAAAAGACAATATCCAGTTGTAGTACTCATTACAAGATAAGGCATAATTTGAAAATAAAATGCCAAACATAAGAAAGCTAATGTAGGGGCTGGAGAGATGGCTCAGAGGTTAAGAGCACTGGCTGCTCTTCCAGAGGTCCTGAGTTCAATTCCCAACAACCACATGGTGGCTCACAACCATCCGGTATGAGATCTGGTGCCCTCTTCTGGTGTGCAGATATACATGGAAGCAGAATGTTGTATACATAATAAATAAAATAAAATAAAAGCTAATGTAACTGGGCAGTGGTGGTGCACACCTTTAGTCCCAGCACTCGGGAAGCAGAGGCAAGCGGATCTCTGTGAGTTCAAGGCAGCCTCATCTACAGCTCAATTTCCAGGACAGGCTCCAAAGCTACACAGAGAAACCTTGTCTCAAAGAAGAAAGGAGGAGGAGGAGGAGGAGGAGGAGGAGGAGGAGGAGGAGGAAGAGGAGGAGGAGGAGGAGGAGGAGGAGGAGGAGAAGAAGAAGAAGGAAGAAGAAGAAGAAGAAGAAGAAGAAGAAGAAGAAGAAGAAGAAGAAGAAGAAGAAGAAGAAGAAAGCTAATGTACTACATTCATATTAAAGTAAACAAAACAAAAACTGTTGCCAGTGACAGAACAACATAGTGGTAAAAGATGGACTCATCAGGAAGATGCAACAATCCTAAATTTGAATGTACCTAACAACAACAAAAAAAACCCTTAAACTATAAAATACTTGATGAAAGCTAAGAATGGTAGCATATGTCTGTAATCCCAGCACTCTAAAAACTGAGGCAGGAAGATCCCAAGTTCAAGATTAACCAAGATTCTTTCCCAAAAATAAAATACTTGATGCAAAAACTGACAAGACTAAAGACAGAAATAGAAAATATAATTCATTCATTCACTGGGAAAGTCTTGTTGCTTTTCCCAGGAGGGAAATTTCTCTTAAACATCGATACATATGCTATGCTATATCCTTTTGATTACTGTTCTTTTAATGTACTGTTATGCTGCTGATGTCCAGCTATATGCATTGTTAAACATTATTGTTTCCAGTGCCCTTCCAGAAGATAGTTCTGCTACATTCCTTAAATGTAGCAAAGGATCGTCAGGATTGATTCCATTTCATGAACCATTTTTTGTTTTGTTTTGTTTTGTTTTGTTTTGTTTTTAGTCTCTGTAAATTTGAGGCCAGCCTGGTCTGTAGATCAAGTTCCAGGACAGCAAGGGCTACAAAGAGAAACCTGTCTTGAAATACATACATACATTTGTTTTTATTATTTTAAATTATATATGCAAACATGGGTGTTTATGTGCATATGTGTGTGTGTGTGATTACATGCATGTGAATGAAGGTGTCTGTGGAAGCCAGAGGCTTTATATCCCATTGGAGTTGGAGTTACAGGAGGTTGTGAGGCACCTGATGTAGGTGTAGGGAGCTGAACTAGGGTCCTTTCCAAAAGCATTAAATGTTCTTAACCATCAAGCCATCTCTCTAACTCTGTATTTGAAATCCTAAAAGAACGTTGGCAGAAAAAGAAGATTGATCCTTACATGGTACTTTAAAGAAGGGACTATTTAGACCACTGGTACAGTGAGAAGTATGGAGACAAATCCAATAGGAGCCACATGTCCAAGAAGGGCAAGGCAAGAGAAGAGGCTCAAAGCAGCAAGGTCATAGCCATAGCTACACAAGAATAGCAAGAAATTTGACTTGTGCTTCCTACTCCCTGCACTCTGAGGGTACATTGTTGGCTGAGCTTCAGAGGTCAGTGCTGCAGAAACAGTGCCCTTCAGGGATCCAGAGGTACAGACACACAACAGTGCAGAGCTCAAGAGAAAGTGGTCAGGAGTCAGAGACACACAGAATCCAAATGGAAACTGATGGTTGCTCTTCAACTGACCGGATTTTAAAATCACTGAAGAGACATACCTTTGAGTGTGTCTATGAGGGCATTTCTGTAGCTTAACTGAGGGGATAGACTGCCCTAAGTGTGTGCCATATTATCCCATGGGCTGGAATCACAGACTAAATGAGAGGAGAAGGCAAGCTGAGCATCAGTTTGCTGGGTGATTTTATGTAAACTTGACACAAACTGAAGTCATCTGAGAGGAGGGAACTTCAATTGAGAAAAATGCCTACATAAGATTGGGCTCAGCTGGCCGTTGGTGGCACACGGCTTTAGTCCCAGCACTTGGGAGGCAGAGGCAAGTGGATAGTGGATATCTGTGAGTTCGAGACCAACCTGGTCTACAAGAGCTAGTTCTAGGAAAACCTCCAAAGCCACAGAGAAACCCTGTCTGGAAAAAACAAAAACAAAAACAAAAACAAACAAACAAAAAGATTGGGCTCTACATAAACCTGTAGAGCTTTTTCTTAATTAGTGATTGATAGGGGAAAGCCAAACCCATTGTGGGTGGTGTTATCCCTGGACTGGTGCCTTGGTTCTGTAAGAAAGCAGACTGAGCAAGCCATGTTAAGCCAGTAAGCAGCACTCCTCCATGGTCTCTGCATCAGCTTTTGCTTCATGCTTATGTCCTGTTTGAGTTCCTGTCCTGATTTCCTTCAATGATGAAGAGTGATGATGATGATGATGATGATGATGATGATGATGATGATGAATAGTGTAACCAAATAAACCCTTTCCTCCCCAACTTGTTTTTTTCCTCCCCAGGATGCAACATACATCCTGTGAACACAATGTGACCAGACAATTTTTTTCATGCTCCCACCTCTATGCCTTCCCCACCACAAAAGACTCTATCCTCTCAAGCCATAAGGCAAAATAAACATTTCCTCCCTTAAGTTGCTTTTGTCATGTATTTTTGTCACAACAAGCTAATACAGAAAATTGGTACAAAGAGACAGAGCTGGTACTGTAACAAACCTGATCTTTGTAGGCCTTTAGAATTTGGCAGGATGAATGAGGAAGAATATAGAACTGAAGACTAGAAAAGCCTAAAATGCTATAGGCAGAATTTACTAGACCATTCTAGTGGAAATGTAGAAGACCAGAAAGCTGAAAAAAACATGGACAGTGGAGGCCTGGCTCATGAGATTTCTGAGGTGAAAAGGACTCAGTTGGAAACTGGGGTAGAGGCTACTAGTGTTACATTTCTGGCAAAGGATCTGGCTGCAGTTTGTCTGTGTCCTGAAAATTTGAGTGAGGTTGAATTCAAAAATAATGGACTAAGTCACTTGGAGGAAATTTTAAGACAGCATTAATATTTGAGTTAAGTCACGGCTCTTGTTCTCTATACCTCATGGGGTTTAGAATGATAAAACAGGAAGGTATAGAAAATGTGAAATTTGGGAAGCAAAGAAGTGAGTTTCAAGTTGCAGACAAGGCAAATGCAAAGAAAGGAGCTGTAATTGATAGAGCACTGATAAAGAGAAATCCAAGGTTCTCATTGGAACAATAGGAAAGATGCTCTGGGGCAATCGAAGGCACCAACTTCTGAAAATGCAAAACCATCAGAAAGGCGAGAGTGAACTGAGCAGTTAAAGGGGTTCTCTGCTGGAAAACAACTGTCTCAGAAAATGTTTTTCCTGGTTCAACTACCGAGGCATATAGAAACTACTATAGCTGTGGTAGAAAGGGATCACACTACATCTGGGGCTGGCAATAGGACTTGGCAGCAGCATCCCCTGGTGCTGGTTTTGTTGGTATGCAAAATGCATAAGTGAGGGGAGGCTTTCATCAAGCAGGGTCAGACCCTGCAAGGAGTTTCTGAGAAGTCACTGTATGAGCCTGTGAAAGTAAAGCTACAGTTATAGTGTAAAGGCCCAAGGATATTGGAGATCTCAGGACATCTGCTGAGAAAAGCTGCAAAAATTAAATGGAACTGGCCCAAGAGGCTATAATGCTATAAGTGGCAAAACTGAGAGGTGGGACTGTCCAAGTCCATTGAATCTAGATGATGGATACTAAGTGTCCAAATGTAGAATATGAAGAAGTGGGACTTGGTGTTTACCTTGACAGATTTTGATTTTCTTTGGTGTAATTATCTCTTGTTTGCTCCCATTTTATCCTTTGAGAGTGGGAATATTTACTCTGTGATATTGTATATTGGAAATACGTGACATTATTGTTGTTGTTGTTGTAATACTTATAGTTAAGAGATTGCCTTGAGTTTCCAAAGAGTAGATTTTTGAATAATGTTGAAACTGGTAAGACTATAGAGACTTTTGAACTTGAACAGAGTGAATTCTGCATTATGAGATGGCCATGAGTCTACTGAGGTGAAGGATGGAATATATGGTTTAAAAGTGATATATTTGGGGTGTCAGATTGACAAGGAGTGGACTTGTAGTTTATCGTCATGATTACTTGACTGTATTTGAAATCATATAAGAAACTTCCTCGGGTATATCTGTGAGGTCATTTAAACAACAATTTAATTGAAGAGGTAAGATCTACTCTAAATGTGGATGGGAGCATAGTATAGATTGCAGTCCCCAAGTTAATAAAAAGAAGAAAGCCAGTTGAACACCATCATATGTCTTTCTCTGCTTCCTGGCAATGTAATCAGTTGACTCACTTCTGCCATTATGTTATCGCCTCAAACCATGAGCTAAGACAAACCCTTCCTTAGGTTGCTTTTCTCGGAGCAATGAGAAAAGCAATTAACATGGGAACCTATCAGTCCCATTCTCATGAAGCCCAGGCAAGAGTGGCTTGTATAAGAGATCTTGCCCCTTTCCCCTTCTCCAGGGCACCATGTATGTCTCTCTTAGGGTCCTCCTTGTTTACTAGCTTCTCTGGCAGTGTGGATTGTAGGCTGGTAATCCTTTACTCTATGTCTAAAATCCACATATGAGTGAGTACATACCATGTTTGTCTTTTGTGATTGAGTTACCTCGCTCAGAATGGTTTCTTCTAGTTCCATCCATTTTCCTGCAGATTTCAAGATTCCATTATTTTTTCCCACTGAGTAGTATTCCATTGTGTAAATGTGCCACATTTTCTCCATCCATTCTTCAGTTGAGAGGCATCTAGGTTGCTTCCAGGTTCTGGCTATTACAAATAATGCTGCGATGAACAACATTGAACAGATGTCCTTGTTGTATGAATGTGCTTCTTTTGGATATATGCCTAAGAGTGGGATTGCAGAATCTTGTGGTAGACTGATTTCCATTTTCCTGAGGAATCGCCATACTGATTCCAAAGTGGCTATACAAGTTGGCACTCCCATCAGCAGTGAAGGAATGTTCCCCTTTCTCCACATCCTCTCCAGCATAAACTTGATGTTATTGATTTTAGCCATTCTGACAGGTGTAAGATGGTATCTCAGAGTTGTTTTGATTTGCAATTCCCTGATGGCTAAGATGTTGAACACTTTTTTATGTGTCTTTCAGCCATTTTAGATTCCTCTATTGAGAATTGTCTATTTAGTTCTGTACCCCACTTTTTAATTGGATTGTTTGGTGTTTTGAAGACTAGCTTCTTGAGTTCTTTGTAAATTTTGGAGATCATCTGTCGAATGTGAGGTTGGTGAATCTCTTTCCCCAATCTGTGGGCTGTTGTTTTGTCTTATTGACTATGTCCTTTGCCTTACAGAAACTTCTCAGTTTCAGGAGCTATGGGGCCCCTTGTACAGGATCAGTACTTATCCCTAGCATAGGAATGGACTTTGGGAGCCCATCCCAGCCTAGACACAAGGGGGTGGTCCTAAGCCCTATCCCAAAGGATATGACAGACTCTGAAGACCCCCTACGGAAGGCCTCACCCTCCCTGGGGAGCAGAAAGGGTATGGGATAGGTAGGGTGTTAGTTCGGGGGGCAAGGGAGGAGGGTAGGGAGAGGGACCTGAGATTGATATGTAAAATAATCTTCTTTCTAATTAAAATTTAAAAATTAAAAAAAGAGAAAAATAGTGGTTTGAATATACTCTTATGGGCTTGTTCTACCCACCCTTAAATTGCACCTAGCCCCATACTGCAGAAGTTGGCCCTGCTTACAGGTCCAACCTTATGGGAATAGCAAAGTAAAAGGCAATGCCTCTAAAGGCAGGCAGCCTAGAAGAACCAAGCTGAAACTGAGCAGACCCAACTAGTCACCCAAGTCTACTTACTGAGAGTAGCAGCTAGAGCTGGGTCCTTTTGCCTCCCAATGAGGGACCCCCAAGGTTATGTTCTGGGCTCTTTTTTCATGCCCATGGCTCCCAGAAGATTCTCACCAGCTCTGGTTCTCTGTGGGCTCCAGGTCAGCTATGACATTTGCTACTTGTATGACTTAATGCTATAGAAAGGACCTTGCTGTTGTAGCCCAGGCTGTCCTTGAACTCAGTCCCCTTGCTTCTCAAGTGACTTTTCTGGCACAAACTATCCATCAGGAATCCCACTTGAGCATAAAATACTAAGATATTCTGTGTAGTTCAGAACCAGAGAAGCCACTGTCACTGAGCCAGCCCCACTTGCTCTAGTGATGTAACAAATAAGCACTGGAAAGTAGGAAGCAAGACATAATTTGGTGAAGACTGTAATTTCTGCCTAGGAAGCTGAGAGAATTGATGAAGGGAAAGCCCTTAACAGCACTTGGGTCCAGAAGATAAACAGGTATAAATTAGTGCACACAGTCCAGCTCCCTAAATATAAACAGCCATCATTGTAGGGCGCGTAATGGGATAAAAGGTACAATAAAGAAGATAAAAATACCTATGATGATGTAATATTAAAAAAAAGTGCAAGATCCCTGTGAAAATTAGAAAAGCACAGAAAACAGAGGAAACCTGAACTTTATAAACCATTGCCTCTTTGTACATTGACATAGAAATTCCCTACTAAATGTGCCCAAGGATAGGTTATTTTTAGTGGCCTACAGCTAATCTGCAGATTATGATAAAAATAAAAGTGTATAGTAATCATGAAAAATGTTTAATAAGATAAACTAACAAATGTTAAAATATAAAGGCACAGTTGCTAAAATACAAAATCACTAAAAAAGTAAAGTTTATATATAGATCCACACATGTATTAAAATTTAGTATGGAGCAAAGGAGATATTAATTTAATAAAAGTACACGAGATTTGTTAAATAGCAACAAAGCAGTAGGTTTTTTTGTTTTGTGCAGTAGATTTATCCAGGGTCTTTCCATGGTAGGCAAGCACTTTACTGATGAGCTTCAGCCCCAATGCATGTTGTGCTTTGCTTTGCTTTGTTTCTCAAGCAGGGGCTCACCCAGGCTGTCCTTGAATTGGAGGTCCTCCTACCTCAACCTCCCAGGTGCTGGGATCACAGGCATGTGCTACCCAGCAAACCACAGGTTTTTGTTTAATCCATCTGAATGTAGGAAAAAATTTGAGGGACTGCCTTCTTTTTGAACAGCCAATCTCACAAGTTTGGTATAGGTAAGAAACTTTAACAGAATTACAGGAAGCTTTCAAGACATTTTTCACGGGACATAGCAACACATTTAACATCTGGGAGTCTTTTTCCAAGAGGAAATGTGTAACTACAGGAACAAGAAGGCCTCAGGACAGCAAAGCAAGGTTTCACGTGTCAGTTCCCCATTCAACTTGGATCTGTGGACCACATTCTCTTCTCAGCTACAGGCCAGAAGAGTATCTCCTTCATTTCTTTCCCAAATGCATTTTTTAAAAACTATTAAGACTGAAGTCTTAAAACCAGACTGCAATTTTGTTAGTATTACAGCAAAAGACAGAGTCACAGAAATCACCCTTGCTAGAAGAAATGAGGAGGAGCCTAAGAACATTCTGCTGTGTTTGCTCACATGAATAGCAGCACACAAAGGTTTTTTTGAGACATTTTATGTAGACAGAGGACTGTGGAGTTATTGTGTTGGTTCAGCATTATGAAGCTCACTGGGAAAGCTTGTCAAAACCATCCAAACTCACTGGCTCATTTCATGATCAGCATCATCACCACCATTATCACTGTTGGGGACAGGGAGAAGTCTAGCTAGATCCATGTTTTAGGTGAGGGAAGGTAGAGTGATAGGTAGTTAGAAAACTTGTCCACTCTATATACATGGATTGAATTGATGCCTTCCCCAGTACCACCCCCATCTTCTGCTCTGGATTGCTCCTGGCCCTGCTGGGTCAAATATTCCCATGGCTGCCACTCTGAAGGCATGCACATTCACTCATTCACAGGTACTTATGAACCCACACATGCTATGCACACACAGCTACTCCTTTTCATAGGTGTGTGGAACTTTCTTGTTTGCTGAATATCCTTCTCTCTTATGCACATGCATTTATGCTTTTTTCCTCTGGTTTGTTTGTTTATTTTTGTTTTGATTTGTTTTTGAGACAGGGTTTCTCTATGTAACAGTCATGGCTGTCCTGGAACTCATTCTGTAGACATGACTAGCCTCAAACTCAAAGATCCTGCCTCTGTCTCCCAAGTTCTGGGATTCAAGGCATGAGCTACCACCACCACCCTGCTTCTTTGCTTTATTTTAATGATATATCAGAAGGAAAAAATATAGATGTGTCATCTTTAACCAAATGTCCATCAAATGGCTTTCAGGAAGGGGCTCTGTGTTTCACTATGATTATTGGCAATGAAGTGTGATAACATGGGAAAGGCTGAGAGGTTCTTGTCGACATCCAATGAGAGTTAGGGAGGCATCAGTAGAGACAGTGGGAAGGTCCAGACTCCAGTGATATTAGAAGGTAGAACCAACAAGAGCTAGGAATGGGCTGGATATGTGAGTGCAGGGAGGGGGTCATGCAAGATGAGTAGTGAACACTGGTGAGGGGGGTGAGTCCAGCCACCATGCCTGCCCCATCATCAGAGAGAACCCAGGTAGCTGTGGTGACAAGACTGGAGCTTAGAGAAGGACCTCGAGGAGCAAAGCTGGGAGATACTCAAGTGGTGAGGACCAGTGGTTGTCATAAGTCTGGGCAAAGCAGTTGCTATGTATACAGGCTGTGCACATTTCTGAAGGAAGCCAGGCGATCATGCTGGTTCTCACTTCTGAACGTGGGTATCAGCACTTGAAATGACAGTGAAGACTATAATCTATGCATCAGTTACTTCCTCCCATGGCCACAGATGCAACTGTCTCTGCTCATGTGATCTGATGGGCAGGAGTGACCATGTACAATTTTCAGCTGCACAAGAGAGACAGAGACTGTTGCCTGTGTGGCTCCCTCTGGGAACTTTATTATTTGTCTGGGGCTCCGGGACTGGATTTGATGTGGGGGGCATGTAGAGAACTCAAAAGTGGGTCTTCATTTTTGCTTTCCTACAAGGGAATAAATACATTCATCCACTGTCAGTGGATAAATGGGGCAGTCACTGTAGAAACATTTTGGCAGTTCCTCAGAAGACTAAAGAAAGTGCCATGTGATCTGAGGGAAATTGAAGCATACCCATGCAGGCTTATGTGTGAATATCGAGTGGTATTATTCATTCTGATGGCTTTGGCAGTTTCATTGAGTCCTGGCCAGGTATTTGTAGGATGTCCTCACTCTGGCACTTGTCTGATGCCCTTCTGGTGCTTACAATAGGATTATGAAATGTGGAGGAAGAGCACAGTCTCACAACCTCACCTGAAGGACACTCTTCAAGAGAACTTATCATTCTTGATGTCACTGGGCAGCAGTGGTGTCTACACCCTGTGGAAGAGAATAATGAAGCACAGTCTACAACTGAGGGGTAGACAATGATGCCCTATCTTAAGCTCAAAGTGTATACATAGTTAGTACTTTTTTTACATAGGGAGTTTGTCTGTTTTGTTTATTTATTTATTCAGTCAATTATTTGTCATCCTGGGTTCATGAATATTCTATTTTGGGTTATAATCCGGGAATACTTTGTTTTGTGGTTTGATTTATTCAGCTGGCTCCTGTGTCCCTTTAACTGTACCTCTTTAGGGGTGTATGTTTGTGTTCTCTGTACATACATATCATTATTGGAGAAGTGCATTTAAG
This sequence comes from Cricetulus griseus, assembly GCF_003668045.3. Taxonomy (NCBI): domain Eukaryota; kingdom Metazoa; phylum Chordata; class Mammalia; order Rodentia; family Cricetidae; genus Cricetulus; species Cricetulus griseus. The sequence goes on along the minus strand of NW_023276807.1, from coordinate 103,026,112 downwards.
GTAGCCTCTCCACTATTGCTTAGATTGTTAGTTGGTGTCATCCTTGTAGATCTCTGAACATTTACCTAGTGCCAGATTTCTCTTCAAACCTATAATGGCTCCCTCTATTATGATATCTCTTTTCTTGCTCTCCTTTATTTTTCCCCTGACTCAGTCTTCCTGCTCCCTCATGTCTTCTTCTCCCCTCCCCCCATGCTCCCAATTAGCTCAGGGGATCTTATCCCTTTCCCCTTCTCCAGGGAACTGTGTATGGGTAAGACAATTTTTTTTCTTTGGTTTTTCCAGACAGGGTTTCTCTGTGTAGCTTTGAAGCCTATCCTGGCACTCGCTATGTAGACCAGGCTGGCCTCAAACTCACAGAGATCCGCCTGCCTCTACCTCCTGAGTGCTGGGATTAAAGGCGTGTGCCACCAATGCCTGGCAGACAATTCTTTTTTTTTTTAAGTATTTATTTATTTATTTATTATGTATACAACATTCTGCTTCCATGTATATCTGCACACCAGATAAGAGCACCAAATCTCCTAACAGATGGTTGTGAGCCACCATGTGGTTGCTGGGAATTGAACTCAGGACCTCTGGAAGAGCAGTCAGTGATCTTAACCTCTGAGCCATCTCTCCAGCCCCTGGCAGACAATTCTTAATGATTATATTTGCATTTGCCTAATTGTTTCAAGCCAAATTTTTACTTATTGATCATTTATTTCTCTTCTGTTAATTACTTGTATGTATAATTTGCTCATTCTTGCCATCCTTATTTTTGTGGCATCTTCTGTGATTTCCTATCCCTTTGGTAGACGTGTTGCCAATATTTCCCCCAGTTTTTGTAGTATCCCATCTTTAGTAGTCCCACGTTTCGGCACCAGTCTGTGGTAACCAGGTTTTGGGGGGTTTAGTTGGATCCAGCAGACTTGTCTGGTTCATACCTGAGAGGCAGAGTGTGGATTGAGAAATGGTAGGTAAAGATACTAAGGAAAAAACAGAGACACAGAACAGAGTCAGAAGGGAAATCCAGTGAATACTGAACACCACCAAACTTATTCTTCAACATATATACCTCAACCAAAAAGGGGGAAATGGCAAAATACTTCTTTATCTTGATACAAGGAAGAAACAGACTTTCTTCCTTAATTCACCAAATATTTGGTTTTTCCATGGAGATGTTTTTTGCCATATTGAGGTATATTGTTTTCTCTTTTAAAGGAACTATTCAGCTGATCTTATTTTTCAAGAGTTTTTATTAGGGGAATTGTGGATGCAGCTCACTCAGCAAAGTGCTTGCCTAGAATACACAAACCCCTGGGTTTGATCTCTGACATCTCATAAGCTGGGTATGGTGGAACACACCTATTATCCCAGTACTCTGGAGGTGGAGCAAGAGAATAAAAAGTTCAAGGTTACTCTCAGCTATATGGCAAGTTTGAGGGCAACCTGGGCCATATGACACCCTGTATAAAATAAAGTAACATAGCATAAAAATAAGGTAGAATTTTATTAGAACAAGGTCTTGATTTTGTTGTGGATATTTTCCAACAACTATGAAATTAATCATTTAATTTCCTACCGAAACCTGTTAATGTGGTAAATTGGCTTCCTAACATTGAACCATCCTTACTTTTCTAGTATTAAACCCTAAATGATCATGGAATATAAGCCTTTCAGTATACTTACTTGCTAGAATCTGTTTACCGGTATTTTTTGTAGGATTATCACATCAATTGCTATTCACAAGAGGTATAAATCTGAAATTTCCTTTATTGTAATCTCTTTGGATATTTAAATGTAACTTGTACTTGATTAATAAAAGATACTTGGAAGGTTTTCTTCACTTTCACTTTCTAGACTCTGATACAACTTGCTCAGCATAGGATATTGTCTGGTCTCTAAAAATTTGGTAGAATCCCCTGATGTTTTTAATGAGATAGCTCCTTATTTTCTCTTTTTCTTCAGTAGATACTTATCTGCTTAACATTTTTTAAAAAGAAATGGAAGTTGAATCCAGGACCTCATGCATGCTAGGCAAGTGCTCTCCTAATGAGCCAATCTCATTAACTTTCATCTGTAACAAGGTCAGTTTTTCTTTTTTTTTAATAGTCTTGATATATTCCTTAGACTGTTCTAGAATTCAGACTTCTTGCCTCCACCTCCCAAATTCTGAGATTATAGGAATATGCTACTACATTTAGCCTGAGGTCAATTTTGATTTTTCTTCGATGCTGAGAATGGAACAAACCCAAGGCTTTGGAAATGCTAGGCTAGGTCTCTTCTAGCAAGTTGCTTCCCCTGACTCAACAACTATACAATAATTGTATAGTTGAATTTTCTCAAGGTAGTATTCATCTAATCTTTTGTTTTGTTTTGTTTTTTATTCTGTTTTTGTTTTATTTTTCGAGACAGGGTTTCTCTGTGGCTTTGGAACCTGTCCTGAAACTAGCTCTTGTAGACCAAGCTGGTCTTGAAACTCACAGAGATCTGCCTGCCTTTGCCTCCCGAGTGTTGGGGTTAAAGGCGAGCGCCACCACTGCCCCTGGCAGTATTCATCTAATCTAAGTTTTCAAATGGACCTACATAACATTACACAGGATAATTTCCAAGGTTTTTTTTTTTTTATTTCCTCCATATCAAGAGTTACTTTCCTTTGTAGTTTCTTATTTTATGTATTTGTGCTTTCTCCCTTTTTTTTTGAGGAAATTAGCTAAATCAATTGTCTAATTTATTTGCTGTAAGAACAAAGATCCTTTAATCCCAGCACTCGGGAGGCAGAGACAGGCGGATCTCTGTGAGTTCGAGGCCAGCCTGGTCTCCAGAGCGAGTGTCAGGATAGGCTCCAAAGCTACAAGGAGAAACTCTATCTCGAAAAAAAACAAAACAAACAAACAAACAAACAAAGAACAAAGATCCTACTTGCCAATTTGATCTACTGTTTTTACTCCTTAGTTCATGAATGGACCAGACCCTCACCCAGCCCCTGCTTTAGCAGCCATGACAGGCTGCAGAAAAGACCCAGCAAGATGCAGGTCTCTGATTCAGCAAAATGTACTAAGCTTCCTGACCTTACACAGCCTCCTAGTCACTAGGTCAGATACCCTCCATGTGGCAAGTAACCAATCAGAAATTAGCTGGCCGGCTCTGGCCTTGCTTTATGGTAAAGGTGGTATAACAGAGATGTTCAGAGCATAGCAACCACCCTGGGAGGGCCTATAGGCCATAGCAACCAGTTGACCAATCAACACAGGATAGATCACCAAAGCCGGAAGCACACCAATCCTGAGACTGACTCCCTACACACCCAATAAATCACCCCCACCACCCCACCCCCATCCCCACCCCCACATACCTTGCAGTTCCCCAGGGTCCTTCTCGCTCCCACCTGCCATGTCTGAGGAACAGAAGACCTGAGTTAACTTGTTATTAAACAATAAAAGGCTCTTTGCTTTTGCATCGGAATGGGGCTCTTGGTGATTTGGGGGTTCAGAATTTGGGCACAATATTCATTAATGTCCTGTCTTTGAAATTTCCTTTCTTTCACATTATTTTGTTTGCTTTCTTGTTTTTTTTTTTTTGTTTTTTTTTTTTCATTGTGTTTTGTACTGAAAATATTTTAAAACTTTCATTCTTTCTTAGTTGCTAATTGAGGGATTTATGGCTATGAATTTTCATGACTGATATAAATTGTTGCCATTGGGAACTATGTAATTTCTATTTCTATTCATAGAAAATGGTTTTTGTTTGTTTGTTTGTTTTGGTTTGTTTTGTTTTGGTTTGGTTTTTCGAGACAGGGTTTCTGTAGCTTTGGAGTCTATCCTGGCATTCGCTCTGGAGACCAGGCTGGCCTCGAACTCACAGCCATCTGCCTGCCTCTGCCTCCCAAGTGCTGGGATTAAAGGCGTGTGCCACCAACACTCGGCCTATAGAAAATGTTTTACTTGAAAATTGTTGATCTTAATGCCCTTATTACCAGGGTCCTGTTCAGAAAGCCCTTTCCCAGGCCTGTAAGTTCAAGGGTATTACTTAGCTTCTCCTCTACCAGGTTCAAGGTATCAGCTTTTTGTTAAGATCCTTGATTCATTTGGAATTGAGTCCTGTGCAAGGTGAGAGATAAGGATCAAGTTTCATTCTTCTACTTGTAGCTATCCAGTTTGACTAGCACCATTTGTTGAAGTAGCTGTGTTTTCTCCAGTTTGTATCGTGGGCCTCTTCATGAAATACCAGGAGGCTGTAGGAATATGGGCTTATAAGTGGGTCTTCAATTTTATCCCATTGGTCAATGTATCTGTTTTTTATGCCAGTACCATGCTGTTTTTGCTGTTGCTGTTGTTGTTTTCTATAGTTCTATAGCATAACTTGAAATCAAGGGTGCTGATAGCTCCAGCAGTTTTGTTTTGGTTTTTAATTCAGGATTCTTTTAGATACCCTGAGTCTTTTGTATTTCCACATGAAATTTAAGATTATTTTTTCCAATTTCCGTGAGAAAAATAAGTTGGAATTTTGATATGGATTGCATTGAATCTGTAGATTGCTTCTGATATGATGGCCATTTTTACAATATTAATCCTACCAATCTATGAGCATGGGAGCTTATCTCATTGGCCCCACAGCTCTTTATAAAATCAAGTTTAAGGATGAGATAAACAAGTATATAAAACAACACAACAGGAAAGGGGGAAGCTAGAGATGCATTGTTGCTTAGATAGAAATCAGGTGACCAAAATTAATGACATCTAACATGTTGGTGGAAGTGCTGGAGGAGGCAGCACCTTGGAGCCATCCCCCACAGAAACACTGAAAAACCAAGCAACATCTGCTAAAACCAGCTTTGCCAGAACCCTGAAGAATAGGCAACAGTTTACTGCAGCCAGACAAATGCTGGAAAAGGCATCTTGAGAGTACAAGAAGAGCTTTGTGGTCTATTCTGTCCCTTCTTTGCCCACTAAGCCCCCCTGTTGCAACTGCATGTTTTGCTCCTGCCTAGAACCTGGTCCCTGGTTCTGAAGGAAGCAATGTGCACCTCATTTGCAAAGAAGTGTAGTGGTTTCCATTCTTATTTATTGGAGCTCTCTGAAGGACTGACAAGGGTGATTACTGGGTGATACAGAAACCACTGCAGAAAACCAGTGGGCAGCTGGGCGTTGGTGGAGAACACCTTTAATCCCAGCAGTGGGGAGGCAGAGGCAGGTGGATCTCTGTGAGTTGGAGACCAGCCTGGCCTACAAGAGCTAGTTCCAGGACAGCTTCCAAAGCCACAGAGAAACTCTGCCTCGAAAAAAAAAAAAGAAAGAAAGAAAGAAAGAAGCCGGGTGTTGGTGGTAAACACCTTTAATCCCAGCACTCAGGAGGCAGAGGCAGGCGGATCTCTGTGAGTTTGAGGCCAGCCTGGTCTCCAGAGCGAGTGGCAGGATAGGCTCCAAAGCTACACAGAGAAACCCTGTCTCGAAAAACCAAAAAAAAAAAAAAAAAAAAAAGAAAGAAAGAAAACCAGTGGGCATCACTCAACCACATCATAAGGCAAACAAACAATCTGCAGCTGCCTGGGGCAAAAATAATAGTTGAGGTAAACTGGGGTATCTGAAATCAGGCCATTCCAAAGCACTCTGTAAAGTAGGAAATCTGGACTGCCTCAGCTATCCCAGGGCAGGTGATATGCTAGGAAAAGACCTAAGAAAAACTGAGCCCTCACCTTGATGTGCAGTGTAAACAGGAAGTGAAGGCTAAGACAATTGGGAATACTGTGATCACAGGAGCCCAACACAGAACCACAATCACAAAGACTGAGAGCTTCTGTCTTTTTGGTGCTTGAATCTGTGCTTATTCCGTCATTGAGGCTTGTGTGGATGCTAAGGATGTTTCCAAGAGCAGCAGTCAAGGGAAGCTCTTCTTAGGCACACATCTGTCACTGGGAAATGCCCGACGGGGAGGAGCAACTCTTGGGGCTCTGTGCTTCTCAGCTATTTGAGCTTTAATCTCTGAGACACTGGTTCACAGGCAGTCAGATGTAGACCTCACCCTGCTCTCTGTGGGAGATCAAAGCAGCAGCTGTTTTTCTAATTCTGTGAGGGACTTCAAAGGGCTAAAACCAGCTCACCCCTGTAGTGACCACAGTTGTGGCCCAGGATCTGTGTCACACACAGACTCCCCTAAAGCTGGATGGACATCCTTTTATAAAAGCAGTGTTTGGTTTTGACTTATCGTCACCCCAAAATTTGAGGGACACAGCCTCACTGTTGGTGTCTGCTTAGGAGCTTTGGGTGGATGCTGCACACATTACAAGCCTCTGCTGCCCACAGGACAGATCTAACTTGAAATGGTGAAGGACTCTAGGGAAGGTGACAGGATGCATGTAATTTGGACTCTGTCCCTCTGCAGACAGTGCCAACAATGATGGATAACATGCCATTTTTCCATGCAGGAAGGACATTCCCATGGAGCATGTGACACACATGGACAGAGAACAGACCAAGAAAGTGGTATACTCTGTGATCTATGGAGCAGGTGAGCCACAGGGAAGGGCTGGGTTCTTGGTTATATGCCTATATTTAAGTGTGCCAAGCTTCAGAGAAATCATTCTGTAAGTACCTGCGTGTTATTTACACTAACACTGCAATAGTGTTTGTGTCACCCGACACCAGTCAAACTACTCTATGCTACTGACTTATAGTGCCATAGACCCTTCAAGAGGAAGTAACAGGACCAGGCAATGGTGCACATGCCTTTAATCCCAGCACTCAGGGCCAAAGGCAAGCAGATCTCTATGAGTTCTAGACCAGTTTGGTCTCTACAGAGTGAGTTCCAGAACATCCAGGGTTACACACAGAAACCTTGTCTCAAAAAACAAAAAGGAGGAGACAACAGGTGCAGAGTGGGACTAGACCCTACCCCATATTTCACCACAGTGACAGGCATCATTTCTATGCTTAGAAACTCATCCCTAAACACAGACCAAGGTTTTGTAGAGTTCTACCACCCAAAAATGGGCTCTGGTTGGATTTAGTTCTTCTCAGCACACGTTCAATAATGAGTTGTACTTCTCTTTCTCCTCTTTCCAGAACCAAGAAATGTAACCCTTCTGCTTTCATAAACTCTCCCTCTTTTCTTTTCTCTTCCACTCCCTGTTTAGTCTGTCAGTAGTTGTCTTAGCCAGGGTTTCTATTGCTATGAAAAGACACCATGTCCATGGCAACTCTTACAAAAGGAAGACATTAAATTGAGGTGGCTGGAAGCTTACAGTTCAGAGATCCAGTCCATTGTCTTCATGGTGGGGAGCATGACAGCATGCAGGCAGACATGGTGCTAGAGTAGTAGGGAGTTCTACATCTTGCAGACAACAGGAAGTCAACTGAGACACTGGGCAGTATTCTGAGCATAGGAAACCTCAAAGCCCATCCCCACAGTGACACACTTCCTCCAACAAAGCCATACCCCCTCCTACAAAGCCACACCTCCTAATAGTGCCACTCCCTGTGAGATTATGGGGGCCAATTACATTCAAACTACCACACTAGTGTTTTGTTTTGTTTATATTTTGTTTCTGTGTATGGATGTTCTGTCTGCATGTACATCTGTGCACCATGTATGTGTACTGCCCTCCAGAAGATGGCATCGGATCTGAGTGAACTGGGGTTAAAGATGTTTGTGAGCTGCCATGTGGTCACTGAGAATCAAACCCCAATCCTATGGAAGAATAGCCAGTGTTCTTTACTACTAAGCCATCTCTCCAACTCCAGTGTTTTCTTTTCTTCCTTTGGATCATGCTAAAATGAAGACTAGTTCCCTTCAGAAGAGGCTATGAGCTCCTCAGTCCCTTCTTGAGGAGCAGTCTACCTGCTGTCATAGATCCAGGCCTGCATGAACCTCCTTTCTCACTTTGGGGGATACTACTTTGAACACATTGGGGTTGTTCATAGGCCATAAGAAGAGCCACATCCTGACCACTGAAATCCAATACTCAAAGAAAGCCAGCAAGACTACATAAGCCTTAGTATGGCTTATGGTATGACACTTCAGCATGGTCATGCTTGCCACCCCTAGACCCACACAGTCTCTGTGACTATAGTGCATGGATGTGCGTCTTCCTCTGGATCACAAATACAGTCTTGTCCAGATCTCTCTCCAGTATTCATGGCTCTGCACTTGTCCTTCTCTTCATGGGAATGTTTTTCTCCCATGCACAAAACTCATCCATCTTTATTCAGCGCTCCCTTTTAAGTCATCATCCACCACTGTACCCATACCTAGGCAGCAAGCTACCACAGAAAGCCCATCTGTTACCTCACAGTTAATGTGGTGCCTACCCTGCAGACTACATTCAGTATGCTAACTGGGACTGTGGTATCATCATCTGTATGATACCTGCTGAGGCTCTGCTGGTATTCCACTTGCCTCAGCTTCTGTTTCCTGCTGCCCTGGGGGGTCTCTAACATGAACAGCCTGAACTGTGCCCGCTTTACACTTCAAAGCTGGCTGCTGGCTGCTGGCTGCAAAGTACCTGCCGTACACCTGTTCATCTGTTCGGGGTAAAATGCCCATCCTGAGCATGAGTCCAAGAAGCCAACAGTACCCATCAGTTCTGCCTACTAACTAGTACAGAGACGCCTAAAGCATCCACTGAACACGTAGCAATCCTTTGAGAACATAAGATCATGTGAAGTGTCCCGAAAGCAAAGTGGAAGCCAGTAATTAAACTGAAGGGAAGGGACAGTCATGAACTATGTTCTCCTGTCTCATTTCCTCCTCAGCCTTCTCCTTACACCCCCACCCCCACCCCCGAAGCCCTCAGATGTTTCTGCCCGGAAGAAAGCAGCATTCTGCCAGATTAGAACATGATGCCTTGGATCCTCCTGCAGATGTGCCATAAGCTCCAGCTCTGCAGGCCCAATGTTGCCACCACCCCCATCCCCACCCCCATCCCCACTCAGGCTCAAATCCCAGTCAATTCTGTCGACTCTTGACCTGCTAGTCTCACAAGAAGCCCTGTACCTCTTTGCCCACCCCTTTCACCCTAAAGGCTCTCAGAGGATTACCAGAGTTACAACTGGCACAGTTAACTATCATCTCCATCATCTGCTTCCTGTTTGTCTGTGTCCTATTTCAAGGGTGAGCTATGTAGCTAAGCTTCCAGAGGTCCCCTGACCCTCCAAGTTGGAGCTGGCTCAGAAGGGAAGGAGGGATTCAGGATGAATATGTGATTCTCCTAGTGTTGCCTGGCCCTTGCCTCTCCAGTAGTAGGGTCACCCCTCACCACAACAGTTGTATCTCAAAGAAAGATGACCTCACAACACCCACTGGCTCCTTCTGAGCTTTCACTTTATGTTTTCTGGAGGAAGGGCACCTCACTGTAAATAAGCAGTGAGTCATTAGCTATAATGCTGGTGAAGGGAGTAATTTGCTGCTTTTAGCCCTGGTGGTGACAGGGGCTCCCACCCTGAGCTTCTATCTCTGTTGCTCCATTGTTCCTGATCCACCTGACAGCTGGAATTACTGTGTCTCTGCTGTTCAGTTCATGCTGTCTCTATCCCACCCCCCTTATTTGAGCCAGACCTTGCTGATGAGCCGGCTGAGGGCATAAGTGAATCACTAGGCACCAATGTTGCTGCAGCCTTGGGAAACCCATTGGAAGGGCCTTGGACAGGCAGCTTGTGATGGCATGCCGGAGTGTTTCCACAGAAGCCATCTCTGAATAACCCAGAGCAGCTGATAGTAATGCTGAGCCAGAGAGAAACATAATTCCAGTGCAGCCTTCAGAGATCAGTTATGTGATCAGTGTGAGGAGGACTATGATGAGAACAGAAGGAAAAGCCACAGGGCTATGAGACAAGCAGAGAAGGCACTTAGAAGAGATGTGGGTGTGCATGCCCAGCCACCTGCAGCATATACGACAACCGACAATCCTGCCTGGCTCCTATGACCTCAAATTCATGTACCCTATCACAGACTGATATCTTTGAGGCTGCAATCGGAACCAGCCGAACAACCCCAGATCGGATCCTGAGTGGAGAAGTGTGGATGAGGGAAGGCTAACTATTCAATGACATTAAGGATGAGACAGAGACATCTGGTCATATCAGGAGGGCAATCAGTTAATACAGTTTATTGATAGATCATCTTAAGTAACCATCCAAAGGTGAGGGCAATGGCAAAAGACATCTATTATCATGTATAAAGGACTGATAGCAAATATTTCCCTAAATCCTAGAGACACTCCTTAGCTGCACGAACTCAAGCCCTCAGGCACCCCACACCAGCACATCTCACTAGCCTTTAGGGTAGACTCACCCTGGCCCAAGGCTATTGTTATTTAGAATAGGAGCCATTCTCCACAGAGGCCAGGCCATCCAGCGTCTATCAGCAGACATCTAAAAGACGATAGAAATTCTGGGCTCTCCAGAACTCATAGCAAGGTGGAATAGATTTCCAAGATATACAGGAGTATATCTTGTGTAACACAAGTACCTCTTGTGTTATCTGGGATCTTGACCCAAGCTGGCTCACAAGCCCACTGCCTCTCCTATACCCAGCTATATGCAACATCTGCCAACTTACTGGGCACCTTCTCATCTTGCTGGGCCTTCTTATAGCCATCTGTGCTAGTTGATTTTTGTAAACCTGATACAGACCTAGACATATCTAGGAAAATGGAATTTTAATTAAGAAAGTGCCTCTATGAAATTGTAGGAAAGTTTATGGGTTATTTTCTTGATTAATAATTGATGTGGGAGGCGCTAGCCCATTGTGGATGGTGCCACCCTTGAGCAGGTGGTCCTGGCTTGTATGAGAAAGCAGGCTGAGCAAGTCATTGGGAGCAAGCAAGCAGCCCTCTTCCATGTCCTCTGCTCCTGTTTCTGCCTCCAGGTTCCTGCCCTGCTTGAGTTCCTGTCTTGATGTCTTTCAGTGATGGACTATTACCTGGAAGTATAAGATTATAAATAAGCCCTTTCTTTCCAAATTTGCTTTTGGTCATGGTCTTTGTCATAGAAATAGAAACCCTAGCTAAGATACCATCTCTGAGCTCAGCAGGACCCTAGTCTCTACTGGTAATCTCCAGGCTTGCTGGGCTTCTGCTTTCTAAGGGTTGGCCTAGTGCTGAATTCTCACCTTGATTCCTCAGTGAGCTCCATATTCAGCTGTTGTACAATTTGCAGGTGCTTTCTGTATGCATGCAGAATGCCAGGCCCACCCTGCACCAGGACGACTGTGGATAAGGGTCCATGCCTGCTCCCAAGTGCCTGGCTCTTCCAGGAGAAACACGAAGTAAAGCCAAGCCTCATACTGAGTACCCTAGAGGTTGTACTTGTTATAGAGCTTCAGAACCTGGGAAGCTGCCCAGGGTAGCAATACCTAGACTGTATGGGAAGTCCTATTCAAGTAGACTAGACAGCATTCCTGGGGCTCTCTGTGGCTAGGCACTTGCTCAGTCCTAGAAACAGAAGTGCCCTAGTTACATTTCTGTTGCTGTTATAAAATACCCTGCTGAAAAGCAACCTAGGGAAGAAAGGTTTTATTATACTTACAATTCCAGGCTATAGTTAATTATTTCAGGAACATTAAGGAAGGAACTTGGGCATCACATCCACAGTCAAGAGCATAGAGAGAATAAGCACGTAGATCCTTGCTTGCTGTTCTCTTTCACTGTTCAGAAGCCCTGTCTAGAGAATAGTGCTGCCCACAAGGAGCTGAGTCTTACTATGTCAGTCAAAATGATTCCCCATGGACATGCCTCCAAAGCCAGCCTGATTTCAGATAAGACCTCAGCTGAGCCTCTTCCCAAGTGACTCTACTTTGTGTCAAGTTAACAATGAAAACTAAGGAACATGATCTGCCCCTTAAATTGACATGCAAGTACTATCTGTAACTTTCCACTCCTTGATCTGAAAGTATTATTTTAATTTTACCTTTTTTTTTGTTTTTTTGTTTTTTTTTTTGTTGTTGTTTTTTCAAGACAGGATTTCTCTGTGGCTTTGGAGGCTGTCCTGGAACTAGCTGTTGTAGACCAAGCTGGTCTCAAACTCACAGAGATCCACCTGCCTCTGCCTCTGGGATTAAAGGTGTGTGCCACCACCACCTGGCTTTTCATTAGCTTTTGTTTGTTTGTTTGTTTTTGTTTTTCATACTTTTTATTTTAATGACTTATTTATTTTCATTTGTTTTGCATTGATATTTGCATATATTGCTTGCATATATGTCTGTGATGGTGTTGGATCCCTTGAAACTGGAATTACAGACAGTTATGAGATTGCCATGTGGGTGCTGGGAATTGAACCTAGTTCCTCTGGAAGAGCAGCCATTGTTCCCAACTGCAGAGCTATCTCTCCAGTCCTTATATTAATTTTATAATGTAAAATACAATCCAACTCCAAAAACCTCTGAAAGTCTTCAAAACTTCTGGCACCTCAAAAGTCCAAGGTCTGTTTTAAATTCTCTTAACTATAGGTTCCTATAAAGACAAAAACATTTTTCATACTTAAATGTTCTTCCAAAAACCAAGAAAAAAAAGCTGGGCATGATAGTGCACACCTTTAATCTCAGCTCTTAGGAGATAGAGACAGGTGGATGGATCTGTGTTTGAGGACAGGCTGGTCTACAGAGCAAGTTCCAGGACAGCCAGGTATATGCGTAGAGAACCCTGACTCAACAAAGCAAGGAAAAAAAGTTCTCCCAAAAGAGAAAAGCCAGGGCATAGCAAATGAAAAATCACACTTAAGCAAAACCAAAATCCAGCATAGACCCAAATCCTGTAGCTCAGTGTCTGGCATCTAAGATTACTCATAGTAATGGGTAAATGAGTAAATCTCCTGGTTTCCAAAGGGCTAGGGCAGGCCCACTTCTCCAGCTCTGCCATCTTCGGCACACATAGTTTTCCTGTTAAGCAGCTCCACTCCATCTCTACTCCATACCTACAGATACCCTTGGGTATACACCCTGTGGTTCTGTACTCTCCAATATCTTGGGGTCTTCACTGCACCTGAGGCTTTGCCTTTACCAATGGCTAGTCAAGCCCCCCCCCATCCCTTCAGGGACTTCAACTCTATCACTCTATCTCTGTGAGTTCGAGACCACACCTCAGATGTTCTCATTGACCCCTTCATGCCTTCAAAGCCATTGCCACATGGACAACTCTTTCATTATCAAATTCTGCTGATGTGTAGCCTGTCCCCACTTTGACCACAGCTCATCAGCTCTTGTGTGCTGATGCTGAGAAAATACTTTTCTGTTATTCCAAGGAATCATGGAAGGTTTCCCCATCATGGTGCTAATTTTGTTGACAATCACAGCTGATTCTTCAGCCAATGATCAGCACATACAGTTTTTTTTTAAGATTTTATTTATTTATTATGTATACAACATTCTGCTTCTATGTATATCTGCACACCAAAAGAGGGCACCAGATCTCATAACAGATGGTTGTGAGCCACCATGTGGTTGCTGGGAATTGAACTCAGGACCTCTGGAAGAGCAGTCGGTGCTCTTAACCTCTGAGCTATCTCTCCAGCCCCCTACATACAGTTTTTTACCCAAAATATTACATAAATAACTTTAGCTCAGTTAATAACAAAGTTCTTGTTTCCCTCTGAAACATGATCTGGGCCTCTTCTGTCTGTATTACTTTCAGCAGTCTTATCATCAAAACTCCTACAAGAATGGCCTATTAAACCATCTGCAACTCCAGTTCCAGGGCATTCAATACCTCACCTGATCTTCTGATTACCACAGGCACCAAGAATGAGCATGGTTCACAGACATACATGAAGGCAAAGCATCCACACACATAAAATAAAATAAAATTGAAAAAAAAATTTTAAAAAGAATTGCCCAACAAGTTCTTTCCAGATAACTAAATGGCATTTTCCATCCCAAAGTAACAAATGCTTCTACATTCTTGCCATAAAAACAATCCAAGGCATAAAAGCTACATGGTTAGGTCTATTACAGAACACCCCACTTCTGGTAACAGTTTCTGTACTAGTTACATTTATGTTGCTGCAATAAAAATACCCTGGAAAATGGCAACTTATTAATTTGGCATTCAATCTATAATTCCTAAACATATAAGAAATGGGATACCTTGATCACAGTCAAGAGAAAGGGCATTCATGACACCAGAATTTGAGATGACCCAGATGTTAGAATTGTAGACAAGGACTTCAAGGACTTTATGCTCAAGAACATAAGAAAAACATGCTCACAAACAATGGGGGAAAATAAAAAGAGCCAAATAACAACTCTAGAGCTGAAATTAGCAATATCTGAAATTAAAGTCCCCCAAATTAGTTTAACAGCACATTGGAAATAAAAAGACAATTCCCTCTGTGTGACCTGGATAAGGGGCCCAGCATCTAGAGTGTAAAGCCCAAAGCCAATATTATTCAAACCAACCACATAAGGCTCACACCATCGCTAGGCCCTTCCTTATTCGCCACTTTGTCCCTGAGGCCTGCAGTTAACTCATTTCCACATGCTATGTTCTCACCTGGTATGGGTTAGGCCTGGATTTTGTGTATGTCTTCCTGATTCACAGGGAAAGAGCGGCTTGCTGCTTGCCTTGGAGTCACTGTTCTGGAAGCCACCCACTTTTTGGAGAGATTTTTGCAGAAGTACAAGAAAATCAAGGACTTTTCCCAGACAGTTATTGCCCAGTGTCACCATGCAGGTAAGCCAATTCAGCCAGGCCCTTCCTCCTACAGTAAATGGTGGTGTTCTTGTGGGCACCATTTTGTGGCTATCTGGATAGACATACAAGTGAGTGTCTGTATGGTTTGTGTACAGATGGAGGTGACTGGGAGAGCCATCAGCCCTACTGGATCAGCAGGTATAAAAGACTCCATGTGGAAAGGAAGGGGATACCTGTAGCAACAAAATGAACAAGCTCAAATTAACTGTTACACAGTTAAACTCTGTCTCACAACAAACCAAACAATCAAACAAACAAACAAAAAAGACCCTGAAAGCAGAGGCCATATATTCCTACAAAAGGTTTGTAGCCCAGCCTGGTGATGGTGGCACACACCTTTAATCCCAGCACTAGAGAGGCAGAGGCAGGTGGATCTCTTTGAGTTCCAGTTCAGCCTGGTCTACAGATCAGTTCCAGGACAGGCTCCAAAGCCACAGAGAAACCCTGTCTCAAGCAACAACAAAAAAGGCTTGTAAACCATTTATCCAGTACCTCCACAAGTAAAATATAGCACAATAAGGATGTAGCTTTATAGTTCCAGGACAGCCTCCAAAGCCACAGAGAAACCCTGCCTCGAAAACCAAAAACAAACAAACAAAAAAAGGATGTAGCTTTATACACATGTGTGAGTATGCCTTCTGCCCTGTTTGGAAATGCATTGAAATCTTATGTAACTTTAGATTATATATAAAATACATATATATCCCAATAAAACAAGTTTTACCAAAACTTTAAGACTTAGCTACATAAATGCTTTAATTGGAAATAAAGGATAAAATAGTATTTTTATTTATTTTTAAATATGTACTTAAAATATATTTTTTATATTTAAAAATATACATTTTATAAATATAATTTTTATGTGCATAAGTGTTCTGTTTGCATGTATGGTGAGTGTATGCCATGTGTGGTTGGTGTCATGGAAGCCAGAATAGGGCATTGGATCCCCTTGAAACTGGAGTTACAGATGGTTGTGAGATACCATGTGAGTGCTGGAAACCAAACTCAGGTTCTCTGCAAGAACAGCGAGTGTTCTTAACTACTGAGCCATCTCTCCACTCCAAAAGTGTTTTTAAAAGCGATATTTGTAACTGGATTCAACACACACACACACACACACACACACACACACACACACACACACACACTAAAATAAATAAATAGATAAATAAATAAATAAATAAATAAATAAATAAATAAATAAAACCTTAGGAAAGACCAGAGGGAATCACAGA
This sequence comes from Cricetulus griseus, assembly GCF_003668045.3. Classification (NCBI taxonomy): domain Eukaryota; kingdom Metazoa; phylum Chordata; class Mammalia; order Rodentia; family Cricetidae; genus Cricetulus; species Cricetulus griseus. The sequence goes on along the minus strand of NW_023276807.1, from coordinate 103,010,215 downwards.
AGGAAGGAAATAAATGGAGGATCACATATTAACAATAAGCAACAGGGTTAGTAATTGGTGCAGAGGTAGCATTCACAAATCAGTACTAAAAGGATAAAAAAATTAAAATTGGATTGGGCTGGCAGGACTTCCCATTCCTAAATGAGCTCTAGCATGTGCCCCCAGGGTACAGCAAACACCTGTAGTGCCAGAATGTGTAGCAAGTCCATTTATACAAATGTTCTCAGGGACTCAAGAGATGATAGCCTGAAGCCTGTGCTCATGCTCATAAGTTCTAGGCAGCCACCACAGGCTTGTCCTTGGCTGCCTGCCAATGCCATCAAGCAGCACTGGTGCCCAGTCACCTCCTATTGGTCAAAGGGAACCTCTACAAATCCCTAGCACATTCAGATCCCAAAGCTCACTACTTACTCGGACCCTGGTCATTGCCCCACATCCATCAGGCCTCTGTCTACCCTGTCCATTGTCTGCCCAGGAGCCTCAGTAGAAATTAAAATTCTGTCTATTTGAAGTGATGCAATAGTGATAGTACCTGGTGTTGATGAGAATATAAGAAGCAGCACAAGCAAAGTGAATTTTATGGTGGCATGACTCATGTGGACCCTTGTTACTGGCTAATCAGTCATGGTGTTTCCAGGCATGAAATAGATAAGAAGCCTACTAAGTTTTTGTTTGATGTGTATAAGCAGAAAAATTCTCAAACAAATGAAAGAAAGGCTACATAAAGGATAGTAGCAAAAGTCAATCTTGGCTCATGAATCAATTTCCAGACCTGAGCCAGTTTGCAGACCTAGAACTCCTTGAATGAAGGGACAGCCAGGTTCCCCTGAGGTAGGACTTGATAAAATACCTAAAGGTTTTCTGTTATCCTTTCTCCAGCCTTTCCCCAGAGGGACCTACAGCCTTCCATAAGGGGAACTGTACACTGTAGGAAAGGAAACAATCAGACTTTCTGGGGTCTATTGAATATTTTCTTTTTTTTCCAGACAGGGTTTCTTTGTGTAGCTTTGGAGGCTGTCCTGGAACTTGAGCTATAGACCAAGCTGGCCTCAAACTCACAGAGATCCACCTGCCTCTGCCTCCTAAGTGCTAGAATTAAAGGCTTGCACCATCACAGCCCAGCAGGTACTGGTTCTTAATTGACTCTGATTCTGGGAGATCCTAAGAAACCTTGTGGCCTTCCAGTTACAGTAGATGATTAATGGAATTTTGGCTGAAGTCTGGACTCAGTAGGTTCAGTGGATCCCCATACTCATCTTGTAGTTATTTCCCCAGTCCCAGAATGTATAATTGGGATAGATGTACTTAGAAGTTGGCAGAATTCTCACATTGGCTCCCTGATCCTGCAGAGTGAGGGCTGTTGTTGGAAAGGCTAAATTGAAGCCTTTAGAGTTGCTTCTGCCAAAGAAAATAGTGGAGCAAAACCAGGATCACATCCCTGGAGGAACTGAAGAAATTAGTGCCACCATCAAGGGCTTGAAAGATGCAGGGATGGTGGATCCCATGCAGGGATGATGGTTCCCAAAGTATCTCCACTTAAAGCTCCTATCTGGCCAGTGCAGAAGACATCTGGATCATGGAGAGCGACAATTGACTGTTGAAAACTCAATCAAGTAGTAAACTTCAGTTGCATCTTCTGTACCAGATGTAGTGCCCTTACTTGAGCAAATTAACACATCTCCTGGTGCATGGTATGCAGCTATTGATCTAGCAAATGCCTTTTTCTTGGTACCTGTCCATAAGGACCACCAGAAGGCATTTTCTTTCAGTTGGTAAGGTCAGCAATATACCTTTACAGTTTTGACTCACAGATATGTTCTCTTCCAACCTATGTCATGACTTAGTTAGACAGAATATTGACCATCTGTCTCTTCAACAAATTATCACATTGGTGCACTATATTGACAACATTATTCTGATTGGACCAAGTGAGCAGCAAGTAGCAACCACTTTGAACTCATTTGTAACACATATGCAAATCAGAAGATGGGAAATAAACCTAACCAAATTTCTACTTCAATGAAATTCTTAGGAGGCCAGTGGTATAATGCATGCATATAAATACTTCTTTCAAGGTGAAGGATAAGTTATTGTTTCTGGCCCCTCCCACCACCAAGAAAAAAGTACAATGTTTAGTGGGCTTATTTAGTTCTGGATACAGTATATCCTTACTTGGGTGTGTTACTGTGGCCCATATACGAAGTGACACAGAAAGCTCTTAAGCTTTGTGTGGGGCCTGGAATAGGAGACGGCTCTTCAACCAGTCTATGCTGCTGTGCAGGCTGCTCTAACACTTGAACCATATGATCCAGCAGACCCGATGATACTTGAGGTATCGATGGCAGATAGGGATGCTGTTTGGAGCCTTTGGTAGGTCCCTATAGTTGAATCATAAAAGAGACCTTTGAGATTTTGGAGCAAGGCTCTACCATCATCTGCAGACAACTATTCTCTGTTTGAAAGCTCTTGGCCTGACATTGGGCCTTAGTGGGAACTAAACATTTGACAATTGGCCACCAAGTTACTATACAACCTGAGCTGTCATGAACTGGATGTTATGTGACCCACAAAGTCATAAAGTAGGATTGCACAGCAGCAATGTATTAACAATAGAAGTGGTATATTTGTGGTCAGACCTAAGCAGGTCCTGGAGGCACAGGCAAGTTACATAAAGAAGTTGCCCAAATGCCTATAGTTTCTACTCCTGTTACAATGCTATCTACTGCCAAGCATGCACCTCATGAGGTGTTCCCTATGATTGGTTGAGTGAGGGCCTGGTTTACTGATGGTTCTGCACATTGTACAGGTCCCACACACAAATGAATAGCTGCAGCATTACAACCCTTTTCTGGGACAACACTGAAAGACACTAGTGAAGGGAAATCTTCACAGTGGGCAGTACACATGGTCATACATTTTATTTGGAAGGAGAAATGGACAGATGTGAATTTTATTCATGGGCTGTAGCCAGTGGATTGTATGGGTAGTCAGGGATATGGGAAGAGCGTGATTGGAAAAGAGGTAAGAAAGATATCTAGAGAAGAAGTATGTATAGATCTCTCCAAATGGGTGAAGAATGTGAAGACTTGTGTCCCATGTAAATGCTCATCAAAAGATGACTTCAACTGAGATGTTCAGTAATATAGAATGACTCATTCCATGGACAGTCAGCCTCTTTCCTCAGCCATTCCTGTCACTGCCATATGAGCCCATGAACAAAGTGGCCATGGTAGCAGAAATGGAAGTTATTCATGGTCTCAATAACATGGACTTCCACTCACCAAGGCTGACCTGGCTACAGCTACTGCTGAGTGCCAGATCTGCCAACAGCAGAGACCAGCACTGAGCTCCAGATGTGGCAGCATTCCCCCAAGGGTGACCAGCCAGCAACCTGCTAGCAGGTTGATTACATTGGACCACTTCCTTACTTATTCTGGTGGTGGATTTGTCTTTCCTGCATGTAATGCTTCTGCCATAAAACCATCATCAGTGGACTTAGAGAATGCCTTACCCACCATCATGGTATTATACATAGTACTGCTTCTGGCCAAGGAATTCCCTTCACAACCAGAGAAGGGCAACATCATGAAATCCACTGATCTTACCATGTTCCCTACCATGCTGAAGCAGTTGGCCTGATAGATGAAATGGCCTTTTGAAGACACAGTTACCACACCAATTAGATGGCAGCAGCCTGGAGGGCCAGGGCAGGGTTCTCCAGATGACATATGCTTTGAATCAGCATCCAGAATTTGGTATGGTTTCTCTCATAGCCAGGATCCAAAGGTCCAGGAATCAGGAGGTGGAAAAGGGAATAGTTCCATTCACTATCACCCCTCAGTGACCCACTAGGAAAATTATTCTGCCTATTCCCTCAACCTTGCTGGCCTAGAAGTTTTGGTCCCAATGGTGGGGTGGGGTGTTCCTACACTCCATTAAACTGTTAAACTGGAAGTTCAGGCTTGCCCCTGGCCACTTTGGGTTTCTAATGTCCTTAAACCAACAGGCTAAGAAAGGAGTAACAATGATCCAGGCTTGGTGATGCACACCTTTAATCACAGCACTTGGGAGACAGGGGTAGATAGATCTTTGGGAGTTCAAGGCCAGTGTGGTCTACAAAGAGAGTTCCAGGACAGCCAGGGATATTACACAGAGAAACTCTCTCTCCAAAAAGAAAAAAGAAAGGAGTAATAGTGCTAGGTGGAGTGATTTATCCAGATTATTATGGGCAAATTGGATTGCTTCTCCAGAATGCAGGAGATCCTTTAGAGCATCCTTTGGTGCTACCATGTCCTGTGATTAAAGTCAGTGGGAAACTACAACAGCCCAATCCTGGCATGATGACAGAGGGCACAGACCCATCAGGAATGAAGGTGCAGGTCACTCCAGGAAAAAAGCTAAGACCAGCTGAAGTTCTTGCCTGAGGTTGGAGAAAATACAGAATGGGTTGTAGAGGAAGATTGTAATGATAAATGTTTCTGCCAAGCCTCCTGAGCCCTGCTGCCACATGGGTGCCCGAAATAACACACTGAGTCTTATTTTAGGTACAATGCTGCTGGCCAATGACTAAGATTTCTTATTTGCTAGCTTTATCTTAAGTATCACCCATAACTATTAATTTATATATTTTATAAACTTATTGAGGATGCCAGCAGCAAGCATCCTGTCTTCTTGGGCTCACATGGCGACTCTAGAGAAGTCAGAGCAGGTGCAAGAGGCAGAGAGTGATTTCCTGCTTGTCCCTGCTTATATTCTGAGTCTGCCTGCTATGTCACTTCCTGCATGAATCACAAGACTTATTTTTACTCCATTTCCCAGAATCCTCCTCAACTCCTAGTCCCACCTGTCTGTCTTGCTCCGTTATTGGCCAACAATGCTTTATTCAACAACCAGTAAGACAAACATATATACAGAAGCACTTCCCCCATCAGAAGATAGTTATAAATGCCAGCTAAATCCACATGACATGATACAGAAATGGATTATAATTGGCACGAGTGTTCTGTCATATTTTGTTAAGAATGTGTTTGTACAGATATTTCCTCAATTACTTTATCATGTACTGTAACATCAATTAAGAGTATCAATGATTTCTGGGTGTTGGTGGTGCATGCCTTTAATCCCAGCACTTGGGAGGCAGAGGCAGGCGGATCTCTATGAGTTTGAGGCCAGCCTGGTCTACAGAGCAAGTGCCAGGATAGGCTCCAAAGCTATACAGAGAATACCTGTCTTTGAAAAAAAGAGTATCAATGATTATCATATTTAAGTTTGAGATAGCAAAAGAATGTTCCTCATGGGACATTGCTACCTATTTTAAATTTATAATGTGTTGTGGTTGTACAAGGGATAGTTATATCATTTTAGGTATAATTCTAACCTGGTTAAATATGTAATACTTTGTGATTGTACATGGGATAGTTATCTCATGTTCAGGCATTATTATGACCTAGTTATTCCTTCATTTGGAAATTAATCACAACATAAGGAGCTATGATTGTGTGTCAAGTTGAGAATGAGTGGGCTTCTGAAGGCTATTCATGGTTGCCAACTTGACTACATCTAGAATTAACTAAAACCCAAAAATGGAGGGCACAATGTGAGGGGTTTTTGCTTTATTTGAAGTAGGAAGATCCTGTTCTAATCCAGATCTTTGAGGTGGTAGGAAGACAATTCCTTTAATCCAGATCATTTGATCTGAGAGACCCCACCTCTAATCCTATCCACACCTTCTTCTGGAAGCCTATCTAAGAACAAGGAAGAAGGAAGCTTTTGCTCTTTGCATGCTTGCTCTGGCCTTGCTAGCAAGTCCATTCCTTCACTGGCATTAGAGCCTACTTCTGGATTCTAGCATATACTGAAGACTAACTGAGACATCCAGTCTCATGGACTGAGCAACCACTGGATGCCTGGATTTTCTGTTCACAGCCAGCCATTGTTGGGTTAGCTGAACCATAGCCTGTAAGTCAATTTAATAAAACACACACACACACACACACACACACACACACACACACACACACACGTAGAGAGAGAGAGAGAGAGAGAAAAAATATATATATAGAGAGAGATTGATTCATTCTGTAAGTTCTTTTTTTTAAAGATTTTATTTATTATGTATACAACATTCTGCTCAGAAAAGGGCACCAGATCTCATTACAGGTGGTTGTGAGCCACCATGTGGTTGCTGGGAATTGAACTCAGGACCTCTGGAAGAGTAGTCGGTGCTCTTAACCTCTGAGCCATCTCTCCAGCCCTCATTCTGTAAGTTCTATTACTCTAGAAAACCCTAACTAATACACAAACATAGCGGGGTTTTGGTTTTTTGAAGATAGCTTTGGCTTTGTATGCCAGGCTGGCCTCAAACTCACAGAGATCTACCTGCCTCTGCCTCCTGGGTGCTGGGATTAAATACATATATCACCACCACCAGGCAAAATAGTGCTTTTGTGTGCATTTTATTTATTTATTTATTCATTTATTTTTGTTGTATGAATGTTTTGCCTGCATATATGTCTGTGCACTACAAGCATGCAGTGCCTGCAGAGACCAGAAGAGGGTATTAGATCCTTTGTAATTAGAGTTACAGATGGTAGCTGTCATGTGGATGCCAGGAAGCAAACCTAGAAGGATAAGTGCTTTTTCTTTTCTTTTCTTTTCTTTTCTTTTCTTTTCTTTTCTTCTCTTTCTTTTTCTTCAAGACAGGGTCTCTCTGTATAACAGCTCTGGCTGTCCTGGAAATCACTATGTAGACCAAAGTGGCCTCTACTTGAGAGATCTGACTGCCTCTACCTCACAAGTGCTGGGATTAAAGGTGTGTGCCACCAACCCCTGACGGATAAGAGCTCTTAACCACTGAGCCATATCTCCATACACTTATGCATTTCCTAAGAGCCCTAAGTCATGTAAGCTTCAGGCCTACCTTCATGTAAGAACATAATCTTCCTTGCTTTGGATTTCAGCTGCCATACACCCCAGAATGACTCCTGTGCCCAAGCCCTACATACAGCTTTGAATAAAAATTTCCCTCCCTTGTTCTATGTAAGATCTTAATGCAACTGGAAACTGGAAAAGAGTTGAAGCTTGACACCTGGCCAGCAGAAGCCATCCCATCACAGGCCTTACTGTAGAGAAGCCATCTGCCTGGGAATGTATGGGAAGTGGAGGGCAGTATAAGTACCTGTTTCTTATCTGCTTCTCCTTCCTATACCCTAGGCTATGTGACATCCATCTTGGGTAGAAGGAGGCCTCTGCCAAGGATCTGTGCACAGGACCAGAAGCTTCGGGCACAAGCAGAGCGACAGGCAGTAAACTTTGTGGTACAAGGTACTAGAGCCTCTAGCCTACCACTGCCTGTGGCTCCTTCCCCTAAGGCCCATGTCCCCTGCTCCTCACGTGTTTGGCAGATTGCTGTGGGTACTTCATGTTCGGTATGAAGCCTTACAGCCCTCCCCTATCCTGCTTGACAGGTGTCACAGCTGCTGAGGTGGTGGCTGGGCCATTTTTATGGTTTAAGTGTTTTTGTTTTTTTTGTTTTTGTTTTTGTTTTTTAAGGACATGGTGAAGCTTGACTGCAACATTAACCCTTGGAAGGCTGAAGCAGAATTGCCAAAAAATTGAAGCTATCCTAAGCTACAAGCCAGATCTATTTTTTTTAAAAAAATGAAAGAAAAAGATGGCCTCCCCAGGACCCATGTAGGCCATTCTGTTCCCCTCTAAAAGTAGGAACCTGAGTCCCCAGGAGCGTCACCAACCACAGAGCCAGTCCTAGAGATGGGTTACTTGACACAGGCTGGGACCCCTTTTTCACACCCTGAGTATCTGGCTGGAGTCAAGCTTCCTCAATAAGACATCCAAGCCACATCCCCCAGCACTGAGAAGGAAACAACTCCATTGCATTGGGGATGCATGATTTGCTTCCAGTCGCAAAAACTCCTTCATTGTTAGCCAGTGGAGTGAGCAGTGTCCATTGGAAATGTCTCTATAATAGCTCAGGCACTGTGAATTACACACCCCAGGCCCTAAAACAGAACCCTGTGTCCACAGGTTCAGCTGCAGACCTCTGTAAGCTAGCCATGATCCGCATCTTTGCTGCAGTGGCCACATCCCCAACCCTGACAGCCAGGTCAGTGAAGAAGTCATTTTTTTCAGGGCCCAGCCTTGAATTCCTGCCAAAGAGGGTTGTTGGGTACCAAAATGGCATTGCTCCTTCCTACCACATGTTTTCCCATCCTATCCTAAGGACCTGAAGCTCTTCCCATGGGCCTCTACACACCAGGGTTCCCCTATCACTGCTTATGTGGGTCCGCACCTCTAGTCTTAGGAGGAAATCTCCAGGAAGATGACAGCTTCCCTAGATCTTAACATGTGAAATGGGCCCCGTGGAGCCCTGGGCTGCAACCCCAAGAGGGCTTTGGAGACATGGGAACCTTGTCTGTGGGGACGGGATGGGGGGGGGGACGGACCTCACCAAGCTTACAGTTTTCTCTTGGCCTGTAATATAATTCATGCTGAAGGCATGAGTTTTCTTTTGTCAGCAAATCTCTTGTCTTTCTTTCAAAACTTTATTTCTTCAAACATTTACCCCTGTCCATCTTTACCTTCTACCAGTTTTCTTGGATGGTTTTCACACCTCTGAACAGGAGTGTGCTCTGTGGATTGGTATCACACAGAGCCAAGGGCAGGAGGCTCAGCTCCATGTCCTGTTGTCTACTACCTTTGCAGCCCTGTTCCAGGCACTTTCTTACTGAAAAGAAATAGATTGGAAAGCTGCAAGCCCTCTGGGAAGAGACCAGAGGAAGGTACAGAGACTACAGCTGAGCCCTGCCCCAAGTATGCCCAAGAGTTGAGGGCAGACTGTGTAAAGCTGGGCCCAGCTGGTTTCTCCTGTCACCCCTCTCTGTCTTCTGCCTAATAATCCCAATGATGTCCTCCCAGCTCCCTGGGCATCTGCCCACTCCCACTGTTCCTGGGATAACCTCTTGCTTCACTTGGGCTGTGCACAGCCTATGTTGGCCCATCCTGGCAGCTGCTAGAAGCACATGGCACTCTGCATTGTCACACGCAAGTCCAGCTAGTTACTTCTCTGTTGCTGTTTTTGGAATTAGTGGAAGATGTTGGCATATTAAGGTTTAGGGTCTCCTTGGTGGCATGTCTTTCCAAAAGGCAAGCACAGAAAATCTGAGTCAGGGATGCAGAGAAAAGGAAACTGAGGCAATATGCAGAGCCAAACTAGGGCTGGTGTCCTCCTAGAACTGCAGAGTCTCCTATCTTGTGCCACTATACAAATGCTCTTCTAAGAGGAAGCCATAAAGAATTCAGTGTGGCTAGGGTGCTCCATAGGAGGGAGCTGCCTGGCAGACTATTGGTAAAGGGATGAGGTTAGGCCCTTCTGGAAAGTTCTTTCAAAGGGCCAGGATTTGTCTGCCTGTGTCAGGCCAACCAGATGCAAATACAATAGCTCTGCATCCTATGGAGCACAGCCCCCTGCGAGCCTGGCCGGTCTAAGCCTGCATTCTTCTTCTTCTGCTTGTCCCTGTGCCCCAGCTTCTAGTAAGTGTGATGTCTCTGTGGCTGTGATGGTGATGTGTGAGTGACTAACAGTCACACCTATTAGGTCCTGCCACACTGGCAGCTCAGATTGCATGGTGTGATTTCAAGAAGTGTGAAAGCACTTCTGCTAAATCTGGAGTGCTGCAAGTGCCTCTTCTGAGGTTTCTGTCCATTTGAAAAGTAACCCTTGGGAGCCAAGGCCTACCAGACACCTTGGTATTTGTTTAAGAAACCATGCCAATGCTGCAGCTTAACACCTGCCATGTCCTACCACAGCCTGGCTTCTGGAAGGGCCCAGCTGACGCCCTCGCCGGAAGCAGTGCATAAAACACAAGGGCACCCTCTATGAATGTCTCTGAGAATGTGTATTCCACTGTTCCAGAGTCTGGGCTCCTCATGATATGTCCATTGACCTCTAGTAACAATGGTCTGGCTGCAGTAGCCTGAGCTAAAAAAAGGTGTGTCATTTTCCTGCCAAGTACAAGGCATAGAAGCCGCTGACTTTGTTTTGGAAGCTCAGGCCCTTTCCCTTTGGTGCCATGGTAGAGGTAGCTGCTCTGAACATCACAACACCTTCTAGACAAGAGAAGGTAGTGATGGTCAAGGCAACCCTTTACAAGCCTTCCTGGGAGTTGGAGAACAGATGAGTTCCAGGTCACCCCTTCCTAGAGGTGAGAGTGTGTATGCTGGGAATATAGCCTGTTCTCTTCCCCATCCAACAACAAAAGGGTGATGGAGGAGAAGACAGATGGACAGGTCACCATAGACCTCTGTTGTCAAGTGCCTTCATGGCCACTCTGGTCATGCATTTGAAGGCTGTTCTTTCCTTCCAGCCAGGGTTCACCATCTGATCCATTATCACTGCTGGGGTGTATGTGTGGGGTGCCACAACTTCCCTGTGAGGCCCCAGTGCCACAGGGGAAACCAGTGAAAACAGCAATGGGGGACATATGGCATATGATTATTGCCCTTCAGAGTCCCATCCAGGAGACAGAGCAAAGGCCACAGAGGACAGCACACCTGGGATGGATCCCTCTGTGCCCGCTACCCTTCCCTGGGGACTGCAGGTCCTTGCCACCATCCTTATTGCCAGCACTACACACTCCATCCCTGACAGTGCAGGACCAGCTGCCCTGTGCACCCACACGGGTGCTGGCACCAGGTTGAGGGCTACACATCTGTAAGGATTTTAAAGTGTCATCTCCCTGGGGAGCTTGGCCACCAGGATCCCACCCTCCAAGGAGCCTGTAGGTTTGTGTCAAGCTGTTACATGTGCTGACATAGATTTATGGGTTGAGTACTCCATGTCTCATCCTGTGCACATCTGTGTGGTTCCCCACTCACCCGGTTGAATCTGTTTGCCCTGTCCAGCACACTTCCCCAGAACAGCATTGCTTCCTGGATTCCTCTTCCTACTGGTGCCAGAAGGGGCTCAAGGGGCCATATTGCTAGAGAAATGGGACCTCAGTAGTCCATGAAGCCACGTTCAACTGGAACTGTGGTTTAGTGCCCCAGAGTACATGTTCAATCATGTATGGGTCATCCAAATATCCTGTATCTGATGTGATTTTGCACTTTGAACTTTTACATTTTCCAAGTTCTGTTGACTATATGACTTTAAAAAAAGCAAATTTTAAAAAAATATTGCCCAATCACTTCCTGTAAGCTGAAGGGTATGCTCCCACCACATTCTCGACTTAGGCTTCCTCCTCACAGCAGGAGTGACTCTCCTAACGCACCTCAGCTCTCTTGCCCCATCTATGCCATCATCACATCCCACAAGCAGTGAAGTGGAGGGAACACAAAGGGGTGACATATGCTCTGCTCCTAGGAAGTTCTTCCCCCACCCTGCCAGCTTTCCATGAGTGTGAAATGCCCAGCTTGCCCAGGCTGCACAGCTCTCCAGAAGTCACTTATCCCTCTCTCCTGGCCCCTTCTGATGGTAAGCAACCCTAGGCCTCCGTGCCAGAATGGCCATACCTACTTCACACAGAGCCACATTCTTTCATAAACCAGATGCCAAACAACCTGCTGGGGACTGTAAATGATAATCCTAGGTCCCCTGTGGAAGTATCCACACCCACAAGTGGCTTCCTTCCTCTCCAGGTTAGTTGCCCAAATTCATGATGAGCTGCTGTTTGAAGTGGAAGACTCTCAGATCCCTGAGTTTGCAGGTGTGTCCAGGAAGCATGGGGTTAGTGTTACCCATGAGGAAATTTGCCATCTCTTTGAAGCTTCTCCCCTCTGTCCCTCAAGCTAGCTGGCAGCTAGTTTGGTAACCCTAGTAAGGAAAGATATGTCTAGTGCTCCTGAACAGACATGAAGCTTCTGTACATAGACATCCATGGCTGAGCCTCCACTCGGGGCAGTGTAGAGAGATGATGACACAAGCTCACAAGATAGATCATACTGTCAGGACCACAAAGCTACCTTCAGAGGCATGACAAGAACATGAGACTTTTGCCAGAAGCATGAGGGATTGTGGTCTTCCATGCCCTGACTGTTTTGACTGGGAAGGGTAACTTGGTGCCTCCTCCTAGCCCTGCACCATAGCCAGAACTAGTGACATAGGCACAGTGCCTACCCACCTCAGCTGGCCTGCCTGTGCTGGGGAGAGCTGGGGTGGAAGGACGGAGCCAGCTCAGCCAGTACAGTGGCCAGAAGGGTAGGCTGTGAGGGTCCTTGAAGCTGCATTTTGAGCCATGGATGTGGACACTGGGTGTTGAACCAGCTATGAGGTTACATGACCAGTAGTTTTGAGCGCATTGTAGACCCAAGAAATAACAAGGTCACTTGGATCAGGCAGGACTGAGCCTGAAGATCCCTCAGTCCTCAACTCTTGGGGCCTGGAAGCCAGAAGACTGGCCAGACCCAGACCTACACAGCTATAAGCAACTGTTTTCCTGTTCTAGATCTAGTCAGAAGCATCATGGAGTCCTTGCAACAGGTGCAGAGCCTGGACCTGCAGCTGCAGGTGAGGAGACACACATCTGCCCAGCATCACTGCCATATCCCTCACAGCTGGAGTCAAACCAGGGTGGGCAGGAGGGTCCCACTCTTCAGAGGTCAGGGAGGGCAAAGAATAAAGCAAGTCCCAGCCTTGTGCACCAGGACCGACATGCTCCAAGCCTCTACTTGTCCCTCCCCTACTGGATGACTTGTTCGTTCTAGGTAAGAAGCCACCACCATGGATATCTGCTGCTGCTCCTATCAGCCTCTAGCTAAATCCCTTCCCTGAGGCTTCTCCTTGCTGAGGGTGTGGGCACTGGGCCCCTCCTACCCCAAATACACCCAGGGCATGTCTAAACCCAGGCCCACTCTGCACCTGGCTGAACACTACTTGGAAGCAGTTCTGGGTTCCTGCCAGGAAAAGACCCCTGGGTGTTTCAACACAGGCTCCCCAGAGCAGTGTGGACAACTGGGCAGGGAGTGAAAAGGTGGGAGGCCTTGAAGCCTGCAGAGCCACCCAGATGGTACCAGTAATACATCTTGTAATTTAGTAAAGTGTTCAGCCCTGTGGGCACCTCAGAACCAACCAGAGCCACAGAAGCGGCTGACCACCTTCCGGAGCAGCCTTGGCTTTGCTCACAGGCTTGGGGGCCTTCCTGGGAAAGGTTCTGACCTGCTAGACACCCTGCTGCACACCAGGGCATTGTGCACCTCTGGACAGGTGGCAGCTTTGCAGGATTAAGGAGTAACACATGTTTTTACCCACTTAGTGGCAGGACCCCTGGCCCCTGAGGTAGTCTACAAAACCTATGCCTGTGTTAGGCAAAGAAGTAGGTGCTGAGGTGGGGGGGGGGGAGCTTGAAGCCCAGGAAACTAAACTTAGCTGCCATTAGGGGGCCCTCATGAGGCAGAAAACTATGGGAAACAGCTGGGGGCCAGTCCCTGTCTTCAGACACAGTGGCTTTGTCTAGTGTCTTGGGGAAAAGCCCACTCAAATAGGGGTCTTCTGTACCCTAGCATCTCTCCAAGATAAGCCCTGACAGGGTAAGCTAAGACATTCCTATCCTAAGGCACAATGCCTGGGAGCCCTGCAGACCTACACACAGCCTGAGGCCTGGTAGGTAGGGAGCTCCACCATGGTAGGTGTTGTGTGATGTGAGCACGCAACAAAGCAAGTGTGAGTATACGCGTGTGTCCGTATGTGTTGATGTGGATGCCTGTGTGTGTGGCTGTTCTCTGAGTCTGTCTCCCTGTGCATTGCTAGCTCTTCAACCTGCATGAGGGCCTGGGAGGTGGCCCAGTTTCTCTTTAAAGGTCATTTCTGGTTTTCACCCCACAGGTGCCCCTAAAGGTGAATTTGAGTGTAGGCCGCTCATGGGGACACCTGGCCCCACTGTAGGAGACCCCGGACTCATCCTGAGCCACAGCAAATCTCCCTGCAACAGCCAGCTACCAGGGAGGTCCCTCTTCACTACCCACCCCAACCAAGTACATTTCTTCATCTTAAGTTTGTCTGTAGCCCTGGGCAACAGTGGGAGGAGTGAGTTGGTTTCCACAAGTCCATCCTGCAGCCTTTCCCCAGGTCATCAGATTGCACTCTGAAGGCCAGATGGATGAAATAAATGCCTAATAAGAAGCTGTCTTCTTGTCTGAAGGGATTCTTCCTACAGGTGCACACACACATACAACATACACTCTGCTTAGCAAGAGGCTGCCTGGGTAATGCCTCAGCCCAACTTGGCCCTTGATGAGTGTCCACTCAGGCCCCATTCTTACCTGTGCCAAACATGAGCCAGGATGGAGCATGCACAGTAAGGGAGTGAGGGCACCACAAGATTTACAATAAAAAGGCCCACTCCATGGCAGGCAGCCCACTGGCTGTGTTTCACTTAAGATGTCTCAGAGATGGGCTTTGTCATGTCACCCAAGCCCAGGAAGAGATCACCAGCTCCCTCTTGCTGGCTGAGAAAGGCAGTCCCTGACCATGCCATGGTCACATTCCTCCTGGCTTCTGGGCAGGAAATAAGGGAGGAAAGCTATCCAGGGGATGGGCTCAATGTATGTTTTGGAAACCCTCCCTCAGCCCGCAGCCCACAGCCTCCAGCCTCCCTACTGACAAGGCTGGCTGATATCCTGTACCTGGATTTGACAGGAAATGTGTCTTCATTCACCATGATGCCTATACCCCTCAACCTGACCAACACTGATACCTTCTTAGATGGAAATCTCAAATCATCCCTAAGATGCTTGTGGGGAGACAGGTAGCCGAGCAGCAGGAGCCACAGCCTGTGGTGGAGACACCCAGAAGGAGGCTGCAAATACCATTAGGGTCCAGAAGAGCACCTCAAGAGAAGAGGGAAGCTCTTCATGGATCCAGCCCACATAAGCCCAGAGGTCTTGGCCTTGTAAATACCCAGATACCAGAAACATGCCAGAACAGTGGGACTTGGCAGCCAGGAGACCACACTAAAGGTATCTTAGCTGTGCCTGGCACCCCAAGGACTGGGAACCAGTCCTCTGCTGCCCTGAGTCAATCTCCACCCCCTACCCCTCCACCCCACAGCTGAGTTGTCCAACAGACCGACTGCTGCCTCTGTATCTACCACACATAATTAAGTATGATGGGCTGCAATGGTCTGTGGTCAAAGAGGAATCCAGGCACCTCTTCCCTGGTGGGGTAGAGAGCATCATGGGCAGTTGGACTTGGTACCAGTTGGGGAAAGGGGCCTCTCCCTGACAGGGACACCAAGGCACTATCCCTGCCTCACTGATTCCATTCCTGCTCCAGGGTCCAGCTCAACCAAACAGGCAGAAATAGCCCAGTCAATGGGAAACCCAGGATACCCACCCCAGGAGGTGCCTCAAAAAAGCACAGAGCCGGATTCCTTCAATTCTGATTTTATTGAAAAACAGCAGCATTGGGGGCCGTGCAGGCAGGGGCACACACCCACTAGGGCCCCCAGCCTGTCTTCTTGGGAACTCGACTCGTCACCTGGCCCTAGGGGCTATTTTGGCACATCCTGGGGTCTCAGGACACCCCCACCCCCATCATGGGCTCACAGTACAAATTCAGGAACAAACCACAACAGTGAGATCTACCACTGTGTTACAACTTCTGCACCCTGATCCAACCCCGTCTGTGTCCTGTCCAAGGGGCCTCCAGCTCCTCCACCCTACCCTTAGCTGAGGGGGAGACGGACAGAAGTGACAGCCGGCAGAGGCTCAGCTGTCCTGGTGGGGTTGTGCTACATTCTCATGGAGCTGGGCAGGGCAGGGCAGGGGAGGGAGGGGCACAGTGAGAGACAACTACAAGACCCTGCTTCTTACTACAAAGTGCCTCCCAGATCAGACTGTCCCACTGGCTCCCTCCCACTGCTACACACGTGCACACATCCATACACATGGAGATGCCCACACACGCACACACAAATACTCGCACATGCTGACACACATGCAGCACATGATTACAAACGGCATGTGCTTGTGCACGCATACTCACACAGATGTTCACGCACACATACACATATTCTCCGATGTACATGCTCACACATGTGTGCACAGATGCACATACACAGATAGGTACGCACATTTACGCAGACACACCCCTTCTTTAAAATGGCTAATTATTGCTGTTTTTTTTTTTTTTAAATACATCCAACAGTGGTAAGTCAAGGCTCATCTTCTACCCAGACCCAGGCAAGCTCTACCCACCTTCCATGGACCCCACCCCTGCTGGAAGCACAGTGATGGCAGCACCAGAGAGCAGCACAGCCCAGGGTCTGCCCCATACCCAGCAGTGTAGCCAAGAGCCAAGGACAAGACCATTGCTGAGGCCAGAACCGACTGAGAGAACAGGGGGCCACAGATGTGGGCAGCAGTGCTACCACAGACAGGGAGACACAACCACCTCAGGTCAACTCTCTCAGGCTGCCCCTTGGTCCCTGACTGCAAGGTAGCCAGCCTCATGGGTGCTGCACAGCTCCTACCCAGTTAGGAGGCCATGCCCAGGCCCCAAAAGCCCCAGGCACCAGTAAGACCCAGAAACTTTTGTCCCAGGGCCTCTAGCCACAGGTACAGTCCTGGATGCCAGCTCCAGGAAGCAGTGACTGGGCTGCCATCTGGGGATGGCAGAGGCAAGTGGGAATGGGAAGGGTACTTTCCAGCAGCAAGTGAGAATACTGTGGCTTAAAGAGTCCCAGACATCAGGCCAAAGCCCAAGTTCCCCTCAGGTGTGTTCCTGACTATGCTCTGACCTATCCCCTTCTCTGATGAAGGGTACCAGTGCAGGATGGGAACTATCCAAGCCCCTGAGACCACCAGCCTGTTATCCACAGGGCCTCCCAGCCAGAGTCTTCTCCCAGACCCAGCCATCTACCATCTCAGCCATGTTAGCACATCCCTCAGTTGCTGCCCAGCCCCTGGGCAGTGCTAGGGTGAAGGGTGAGCACATGGGTGGGAGCAGAACAGGGGAGAGGTTGCCAGGGTTTGGCCTCACTACAGTCAGGAGTATGCTACCCTACCCTTCAGGGACCAGAGCTTAGCACATGCATGCCAGCCTCCTGGCTATACAGTAGAGCCTAGGCTTCTACAGAGACACATACCTAAGCAGTGGTACACCAGGTCTGTGCTGTAGGTGCACTCTACCACCTCTTCCACCCTCCCTACTCTAAAGCAGAGGCTTCCAAGCAAACAATAGGACTCCTGGAAGCCACAGATCCTGAGCACAGGGCCAGACCCCAGTCTGGCCTTCCCTGGACCTTTCCAGGCCTAGAGTACAGGTGCTGGCCACCTCAGGTGCTTGGAGGCCCGAGGGAGGGGGAGATGGCCAGCAAACTCAGAGGAGCTGCTACAAGCACATGGCCACCAGGTGGAGCAGGGAGGAGGGCCTCCATAGAGGTAGAAGAAACATCAGAATCCCGACAAACAGAAAATTCACATCAGTGCACATGTGCAGAGCACTTAGCCCTGGCTGGGATGAAGTGGACAGGGCCAGGCCCAGTCATGAGCATGCTCAGCTCCCTCCAGCCCAGGGAGACAGATATGCTTCCAGGGCCTCAGGCCCTGCCAAGCTACATACTGCCTGGTGAAGTTCCATCCTGGTGCAGCTGGAACCTACCCCACCACCCATTCCCAGCATCTCTACCAAGTCTTGGCAGCAACCGAAGGCAGACAAGGAATAATCAAGAGCCCAGCAAGCTTCCCTTTACCCAAGGGTAGTCCAGTGGGAAGAGATCCCCTTGGGCAGACAGGTGCCAATAGGCCAGAAGAGCCACACCTTCCCCCCAGGCTCCTAGGATGGGGGAATCTACTATGAGCTCATCCCAGGTCAGTATCAAGGAGACATGGGTGGCTGCAGGATCCTCAGGCTCTGCCCTGGCCCAAGTGATCCCAGGGTCTTTCTAATCCCAAAGACTACAGGCCCCAAAGGCACAGGATCAGAGTTTTGGCAGCTGGTGGAGTTCCAAAGACCTGGCTCCCACTTAGGTCCACCCAGGCCTCAGACCCCCCAGCAGCCTCTGGCCCCCAACCTCAGATACCAGCAGTCCCAGATACCCCCACAACAGCTAAGACTAGCCCCGAGCCGAGACCAATCCAAACAGAAAAGAGGAAAAAGGCACAACTGTTTGTTTTCCATTTTGCTAAAACACTTTACGTCTGTCTGTATAATCCAGATTAACAAAATCTGAGAGCTGCAAGAAAATAGGGTGCCAATTTCTGTACAGTCTACAAAACTCCCATCCCCGAGAGGGGACCGGGCACCACCAGGGAGGAATGTACAGGGGAGTGGGGTCTGTACAATGTTCTGCAAATGCCTCAATTGCTAACAGGACAAAAGGCCCCTCAGGAAGCTGGGCTTGCTCCACCAATTCATTCATTCTGAAGAAAGAGCTTTTCTAAAAATGTAGCCTTGGTGCCAGGGATCCAGCTCTATGGTCTACCCGGCCTGCCCTTCCTTGTCCCCAAGCACCACAGGGTGTGCATGGGTTTTTATGCCCCACCCCCACACTGAAGCTAAGTCCAGGTTTCAGCTGGCCACATAAGCACTGCCAGCCTTCCTTTCCCTGTCCCAGTCCACCCCCTTCCATCCAGGCTGGACCCTAAGTGGGACCTCAAAAAGGAGAGGCCAAGAGCACAGTTGGCCCAGCAAAGTAATCTATAGTGAGATGGCTAGACCCACCCCAACCAGCAGCTCCCACCCCCCAAGGCAATGCCCAGCCCTTCCTATGAGGCTTTAGGGCCCTCCAGTCCCCTCAGTCCTACACACAGGGATTCAAGGGGCAGCCTGAGGCCTCACAGACCAGGAATGCACTTTGGGGGAGGTCATACTAATTACTCTCCTTCCATACTTCAAACTGAAACCTTCTACCTACCTAGCCACCCACCCCCATCAAATGGGGCCAGAGACCGTGCATATGCTAGCACCACACCGATGTGTGTCTGGAGGCTCAAACTACCATTTCGTCCCAGAAATTAAAGTCATGCAGAGTGCTATTCTGTCTACGTAACTTATTAGACAATGGGTTGTTTCAGGCTGCAAGAAGCTGTGGCAGGCATTGCCAACAACAGCCTGAGCTAGTTACATTCACAGGGCAGACCCCACAAACAGCATGAGGCCACGAGGCCTCGGGCAGCTGGGAGGGGGCCACCTGATCTAACAGGTGTTGGGGGAGGTGTCCCCCCCACCCCCCTGAAATTCCCACCATGCTGTGCAGTGGATTGCTACAGGAACCAAACCCCGGGTGACCAGCCAAGTCAGCCAGAGCAAGGAGGCACAGGGACCAAAAAGGGAAAGAGGTAAGATGATTTCGAAGCAAAGCAGGAGTGGAGAGAGCCAGGTTAGGCCAGGCCAGGCCCCACCAGAGAGCAGACAGGATCAGGCAGGTAGGCCCTCCAGAGGCCAGCTCAGGACAGGACAGGGGAGCTCACCAGCTCGGGCCTGAGGTCCAGGCTGGGTAGGGCAGCAGAGCAGGGGGCTGTGGCATGCAGTATGCTGCAGCCAGGCCATGTCCTCAGCATGCACAGGGCAAAGCAGGGCCTGGGGCCAGCTTGACCTCCCACAGGGCAGTGGCTGACCAGCCCATCAGGCCACTCTTCCAGAGGCCAATGGCTGAGCCTTAGCCTGGCTGGGGGCCAGGGGTCTGCTCCTTGGGGGGCTGGTTGTAGAGGTTCTGTGCTTGATGGGCAAGGCTAGTCCTTCCCTGATGGAGGCAGGCTGGGCAGCTTTGTGGATAGTCCAGGTGGTCCACAATGCTACTCTTCAAGGCATGACGAGCCACTCTGATGGGCTGGGGAGGCAAGGGCTGTGGTGGCAGACAATCCACCCCACCAGAGTGTTGCAGATGAGCAACACCCTGTGGCCCCCAGAACCAGCCAGGTGATGAACCAGCATGATGCTGAAAAAGGAAAACCCAAACTAACGCCAAGGTGAGCATTGGAAAGCAGGGCCGCACTGGGCAGCGAGCAGAAGGGCAGAGGTGAACAGGGGCAGACAGGGTGGTGGGCAGGTGGTGGTGGTCACTCCTCGCGTAGCTGCAGGCGGTAGCGGTGGTAGCGGACCTGGAAGAAGAGGCGCTCGGCCAGCGAGAGGGTCATGCCAGGCAGCACGTAGTGATCACTTGCGCCCATGTGTCTGAAGCCCAGTGACTCATAGAGCTTGTGGGCGGCCACCTTAACAGCTGTGGTGCCCAGTACCACTGCAGAGTAGTTGTGCAACATGGCAAACTCCAGCACCCTCCGACCCAGAGCCTTGGCAATGCCTTTGCCACGGAAGCGTGAGTCCACGGACATGCGGAGCAGCTCCACCGTGTTGTCCTCCTCATGGGCCCGTGCGGCCACGATGCCCACAACGTTGCCATCCAGCACAGCCACCCAGAAACAGGAACCTATGAAGGACATGACAGTCAGGGACATATGGAGTGACTTCATAGCTGCCCATTCCAGCTGGGCACCAAGTCAGGGTATCACAATGATGCCCAATTCTCCAGTACCCTGGCCCTCCTTTCAGCTCTTTTGGACACCATGAGAGGATGAGCAGAAAAGCTGCCTCCTCCAGACCTCCATGAGCAGCAAAATCATTTCAACAGCCTTAGTCCAGGCTAACCTGCCCAGCTTTGCATGACTGGATCCCAAGACACAGGCAGACACAATCAACTCCAGCCTGAGTCTATACTGTCCTGGCCAGAATAGCAGTTGGGAGGTGCATAGGAGATAGGTAGGCCTTGATGAAGCAGATTCCTACCCCAAGACCACCTGAAAAACACAGGCAACCACAGCCAAGACCTCTCAGGACCAGCTAACCTACTCAGAATCCCAACCCGGGCCTGCCATCCTCCTCCTCCAGGATCCTTGCAGGGATAGAAACCAGAAGAATGTTTTATAAATACCAGTGAGAGACCACAGACAGCCAGACACCTGTAAAGCCCAGAGACCCAGCCTCTACTGGACAATGAGCCTGATGCCCAGGCCAGCCACCCCCACCTATAGCAAAGCCAATCCCAGCCTCACTCCTACAAGGGGAAAGGAGGGAATAAGGAGTTGGGATGGGAAGGGTGTTGAAGGGCACAGGCCACTGGGAACCCAGTCACCTTCGGGAACCAGAGGTCCACAGTCAAGGGGATACCGAGAGACCCTTCTGAAAGACAAAGGCTGAGTGACAATAAGGAAAGTGTCTGGTTGGCCAAGAGAGTGCCTATGCTGTGGGATCTGGCCTTCCCCTCAAAGGACCAAACTTCCCCCCAAAGGCTCTAAACCTGTACTTGCCCCCACCAGGAAGTAGGACACAACCCTACCTTTATTTCTCACCTCCTGGGAGCTGGAGGAGCCCAGCTCCTTCATTGCAGACTGAGCTCTATAGCTGAGAGTGCTGCCAGCCCACCAGTGTAGCAGAGACAGCAGTAGTTCAGGAGGGCCCTCATCCCACCCTGAGGGGAGCCTACCAGCCACTCTTACCAATACCCCACACCCACCCACACAAGCCAGACAGAGGTCAGGCCAGCCTCCAGAGTGAGTGTGTTGTAACTCTCCCCAGGTCTTGTTTCCACATTTGCCTAAGAACTCTCATAGCCTGGCGGTGGTGGCACACGCCTTTAATCCCAGCACTCGGGAGGCAGAGGCAGGTGGATCTCTGTGAGTTCAAGGCCAGCCTGGTCTGCAGAGCGAGTTCCAGGAAAGTCTCCAAAACAATACAGAGAAACCTTGTCTTGAAGGAAAAAAAAAAAATCCACACAGTCCCCATTTGCTCTTGTGGGGTCCTATAAACCCAGCAGATGTCCAAGAGTTAGCAAAGATTGCCATACTCTAACCCCTGGGGGGGGCTACAGCTCAGACAGGGCACACAACAGGACCTCTGGCCACACCCATGCCATCTACCCAAGCCCACTTCAGCCATTTCCCCTTTCTCCTCCCAAGCAATGCCAGTTAGGTGGAGGGTCCTGCAGGGGCCGGGAAGCTATACTTGAATGTGAAGAAGGGCCAAGGAGAACAGCAGGCACCAAGGCCAGCTGGGTAGGAGGTTTGCTTCAGGGCTTGTTTGGGGGAGAGGCCAGTTTCCCAGTCCCTCTTCCTACAGAAAGCCCTGGGATCTGAAGTGATAACTTATTGTAAATAGAGTTCTTAATACACCTAAATAAAGTAAGATATCATCACACCTTATGGCTCACTTGGCGGTTCACTTGGTCAGGATGCCAAGGATAAGGCGGGGACCCCTGCCCACTCTGCTCCCTGGGACCTCCCCGTATGCCACACAGGCTTCCTCCACCCAAGGCACTCTGGGCTGACTCAGGATCCAGCCAGGACTTAACTCTCCAACACACATACACAAGACAGGTACCAGGAAATGATATCCAACAACGGGCACAGTGGAGACAGACCACCAAGGAAAGGACTTGGCTCTGGCCTCCCCAGCTGACACTCCACACTTAAAGAACTCAATCATTCAGAAGGCTCAGACATCAGGATCCTCCAGCCCAGGCCCACCTGTACCTGAAGGAGAAGAGGGAGGGGGTGGGCAGAGCTGGAACTCCAGAACTCACCAGGTGGCTTCATGTAGTACTGCTCAATGTCAGCCATGTCCGTGTGCAGCGCACACTCCAGGTAGGCCAGAATCACCTTTCGACTGTAGTAGTAGCGTAGGGCCAGGAGCCCGACTGGCACCAGGCATGTCAGCAGCAGTGAGCGGGTCACAGCAAAACAGAGGGCTGCAGGCAAGGGGTCACAGGTGAGGAGGCAGGTGCAGAGAGGCACCGAGCCAGACTGGACATGGGTGGGCCCCACAGCACCCGGAGTCCAAACCTCCTGGTAAATCAGTGCTTAGGGATGCGCCCCACCAGGGACTGTTTCTCTGTGTAGGTGCAGTCATGGCCTCTCTATGCTTCCTCATTTCCAAGCTCTCTGTCGTAAACACCTGCTACCTTCACAACCTGAAACAAAGGTCCACAATACAGCCTAGGCCAGGCCAGCGCTGCTCAGCCCTTGGTGCCCCAGTTTCCAAAAGGGCTCTTGCCTACCCCTTCTAGCCTGGTGCTAAGTCAGAGAGCTGGGCAGACACACCAGGGCACTGCCTAACCAAACAGGTCATCCATCACTCGGATGTGAAGGGACCCAGTCAGAGCCATCCCTGGGCAGCTTCTAGGCCCACAGGGTCAGATGACGAGAGCACCACACTGCTTCCAGACTCATTTATCCTGTGGAGGAGGAAGAGGAACTAGAGCAAAAGTTGCCTCCCTTGAATGACCTTGGGAGAGTCGCCTCAAGCTCCTCATCTGCAGAATGGGATGACATGCATGGGGGGAGGAGTGTGTTTCAAGACCGCACAGGATATCATCCCTGTGGCCCTGGCGAACAGCCTCCCTGGCTCCCCGCGGAGCTGGCTGTCTTCCCGTCATAAATTAGCACTTGAGCCTCAGGCGGCCTCCCCCGCCCGCAGATTATATATAGTTGTCGCGCCGGGCCGCAGCTGCAGCGCTACCTGCCCTGTCACACCGCCCCCACCCGGGATGCCCCGCGACGGGGAGAACGGGCACCGCGGCGGACTGAGTTGCTGACCCAGTGCTTCCCGGTCCGCAGCGCCTGCACTGAGCCGGCGCCAGTTCCCACGCCCGGCCCAGGCGCCTTGGCAGTAAGCCCGCAGCGCTGCGCTGCGCTGCGCCGCGGGTTCTAGCAGGTCTCCTCCCCGCCGGTCCCGGGCACCGACGCGGCACCCGGGCTCCCAGAGGGGGGGACTCGGGGAAGAAGGCGGAGCTAAGCGCGACGGTCCCCGAAGGGGGTCCGCTGGGCCCGCCAGTGCCGGGCCGGGCAGGGCCCGGGACTGCGGCAGACCCGCCGGCCCCCGCCCCCCCGCGGCGCACTGACCAGCCAGCAGGGCGTAGAGCAGCTGGATGCGCGGGTGCTGCCGCAGGCCGCGGAAAGCCGTGTTGGGGATGCGCTCCAAGATGCCGTCGTAGAAGATGCGGCGCGCCGCCTCCTGCTCGGCTGCGCGGAACTCGCGGATGCACACACCGCGCCCCTCCGGCGGCCCCGCGCCCCGTGCCTCCGTGGGGCTGGGGACCCGGTGCGGGTGGGGGCGCGGCGGCCGGCCCGGGCGCGGCGGGCAGCGGGGGCCACATGGCTCCGGCGGCGGCAAGCAGCGTGTCCTTCTTGGCCCCCGGCAGTGCCTCATGGTCCTCCGTAGCCACGATCTTCGTCTCGCAGACCATGTCGGGAGGCCCACAATGCATGCACCCGGCCGGGCGGCGCAGCGCGGGGACGCGGGCCGGCAGCAGTGGGCAGAGCCCGGGCCCAGGGCAAGGGCGCGGCGCCCTCGGACCCGCGGCGGCGGCAACGGCGGCGGAGGCAGCGGCAGCAGCAGCTCAGGGGCGCAGGGCGGAGGCGGCGGGCGGCCGGGGCGCGCGCAGGGAGCTGCGCCGCATTTTGGAGAAGTATTTATAATGCAGCGGCGCCGGTGCAGTCGAGGCGCCCGGGGTCCCGCAGGGTCCTAGCGTCCACTGCATTGGCTGCTGAGGGTCACCATGTGATCTCGGGGGTGGGAGCTGACGCCGCCTCCGCGCCCGCCCGATGGCACACTTGGGCTGCGCGACGGGCAGATCGCGGGAGCACGGCGGGGCCGGGCGACGAGAGTGCGAGGAAGTGGCCAGGCCAGTGGTCCTCAGTGAGCGCGCGGGCGAGCGGCAGCGGGGACAGGGCCCTCGGAAAGACGCTGCGTGGGGGCTTGAGGCTCGCCCAGAGGACAGCGAGTGATGGACGCCTCCCACCCCGCCCCTGAGCACCCGCAAAGCTGCCGCTGCGCTCCGGCCTCGGTGCCTGCAACAACGCGTCCTCCTCCTCCTCTCCTCCTCCGCGGCCCCTGGCAGCAGTCACGGAAGTGTCTCCATCTCCCACCCCTTTGTCTGGACGCGGCGCCTGGCCGAAGTCCTCGGGAGGGGCACCGTGCTCCCCGGGCTGGAGCGCTGCGAGCCTGCGGCCGGGCCGAACTGACTGAGGGAGTGAGGACACGACTGAAGTGGGGTATGATGCCTGCGCCTCTTGACGCAGGGCCGCACCCCACCCCACTCCAATCTGACACCCGACGCTCCTGGCAGCAAGCTGCGGGATTGCAGGACCCCTCCCGGCTCGCCACCCCCCCCTCCGCCTTCCGCGGCCCGCGCATGCGCCCCGTAGCCTTGGTGCAGGTGCAGCGGGGGCTCGCATCTGAACCGTGTCTTACGGTCCCTAGGAGCAAGACGTGCAGACGCAGCAGACTGACTGGGCACGCATGGGGTGGGGGCCGGTAGCCAGGTTGGGGATCATGTCGTGGCATATTCTCTTTCCCCGGTCACAGGGATAGGCGCCCCCAAACTGAGTTCACTCACATGCTCGCGGACACCCTGACTTCTCCAGGCCTGAGGACCCTCTGTCTACGTGGTGCCACACCAGAGTTAGAGCCAAAAGAGTGGCTACAGTCACCTAGAGGCTGGAGGCACCTGGCCTGCACTAGAAACCTGGGAGTAGGGTGTGGAGAATGCACAACCCAGGGTCCTGAGCGCAAGAATGCTGGGGAGGAGAGGGCCAGGCTAAGGAGGGTTTCCCTCAATGGGTTTTCAAAACACGGGCATATCTGGGTCCCGACTGTGACCTTCCAAAACACTGAAGCTAAATCTCTAAAAATGTCATGGGAATTCACTGATAGTACCTAAACAAACTGAGACCCCTGAGCAGCCACATTGGCGTCTTCTGGGTTCTAAGGATGACCGGGTAGTGTGCAGGAACTGTATCAGCCTGTGAAGGCATTCAGGTGGGGGCCTGGTAGAAGAAGAGGCTGGGCATTGAGAATACCAGGTGAAGCCAAATAGGTCTGACTCAGGACCCAAGGCTTGAGGGCCATTGAGGACCCTGAAGCCTTGGAGTTAACAAAGTCTAGCCTCTATAGGGATGTGGTCCTGCACCGCCAGGCCCAGCGGCCAAGGCTATTATCAGTGCGACCTTGACGGGGCCCTTCCCGTTCTGTAAAGGCCCCTTCCCCTGGTTGGCCTGACCACACCCTTAAGTGCCCTAACCCTCCCAGCACCATAAGCCCCCCCCCGGTGGCCATGGTGGAGGCCTGTGCTGTGGAACACATCAGAACCGTCTGGAAGTGTAGAGGGGCTAGGACTGTAGTCCAGGTACATCCACTTAGAAGGGCTTGGAGACCCAAAGACTTTGGGTTGCGTAAACAGGGCGGTTAGTGGTCTTGGTTAGTCTGGTTCCTCCTCCCTGTCGTGGGGCGCCCTCTGCCGGTACCTCTTATGTCATTCCCGAGTGGCATCAAGGTCCTTCCTGATAAAGACCCAGCAGGGAACCACTACTTATCCTGAACTCGCCAAGCAAGCCTACTCCTCTGCCTGGGTCTCCAGGAAGAGTCTGGAGACGCGAATTGGCTTCCTTGGGCCCTGTTGCTGAATCCTTTTTCCAGGAGCCCAGATGCGCCTGCCTATAGCTCGGCAAGGGTGAGGACCTCTGCCCAAATTTCAGAGACAGAGTGGGGGCGGGCATATCCTGAACCCCTACACTTCAACAATTGCGGGCAAGGATGTTTCCTTAATAGGGCAGCCGGCCCTCCACACAAGGTGTGTCCTCTAATAATGTTGGGGACAGAGGACTTATCCTTGCCAAGCAGGGCTACTCCAGGGTCTGGGGGTGGGGGTGGGGGATGAGCCAGGCGATAAAAATGTAGAGAAAAGGAGAAGGAACTGGAAAGACACACAGCCAAGGTAGTCCTGGGAAATGGCCCTGGGCTGGACCCTGAAAGGTATAAGCCGCTGAGGACTGGGGGGGGGAGGGGGGAGGACAGGAGCCTTTAAGAGAGTGGAAGAACAAACAAACAAAAAAAAAAGGCAGAAAAACAAGCCCAGAATGCCACTAACAGATGCCACCAAAATGGGAATTCTGCAATAACAACTCCAGGTCAGAAGTCCTGGAGTGCCAGACTCAACCTGCCTAGCACTCTGAGTGCAAAAAAGCCCTCCAGACAACCTCAGGGTCTTCCCTCCTTAGAAAGGCCACCCCAGAGCTTCTGTGCTGCTCTTGAGAGCCACCTGCTTCAGGAACATGGCATTACTGCAGATGCAAAGTGGACAAACTCAGAAACCATGCTCACAGCGCCATTCATCCTTCTTCTAAACACAGACTCAGAGTCCCCACCCAATTCAGTCACACTCAGACTTGGGCTAGGGTGAGGAAATATGCTAATAAAAAGTAAAACAAATCAGAGCATGGTGGCACACGCCTTTAATTCGATCATTCAGGAGGCAGAGACAGGAAGATCTCTGAGTTCAAGGCTATCCTGGTCTACAGAGTTCCAGATCAGCCAGGATTACACAGATAAACCCTGTCTCAAAAACAAAGAAAAACAGTGTAGTACCCCTTCATGGCTGCTCCTTTTACTCTGAGGTCCCTCACCTTATTTATCTGTTTTCTCAGCTCCTCTCTCCTGTCCACACTCAGACACAGAGAACTCCACAGTGTAACTGTTCCATCCTTCTTTCTCTGGTGCTTGTCCAGGTATACCTTACAACTAACTGCAATACCTGCCCTATCACCAAATCCTCCTGGCTCTTTTTTTTCTTTTCATTTACTTGTCTCTTTTGGGGGGTGCCTTTTTTGAGACAGGGTCTCTCTACATAGCCCTGATGGTCCTATAACTGTGTAGACCAAGCTGGTGTGGTGATATTTTATGATCTAACAAACAACACTTGCCTGAAAATCAGAATGCAAAGCTAGTCATACTAGTTAACCATAGAGGGAGGAGTGGTGGCACACACTTTTGTTTTGTTTTTCGAGATAGGGTTTATCTGTAGCTTTGGAGGCTGTCCTGGAACTCGCTCTGTAGACCAGGCTGGCCTCAAACTCACAGAGATCCTTCTGCCTCTGCCTCCCGAGTGCTGGGACTAAAGGCTTGCACCACCACCACCCGGCCTGGTGGCACACACCTTCAATCCCAGAAGCCACACTAGTTAACCACAGAGGACAGGCAGCGGTGGTACACACTTTTAATCCCAGCACTTGGGAGACAAAGGCACACAGATCTCTGTTACTTCAAGGCGACTCTGGGCTACATGAAATTGATCCTGTCTGAAAGAGAAACAGCTCACACAAGGTGATCCCAGCACTTGGAGTGACATGCGTTTAATCCCAGCAGTAAGGAGGTGGAGACAGGAAGGTTTATGGCTGGGCAGAGAAAGGTCTATAAAGTGGGAGGAGACAGGAGCTAAGGGCACTCTGAAGCAAGCAGCCTGAGGAGCAGTGCAGTCTGAGGACAGGATCTCCCCTTTGGTCTGAGCATTGGTAGAGATAAGAACTCTCTAGTGGCTGGCTGCTTTGCTTCTCTGAGCTTTCAGCTTTCATCCCCTGATAGCTGACTCTGAGTTTTTATTATTAAGACCAAAGAGAATTCGTGTTACAAGCTGGCCTTGAACTCAGAGCCCTGCCTTCCTCTCCCTCTTGAGTGCCTGGTTTAAAGGTATGTGTCACTATGCCCCACTTCTGTTTTCAAATACATCTGGAATCCAACCACTTCTCATGCTGCCACTGCCAGTTCTCCATCCATGGTGGGTGCAACCACATCCCCAAGGGCCCATACTGTCTTCCAGAGTCATCTAGTATCTCTAGCAACCATAAGTACCCTGTTCACACAGACCTAGATTCTGCTGGCTCAAAGCCTGGTAAGGCCAGAGAGAGACCTCAGTGGGTAAAAGTGCCTGCCAATGAATTCAATGCCTGGAACCCAGAGTGGAAGACAGCTATCTCCCCAACTGTCTTCTGTGTACACACACACACACACACACACACACACACACACACACACACAGCACTCACACACACAATTTTAAAGACCTCAAATCTCCAAGGAACCTCACCTGCCAAGCTTCCTTCTCCAACTTCCTGCAGCCCCCAGGCTCCTGCAGGATGGGCTGGAACATGCCTACTGACCTCCAGACCCCTCTATCCTACTTTCCTAGCTGATACCCCTACTTTTTTTTTCCATAGGCATGTCCCAAAGAGGACCCTATACACCATACTTTCTTGGCTATTTGTATCTAGGGCTAGTAATATCCATAAAGCACAGGACAGTTAATCTTGAATTTAGGGTAAACAATACTTTTAGTCTACGTATATCCCATGAACAGTATATAAAGGGTACTAAAGTGTTTCTGTATTCAAATGCTAAATCTGGCAATCTACACCTAGAACAAAACTTGTGTAACACACTTCTGGTCTCTCCTGCAACTGAGGAATGGCCAGCAGTGAGACCAACCAATGGGACAGGAGTATATTTCTACCTCCTTTGCTCAGGGAGACCCCAGAACAGAAACCTGGTGCAGCACACCAGGACTGTGGTCTCAGCACTCCTCTAACACTCTTCATGGAGGGGTGAGGCTTTAGCTCTTTGTGGGGCATGGTGCTAATCAAGGAACCAATGCCCCAGATAGGCCAGTACTGTGCCTTGGGTGAGGCAGTCACTCGACCTCAGCCCTGCTGTGCTTCTGGCTGAAGGTGTTTCCAACAGTGTGAGTACATGCTCTTGATAAGGAAAAAAAAAAAAGCTTTAATTTTACTTGCACAAAGTTTCCAATAAAAGTAGAAAGCTGTCCTCCCTTTGCTGGAGGTTTGCCTGCTGGGCATTTAGCCCACATGTGCAGATGTAATGGGGCCACTAACTCCCACACGGATGTCCTTGTTACCCAGGGGCCAAGCTTGGGTCTGCAGATGGAACCATCCAGCTCATCCTCCTGAAAAGGACGTTTACCCATTGCCTGTTGCCCACTTGCTGCTTCCTTCTCCAAAAGCCCCAGGTTAGGGTCCCCGAGCTCAGCTTCCACAGAGCCATGCCCAACCCTGTACAGAGAGGCCTTGGGGAACTCAGAGTGGGAAGGCCATTATCAAAATCCCCTGGCCTCCAAACTAGGGCAGGCTGGATGGGGCAGGTCTGAGAAGACTAATTCACTGCAGTGTGGGTGCCCGTAGGGCCAAGTGTTTGGATGTACAGGCAAGTGTACCTCATCACGGGTGCTGCTGTGGGACGGACAGTGCCAAACAGGACCCTACCACCTGTGACAGAGAAACCAAGACCCAGAGAGGGTTACAACAGGGCAACAACATGGGTGGTGGCTCTCTGATGGCCAGAGCAGGGACACAGGACACAGGCATGCTAGCAGACATTTATTGACAGGGAACATCACTGGCCAAGATCTTCAGCGTCCAGCTGGCCAGCAGGCACACAGAGCCCGGCGCTCAGCCTGCAGCAGAAGGGTCTCCGTCTGCAAAGGAACCAGAACCATGAAGATGGGACAAGAGTTCTCAATGGACACCTTCCCAGGCCTTCCTGGCTTCTTCACTTTCACCCAAGTACCCTTCTGGGACTTCCAGGCCTCCTCACCTTGCCCCTTAGGTGCCTTATCACCCCATTCCCTCCTGAGGAGCTCCCATTGCTGGGGTCCCTCCTTACACCCATCCCCACTGCAGCCATTTTTCAACTCATACCCATCACTGAAAGCCCCTTCATCATGCACTCCCACTCCCTGGTCCACTGGGGAGTGGGGAGAGACATCAGTGTTGGGAGTGTCCTCCCCGATATCCCAAAAGGGCTGGGTCCAGTAAGGGTCTTTCCTTCCTCCTACTACCAGGAATTCTCTTTACAAAGGTCAACTTCCCAGGGTTGGAGAGATACAAGTTCACCCAACCTGTGAAGACCTAAGGCTCCAGGACACACAGGCAGATCTCTGGTCCTAAAACCTTTCCACTCTTCACACACCATAGCCTCAGTCCTCAGTCTCTTCTTCCTACTCTGAACTCATCTCTCACGGAAAATCCTAGTTTAGTACTACACATCCGTGAGTACACTACCACAAGTCACAGAGCCAAGTGGCCTGAGGCCTTGGCGGAGGCACAGTGCGCTGGGCATGGGGGGGCGTTTTCAGGAGAGATCTGGTCCCAGACGGCTAAGTGGCTAGATCTTGGGATGCTTACAGACCAAACCCACACCTCCCTGGCCTTGTGTACTCACCCGCGCGTCCAGGCTGTAGGCCGTTTTCCGTAGGTCCTGAAGGGCGCGCTGCATGAATTCAAATGCGTGGCAGTCCACACACGGACGGCCTGCGGGGACGGGGATCGGTGTCAGGTAAGGGTGAACACACCAAGCCCCAGCCAGGTCCCAGCCGAGCGCCCAGCGACGTCCCAGTCCCTGCCGCCCGCCCTCCAGTTTCCACCCAAGAAATGACCGCGCAGGAAACAAAGCCGCCTCCCGCACGCCCCCTCCGCGGGCACCTACTCTGCGCGGGGACAGCGCTCCCGGCGGCGGGCTCGGCGCGGACGCCCAGCAGCGCCAGGCTCAGCAGCAACAGCAGCAGCAGCAGCAAAGTCGGCGGCGACAGCCAGGACCTGGGCGCGGGGGCCATGGCCGAGGAGGGAGCCCGGGGCCGCCCTGCAGCGAGCAGCGCGGTCAATGACACCGCTGCACCGGAGCCGGTCCACTGGCGACGACGCCGGCCCCGCCCACCCCCGGCTCGCGACCCACAGCCCAGCCCCACTCACGCGTCCCGCCAACTCGGGTGCGCTCGGCTTAGTCCCAGCCTTCCCGGGGCCTCGCGGACCCCACCCGACCCTTACCGCGGTTCACGGGACCCGCGACCAGCGGCGCGGGCGACTCGGGAAGACGCACCGTGACCCGCGCGCGCGCGCGCATGCGTCCAGGCCGACCCCGCCTGGGTCCCCGACGTCGTTGTTATGGAAACACCGCGGTCGCGCGCGCTCCTGGCGCGGGCTGCTCCCAGTCTGCGCGAGGCTTCTTAGCGTACCCGCGCAGGAGCCCCGCAGAGGACGCAGGAGCCCGTTTGGGGGTGCCTGTCGCGACCTCCCCATTCTGGCCGCACGCTCAGTGCTCGGCCAGCACCTGCGGCCTGGGCGCTGTCTCTCCACGGGGATCAGTTGCTGGTTGCTGCTGAATTTGATCTCGGTCTCCCCAGGACCTACGCGTGTGGGAGGCCGGCGTGAGAGCATGTCTAGGACCGGCTGGTACGGCGCGCGCAGGTTGAGGGAGTCCTGACTGGAGCCTGTCTTAGAGCCTCGCGAAGGGTGCAGGCGAGCCCGCAGTCAGGGGCTCTCCCTCGGAAAGCAAGGCTCTGGTTAGACTTGCATCTTGCAGGATTGGCCAAAGCGATCGCTGTAGTGGGGTCTCGGAGCCCCTTCCCACTCTGTTTCACTCCAGCATCTAACTAAGCTGACCATGAGCCACGCTGGAGGGTCCAGGTCAGTCATTTGCCCCTTCCCACCCAAGCACACTCACACTCTTGAGAAAACCCGCTGAGATTTCTATTCAAACCACGCAAAAGTGACCTCAAAGGTCACCAGAACTGTGCTCTTAAAGAAAGACTAGTTTATTATAATCCAGGAGAGTTACCAAGGCTGGGAATGCAGATACTAGACAAATTGGTACTGCATATGGCAGGCTGGATCTCTTGTATAGATTTAAATTTTTATCTGGTGGCACTAGTTTTATAGTTGGGTGACACTGGTGATACATTCTGAGAAATGTATTAGTCACCGGGATGCTAAATCAGAATGACAAGGTAGGGTAACTATTAAAGGACTCAAGTAAGCCTGAGATCCTTTTGGCTCGTGGTCTCCACAGTCACCACCGGGCTCCATGAGGGAATGTTTTCAGTTCACACAAACCTGTAGGCTCCTCTCCTCTCTCTCTGGCTCCGACTCCTCTCTCTCCTCCCGCCTTACCCCCATCCCCACCCCGCGCCTTCCTCTGTCCCCTTGGGGACAGCAATCAACAATCCTTTCTTTACCCCCAAAGTTTTGAGGCTGTCTGGGTCTCTATCCATCTGGCCCAACTTTCTCCAGAGATTGTGGTGAGCAGAGCAGCCACGCCCCCATCCCTTGCACACCTGGACTTGAAGAGCAGGACCTCCCCCTACTTGGTGTTAAACAGCCCTGTCAGTGGCCTCCTCCAGGAGGAGGAGGAAGTTCTTCTGGGCTGACTGTGTGGCTGAGATCCCCTAAGGACAGCCACTCAGGACAAGTCAATATAAAGCGAGTTGGGACACTCTTAGATTTAGGTTAGATTTAAGACATTAAGTATTTTTTGTTTGTTTTTCGAGGCCATTAAGTGCTTTTGAATTTTTGATACTTAATGTATGAGTGTGGAGGTTATATTGTTAATCTGACTCTTAGGTCAAAATATTAAGTTTTTTTAAGATTTATTTATTATGTAAACAACATTCTGCCTCCATGTATGCCTACTGGCTAGCAGAGGGCACCAGATCTCATTACACATGGTTGTGAGCCACCACGTGGTTGCTGGGAATTGAACACAGGGCCTCTCGAAGAACAGCCAGTGCTCTTAACCGCTGAGCCATCTCTCCAGCCCTAAAATGTTAAGTTTATTAAAAAGCATTTTGCCAGCTGGGCATATAGCTCAATGGTAGAGCACTTGCCTACCATGTGTGAGCCCTGGGTTCAATCCCCCATACCAGAGGGAAGAGGGAACAAAGACACTTTGGTTTACTAACCCTAGTGACACATGCTCCAAACTCCAGAGACTGAGGCAGGAGGGTCGGCTCCATATATAAAGCAAGTTCTAGAACAACCTGGGCTGTAGTGAGACTCCACTCATCTCTTGCCTCCCCCCCTCAAAAAAATTGGTATACTTTTTGTTTGGTTTTGTTTTTTAAGACAGGGTTTCCCTGTGTGTAGCTCTAGCTGTCCCGAAACTCACTCGGTAGACCAGGCTGGTCTTGAGCTCACATCCGCCTACATCTGCCTCCCAAGTGCCGTGATTAAAAGCATGCACCACCATTGCCTACCTAGTATACTTACCTTTTTATTTAAAGAAATTTTCTTTTGCAGGTGAGGTTACAAATGGTTTGTGAGGTGCATGTAGGAAGTGCTGATAAGATAAAAATATAAGACATTGGTCCAAAGCTGGAGACATGGCTCAGTGTTTAAGAGCACTGGTTACTCTTCCAAAGGACCCAGGTTCAATTCCCAGCATCCAGATGGCTGCTCACAACTGAAACTCCAGTTCTATGGAACCCAAAACCCTCACTCAGACATATGGGCAGGGAAGACAATAAAAATGAATTCAAAATTTTAGCCAGGCTGTGCTGACAAAGGAGGAGGAGGAGGAAGAGGAGGAGGAGGAAGAGGGGAAGAAAGAAAGAAAGAAAGAAAGAAAGAAAGAAAGAAAGAAAGAAAAGTTAGCTGTTTGCCCTGTGTGATGTTTTGAATAGGATTATCCTCCATAAACTCATACATTTGAATGCTTGATCATCAGGGAGTGGCACTACTTGAGAGGGATTAGGAGGTGGGGCCTTATTGAAGGTGGTTTCAAAAGCCCAAGCCAGTCTCAGTGTCTTGGTCTTGCTTCGGCCTGCAAATCCAGATGTTGAACGCTCAGCTACTTCTCCAGCACCATGTTTGCCTGCATGCTGCCATGTTCCCTGCTATAATGACAATGGACTAACTATAAGTGAAGGGACCAGCTCCCCATTTCAGCAGCCATGACAGTAACACGTGCTTGTCTGACCTTGCCTTGGTCACTAGAAGTCAGATGCCTGCCTCGTGGCAAGGAACCAATCAGAAGTTAGCTGGTGGCACTATGCTTTGCGACTCTGGGTGTGCTTTACGGATAAGTGCACAGCAATGACTCGCAGAGCATAGCAACCACCCTGGGAGGGCCTATGGGCCATAACAACCAATTGGCCAATCAACACAGAGCAAGCCCTCCAAGCCTGGAGGCACACCAATCCAAGCCTAGACACTCCCCTTATGCTGCCCTACAAGATCTCTCTGCAGCCAGTTCGAGCTGTCTTTTGCTAGCCATCTGCCATGGCCGGTGGGTGAAAGACCCAAGCTAACAGGCGGTTAACTCGTTAAACAACAAAAAAGCCTCATGCAGTTTGCAGCAAGCTTTCGAATCTGCCTGGTGATTTCGGTGACCGTGGTCCTGGGCTGGGACCCTGGAGGCCTGAGTTTTCTGGGGGTCTAACATAAGCAAGCCCCAATTAAATGCTTTTTCTTATAAGAGTTTTCATAGTCCTGGTGTCTCTTCACAGCAATAAAATGATGACTAAGACACCATAAAAGCGTGCCTACCTGAGTTTGAGCTCTAGAACCCATGATGGAAGGAGAGAACCTGTTCAGGAATATTTGATCATGCCATGAATGCTAAATTTGCATTAATTAAATAAAATCTTGTGTCAAGAGGCAGAGCCAACAACTAGTTGACAGGAAGTAGCCATAGAGAGTTAGAGGGAGTCTGGAAATGGGATAGAGACCTATAGGAAGTAATAGGGAGGGACTTTGAGTTTGCCGATCTTTTTTGGTTTGGAAGGGTGGAATCAAGCTGTCTTGCTAGGTCACCTGCTCAGGAAGAAGATGAGCTGGTTGCTTCTCAGCCTCTTTGAGCCAGAAGGTTTTCATACCAGAATCTGACTCCCGAGTAAATTTATTGGTAAAAATAGGACAATAGAGACTTAGTTAAAAGGTACATTTGGGTCAGATGGTGGTGGTTCACACCTTTAATCCCAGCATTTGGGAGGCAGAGACAGGTAGATCTCTGTGAGTTCAAGTCCAGCCTGATCTACAGAGAAAGTTCAAGGACAGGATCCAAATCTAAAAAGATAAACCATCTCAAAAACAAAAACAAAACAAAAGAAACAAAAGAACAACCAAAAATAACCTGATTTAGTTAAAAAAAAACAAAACTACATTTGGCTAAAGCAGCAGAGAGGCTCCCAATGGGACACTGAAGTCCCTGCTGTTTCCGTTGCTCTGTGGGGCAGTGATTGCTGAGCCGCAGTCAGTAGCTGGAGGTGAAGCCACTATTCCGATGATAAAACAACAAAAACAACTCCAGAAAGTTGCCCTCTGACCTCTGCATGCACATACCACCACTCATGCACACACATCATCATTCCTCTACACCATAATAAAAATTTCTAAAAAATTTAAGGACAAAGGGGCTGGAGAGATGGCTCAGAGGTTAAGAGCATCGACTGCTCTTCCAGAGGTCCTGAGTTCAATTCCCAGCAACCACATGGTGGCTCACAACATCTCTAATGAGATCTGGTACCCTCTTCTGGTGTGCAGATATACATGGAAGCAGAATGTTGTATACATATCTTTTAAAAAATTTAAGGAAAAATACACCATTACTCCCTCGCTAGAGGTCCCAGAATCCTCACACCCATAGAGGCAAGAAAGTAGATGGTGGATGCCAAGGGTCACGTAGAGGGGAAGTAGCTATGTCTTGGAAGATGACAGTTCTGGAGACAGAGATGGTGAGGTTTGCACAATAATGTGTATGCACTCGATGCCACAGAATCAGACACCTGAAGAGGCAGGTATATATCATGTACATTTACCATATATTTTAGAAATCTGTGTTGTGGAGATTGAACCACCAGGACTGGTGGCAAGTAGACAAAGGCAGGGTGGTTGTGTTTCCGCTGTGATTGGGTGGCCAAGGGCCCTGGAGAGGAGACAGTCCAGAGTCTCCCAGACTCTACATCTAAAGGCTGAAGAGCATGGCACCAGTGTCCTGGGAAGTCCCCCTGGCGTGTGACAACACAGCAGAGAAGCCGAAAGGAACCTGATGTATACAGAACGAATAAGCACAAACTGTGGCCTCACGTAGAGCAACAGCTCCCATGAGGTCTCACCCAAGCCTCATACTACAGACCTAACCACCTTGCCCTAAATCCTAAAAGTTTACCACATCCAGGCTGGAGAGATGGCTCAGAGGTTAAGAGCACTGACTGCTCTTCCAGAGAACTTGAGTTCAACTCCCAGGAACCTCAAGGTGGCTCAAGACCATGTATAATGAGAACTGGTGCCCTCTTCTGGCGTGCAGGCATACATGCAGGCAGGATACTGTATTCATAATAAGTAAAACAAATCTTAACAAACAAACAAACAAGAAAACAGTTTATCGAATCTAGGACCTGAATCAGGGGCTGGACCCCCAGTACATGGACTGTTGGAGGATGCCAAGTCGTGTCCACACAACAATAGGCCTTCGTGGAAGGGATGAGGAACCTTCAAATACAGCCACATTGCAGGCCAGGCTATGGTGGTGCACACCTTTAATCCCAGCCCTCGAGAGGCAGAGGCAGGAGGATCTCTGTGAGTTTGAGGCCAGCCTGGTCTACAAAGTGAGTTCCAGGATAGCCAGGGATGATAAATAAAGAAACCCTGTTTCAACAACAACAACAACAAAAACCCAAAACATTAAAAAAAAAAAAAAGATTTGGCTGGGGGTTGGTGGTGCATACCTTTAATGGCAGCACTTAGAAGGCAGAGACAGGTGGCTCTCTGTGAATTCCAGGCTGGGGGGCTACATGGTGAACACCTGTCTCAAAACAAAAAAAAATGTCAGGTTGAAGCTAAGAGGGATAGGACAGTAGGGCACAGGGGCTCATGCACTGGCAGCTGGCAGCCTGTGGGGCAGGGGAAGAGAAATGAGGGCCTAAAACGATTCGTGGCAAATCCCAGGTGTCTAATGTCTCCTCTGTCACTCCCTGCACCAAATGGAACTGGGGACATAATAAATGTAGTCTCTTTCTGCCTACACTGACAAGCCCAGAGTCATGTCCTCTTGATGTCGGGGCCACAGAAGGGGAAACATACCTCTGGTGGTTTTATGGTAAGCATCCATTTGGTTTGTACCTTCCACCAAATCGTGACCATGGAGTGGTCAAGAAAAAGTGAAATAGTGGGCGTATTAGTGATGGCCCCAGTAACACTTCCAGCCATCAACTAAAGCAGGTCCCCATGACCTTGCTGGTGACAGGGTCATCTGAGGCCTTGGGTCTAAGAGATAACTGTCCGGAGAAATGGGTAATGTGCAGAGGAACTAGACATACCAGGAAAAGGGCCCCTCGGGGAAGCAAGTGAGGGCTGGCTTTTTTGTTGTTGTTGTTGTTTAATTTCACTTTACATTCCAACCACAGTTCTCCTTCCCATACCTCCTCCCATCCCCTCTCACCTCCCCCCCAGCCCACCCCCAGTCCACTCCTCCTCACAGGAAGGAAAGGGCTGGCTTTTTAGGAACTGTGCCAAGTGGTTTTTAAAAGAGAGAGAAAGTTGAAAATACCAAGAAATGGTGAACATAAAATCAGACAACATGACAAAGGACCCAGTGCAGTGGTCTACACTCCTAGCACTCAGGAGGCTGAAGATGGACAATCAAGGGCAGTATATGATAACAGGAGAGCCTATCTTAACAAGCAAAGTAAACATATCCAAGTTTGAAACATAGCCAAATAGGAATTCTAGAGCATAAAAACACAGTCCTGCTGGACGGTGGAGGCGCATGCATTGCTTTGATCCCAGCCCGCAGGAGGCCAAGGTAGTTGATCTCTGTGAGTTTGAGGCCAACCTGATCTACAGGGCGAGTTCTCTAGGACAGCCAGGGCTGCTCAGAGATACCCTGTCTGAAAAAAAAAAAAAAGTGGGGGAGGGGGGTAGGACATGACTGCTCCTAGGTATGGTGGAGAAAGATTATTGTAGATAAAAGGGAGAGAATAGCCAGAGGCAGAGACATCTGGGAGAGTCCAGAGTGGACATGGCCAGACTGAGCTGGACCATGTGAGGACAGGGGGTGAGGGAGAGTCACAGACTAAGAGTTGTGGCCTGGGCCAAGAGACTGGTATAGCCAAACTGGCTCAGTTATATAGGGGTCAGAGGAGCTGGGAGGTGGGAAACCCAGCCCAGGACCTGGGCTGGAGAGTTCAGGGTAGGGGCCAGGGTATGCCAGCTATACCCTGAAACAAATAGAAACTGAAGGATGCTGGGAGAACCTGGAGGCCAGATCGGGTTTGATATGTTAAATAGGCAACTCAACCATTTGTCCTGAGTTTGAGACATAACATCACTGGAGACCCATAGTCTTCTCTGAAGGTACACTGGAGTGGGATTGTAAACTGTCACCTATTTCTATTTATCCAGAATATTAATTAGCCACTGTCTCTCCACTGCCATCTACTGGGTTTTGGGACTGTGTTTTTTGTTTTGTTTTGTTTTGTTTTTTCTAAGAAGTGTTTCTCTGTTTAGGCTCAGCTGTCCTGGAATGTAGTCAGGCTTTTCATTGGGCTGTTAGCTTACAAAAAGAAAAAAAAAATGACACAGAGGCTTACTAGTTATGAAAGTTTGGCTTATAGCTTAGGCTTGTCCCACTAGCTCATATAACTTAAATTAACCCATTTCTATTCATCTATGTGTTGCTATGTGACTCATAGCTTTTACCTCTCCCACTGAATGTCTTGCTCTCTCTGCATCTGGCTGGACTCCTTTCTCCTTCCCAGAGCTCTGTGTCCCCAGAAGTCTCACCTAACCTAATGGCCATTCAGCTCTGTATTAAACCAACCACAGTGATACCTCTTCACACAGTGTAAAGGAATATTCCACAACACTGAACTCGCCCTGTAGACCAGGCTGACCTCAAATTCGTAGAGATCTGCCTACCTCTGCCTCCCGAGTGCTGGGGTTAAAGGCGTGTGCCACCAATGCCCAGCTGATGTCCTTTTTTTATTTCCTTTTTTCATCATGATGGAGCTGTCACTGCCTCTGAGCTCCGAATGTCTGGCATCACCCTATGCTGTGCATGAGGCTGAAACTAGTAAATGCTACTGTTCTGCCAGCTGGGTCATCATTGGGCTTTGCCAGCAGCTGGCCATGGAGGAAGGTGGTACATAGGAAAAGAGACTGGTGTGCCTCCTCACCAGAACTGTGAGAGTCCCAGCAGAAAGTCTGGGACTCTGGTGTTCCAGTCAATGGTGACTGCCATCCAGCTGCTGTCAGAACCAAGTCAGAGGTGAGACCACTGAGTTCCACTCTCTGTTGTAGTTGTTTTTTTGTTGTTGTTGTTGTTGCTGGTTTTGTTTGGGTTTTTTGTTGTTTTTTTGAGACAGGATTTCTCTGTGTGTTGTGCCAAATTCTGAACCCCCAAATCACCAAGAGGCCCATTTCAATACAAAAGAAATGAGTCTTTTATTGCAATTGCTTAATGAGCTAACCCCATTAGCTTGGGCCTTTCATCCTTCCACCATGAAGGATGGCTGGGGAAAACCCCCGAGAAACCATGAGACAGAGATCTTATAGGGCAGCATAATGGGAGTGTCTAGGGGTATGCACAGGCTCAGGATTAGTGTGCCTCCAGACTTGGACAACCTGCCCTGTGTTGATTGGCCAACTGGTTGTTATGGCCCATAGGCCCTCCCAGGGTGGTTGCTGTGCTCTGTACACCACTGCTGTGCACTTGTCCATAAAGCACACCCAGAGACGTAAAGCATAGCCCCGCTTAGCTAACTTCTGATTGGTTCCTTGTCACGAAGCAGGCATCTGACCTAGTGACCAAGGCAAGGTCAGGCAAGCCCGTGCTAGCCTGTCATGGCTGCCAAAACAGGGGTTGGTCCCTTCATTCCCCCCTTCTCAAAGTACCAGTGACAGGACTCAATCCTGAGTCCAGCATGTTAGTGGCTCAAAGAGGTGTTAACAGGCCCTGCCATTAGTTGACTGATTTTTCTGAGGGAGTGACATTTGCATCTGTTGTCACATTATCCCCTATGTAAGGGAGTTTCCTTTTGACTTAGCATCTCAACCAGGGAAAAGGGGCGATGTATTCTTTCCCATGCTACTTCCTGCTGACTCTGGGGCGCTGTTAGGGACCCAAAAAAGGCTAAAATGCTAGTCAAAAGCAAAAAGGGAATTTAGGCAATGGGGAATCCAACAGGAGCTTCTGGTTGGCAGACTCTGTTGAAGAAACAGGGAATGTCCATATCCACAGCATGTCCAGGGCTCGAAGTCCTTAGGAGCAGGCTGTAGTCAGCAACCGATACTCGGATGTGTCTGCCAGAAGCAGAAACCTGTATAAGACATGTTTAGACTGGAAACAGAAGTTAAAACTTTGAGTCCTATAAGCAAAACTATAAGCAAAACCTATAAATTTGGGCTAGAAGCATGTACATTTGTCTTCTGTCCAGAGAGCCAGGTATGGATTGGACAGAGGTGCCTTAGGCCTGATGAAAAGACCTTTAAGTTTATACTTAGTGGATCTGACTGCCTGGTGCTGCCAAGCTGACAACCATTAATACTTTCAGAGATCTGAGAAGGGTAAATTTTATGCAGTTTCCGAATCTATTAAAAAGTGACAGGAGCTGGGCGTTAGTGGCGCACGCCTTTAATTCCAGCACTTGGGAAGCAGAGGCAGTCGGATCTCTGTGAGTTTGAGGCCAGCCTGGTCTCCAGAGCGAGTGCCAGGATAGGCTCCAAAGCTACACAGAGAAACCCTGTCTCAAAAAACCAAAAAAAAAAAAAAAAAGTGACAGGGGCCAGTCCATATACCATATACAGTTAGCCATACCCAATTCTCCATCAGCATTGGAGGCAGAGGTATCAAAGAAAGCATCAATCTTCAGTAGGCCTATAAGGTGAGAGTTTTTTCTCTCTGTGCACAAGAGGGACATGGAAAAGACTGACCTTGTTTTGTCTAGGCAAAGGGGGTACAATCAATTTTCCAGTGTCTAGCAACTTTGTCCACAGTCTGGGCCAGGTCCTGGCAGGCAGCAGGTGTTGCATCTGAGCATCTCACCCACTGGTCAGCATCGTCATAAGGTGCAGGAACCAGGGTGCCTCGTAATCTTCTTTGGAGACTTTGGGACACTATCAGGATCTGGCAGTCTGTCTGATATTATAAACTTTTAAATTAACATTTTAAATGTCATGTTCTGCAGGTCTCTGAAACATTAGAGGTTTGTATACTTAAAGATACAGGGTAGACTGAAAACTGTCAGTAACAAAAGAGCAGATCCACTGCTCAAGTGGAATAGGCAGGGTTTTTGCATGAAACGTGTGCTCTACCGGAAGGGCAAAGAGCACATCATTCCGCAGACAAGCCATGCACAACAGAGCCAGTGAAAGAAGAAGTTAGAAACAAAGAGATAAAAGGCAAAAGTAAATGAATTATGTCTGGCAGAAGCTGGCTAGACTGTTTCTCTGTCTGGGTAAATTTCTGAAGAGGCAACTTTGTTTTTAGTTACTTGCTAACAAAACTTAGATTATGCCAGAAAACACAGATAGAACTTTTTTTAAACAAAACAAGCATATATAATTTTTTGAGAAACAGAACTTTTTAAAAACATAATTATCTTAATGTGGTTAAAATTTTAATTTATATTACCAATTTTTAAAATTTACAATTTGTAGATATGAAAAACCAACCAGCAAACAGCTCACATGCTCTGACCCTCTGCACTTCCCATTACCTTCAGTCTCAGTCTCTTTCCTTACACATTCTCATTTTAGACAAATTTCTCTATCTCTCTTCATCCTTCTAGTTAACATAAAAACCTTTACCAACGTCCATCTTGTGGTTTTAATACCTTTAAGGTATTAAAGGTTTCATTTCTTCTGAAAGACCAGATCTGGCTTGGCCTGATGGCTCACCTGCCCCACACCGTGTGCTCAGGGCAGAGACCTGGGGGTGGGGGGCTGCTGGTAAGCCCAGACCCTCTACCCATGCAGGTGTGGGAAAGACACCCCCTCAGCTTCCCTGCCCCAACATTCTGCACACCACGTTTGTGAGGCACAGATGCTCAGGACAGCAAGAAAAGACCCCTGACCAGAGCCACATGCTTGGGCAGGTCAGAAGGGAGAGAGAGAAAAAGAGAGAGAGAGAGAGAGAGAGAGAGAGAGAGAGAGAGACGCCTCTGTCCACAATGGCAGCTGTTCCATCGGATCTCCAGTCAGGATAAAGACAGGCTTAACAAATACACAGCACAAACATGAAACTGGGATGTACAGCACAGTAACACAGATTAGACAGACTCAGGCCCCTATAATCGTGCAACACCTTTAGATGACCGGACAAATGTCCCTTTCCTGGCCCTTTTTACAGATTGTGGAAGCTGCCACATGAACTTTTGTCCTAAACAAGGGATGGGGCATCCCCTCCATCCTCGTCCCCTAAACCCTTGTAGGCCTACTTACAGGTTTCGCCTCAGATTTCACCTTACAGATCTCGATAGTGTACCAAACATAGAACATTTACATTTACACAATTAACAAATACAACAGACACAAAAAGACACTCGCCAATCAGTTGAAAAATGAAACCTTTGGTAGTTGGGGTCCTGTGGGGTTTTGGGGGTTCCTGGAAAACGCACCAGATGTGCCCAGATTGCAGAACCCCAAAAGAACCCGCCAACAAGGAGACGACTCACCGAATGCAAGGACAGAGGTTTCTTTATTGACTCGAGGATATGAGCTGCAGCAAGGACCCCAATCCTTCAGGAACAAATGGAGTCCCCACTTTTGACTGAGGGGTGTTTTTATAAGGCAAAATTGTAGGACTGGAAGCTCCAAGATTACAAAACTTCCATGGTCACACAGGACAATGATCGTATGCTTCAGACAAGGTGCAATTAAGCAGGGTGCTGCAGAGGAAATGAGTTTGTTAATTATCTCCTGGGCTGGGGACTTCTACAATTGATAACTATTTGAGCCTCTTTGGACTAGAGTGAAGGGACCAGCCCCCCATTTCGGCAGCCATGACAGGCTAGCACGTGCTCGCTATGACCTTGCCTTGGTCACTAGAGGTTAGCTGCCTGCCTCGTGGCAAGGAACCAATCAGAAGTTAGCTGGTGGTGCTATGCTTTATGGCTCTGGGTGTAGTTTACGGACAAGCACACAGCAATGACACGAAGAGCATAGCAACCACCCTGGGAGGGCCTATGGGCCATAACAACCAATTGGCCAATCAACACAGGGCAAGCCCTCCAAGCCTGGAGGCACACCAATCCTGAGCCTGTGCGTGCCCCTAGACACTCCCCTTACGCTGCCCTACAAGATCGCTAGGCAGCCACTTCGAGGGGTCTTTGCTAGCCATCCGCCATGGCTGGTGGGTGAAAGACCAGAGCTAACATGGGGTTAGCTCGTTAAAAAACAATAAAGCCTCATGCAGTTTACATCAAGCTCTCGAATCTGCCTGATGATTGGGGTGACTGCGTTCGTGGCCTGGGACCCCAGATACCTGAGTTTTTCCGGGGGTCTAACAGAGGAGTGTTGCTCTAGGGTGTGATATCTGGTCTAAGGCCTTGAGTCATGTGTATCTTTGTTTAACCGTGTCTGCTGGGCTGCCTTTTGGGAACTCAGAGAAGCTTAAGAGTTTTTCTATTTTGGCTTTGGAGTCCGAGTTTTAGACTTTTATTAATTTTCCCCTTTCATGTGGCTTTGGAGGCTGTCCTGGAACTGGCTCTTGTAGACCAGGCTGGTCTTGAACTCACAGAGATCTGCCTGCCTCTGCCTCCCAAGTGCTGGGATTAAAGGCACAGCACTACCGTCCAGGGTAGTTGTTTTTCACACTTTGGCTCTTTACTCTTTTGAGGGGCCCACCACCCAGCTCCAAATAATAGACT
Organism: Cricetulus griseus; assembly: GCF_003668045.3. Classification (NCBI taxonomy): domain Eukaryota; kingdom Metazoa; phylum Chordata; class Mammalia; order Rodentia; family Cricetidae; genus Cricetulus; species Cricetulus griseus. The sequence continues at coordinate 102,965,786 of NW_023276807.1, read as the reverse complement.
GAGGCTTATTATTACTCATGAATGCCCAGCCTTAGCTTGGCTTGTTTCTAGCCAGCTTTTCATAACTTAAATTAACCTTTTGCCTCTGGGCTTTATCTTTCTCTGTTTCTATATACCTTTTTTTAACTTCTTTCTCTGTGGCTTGCTGTGTAGCTGAGTGGCTGGCCCCTGGAGTCTTCCTCTCCTCCTCTTTCTAGCTCCTAGATCTTTTCTTCCCAGATTTCTCCTATTTATTGTCTCTGCCTGCCAGCCCCACCTGTCCTTTCTCCTGCCTCACTATTGGCCATTTAGTTCTTTATTAGACCAAGCAGGTGTTTTAGATAGGCAAAGAATCACAGCTTCACAGAGTTAAACAAACGTAACATAAAAGAATGCAATACATAGCCGGGTGTTGGTGGCTCACATCCTTAAATTCCAGCACTCGGGGGGGCAGAGGCAGGCAGAGTTCGAGGCCAGCCTGGTCTCCAGAGCGAGTGCCAGGACAGGCTCCAAAGCTACACAGAGAAACCCTGTCTCAAAAAACCAATAACTAACTAAATAAGTAAATAAATAAATAAATAAAAATGCAATACATGTAACACATCTTAAAATAATATTCCACAACACTCTGTTTTTCCACAGAAGCAAGATGGAGGTTTTTGCAGTAGCCAGTAACCCCCTCAGTGAGTTCCAAGCTCACCCTCACAGCCCATGAGGCAGTGCCTGTACCCTCTCTGCCCTCTGTGATTTCGTGTGCTTGGAGGGGGTTATGGGAATACTGGTCCTTATTTTGAACCTTAGAGATTATAAGGGCTCAGAGCTATCTCCTGATCATATGTCCCGCCAAACAGGCACCTAAAGGCATTTCCTCTGGCTATTAGATTGTCCAGCAGGTTTCTGCAGAGACGGGTGAAAGCCAAGGGGAGGATTAACTGAGTCACAGGTTGCCCTTGAATTTAGGTTTGCCCTGGATGAAAACATTATAGGCCTGTGGAGCTATTGAGGTTTAGTACCTGAGATAAAGAGTATCGATCCAGAGCTTAGCAGAGACATTGAAATACAGACTGTGTGCCTTACAGGTCCCTGGAATAGCACACCTGGATGCCACCTGGAGGTTAATGGAGGGAGTGAGAGAAACTGTGTGACTGGGAGGTGGTCGCTGTGACATATCTGTGTAGTTCATGTGGGGCATGGAATGAAGTTGTATAGAATAGAAACTTGGATCAGGTACACTGAGTTACTAACAGTAGGTTAAATTGTCAGGGTGAGTCCTGTTCAGCAAATGTTAAACAACATTTAAAATGGATTCACAAAAGCTAGGAAGATGTTTCATTGAATAAAGTGCTCAACATGCAAACATAAGAACCAGGATTCGATGTCCAGCTCCATATTAAACCTTGGGTAGAGCAGTGTGTGAATCAAGCAAGGAGAGGCTGGCTCAAAAGCCAAGAGTGACTGAAGAAGACCCCTGGGGTAGGTTCTCAGAACTTTCTGTCCTGCAGCTAAACTCCCTAAGACAGAAAGTCAACAACTCAAAATAATTTAAGGAAGTCCCTGGATTTTACTATCCTGCTCCCTCATCCCCAAGAAGTGTATAAGTTGTAAAAATGGCTAAGAGTCATTCTCAGACAAGGCTTCAAACACAAACACCAGAAGATAGTTCATATATCTAGAAATGAGCTCAAGCTGGATTATAAGATTTTTGTTTGTTTGTGTTTGTTTTTGGAGACAGGGTTTTGTAACGATAAATCTTTCCACCAGCCGCCCGAGCCCCATTGCCACGTGGTTGCCCAAAATACCACAGAGATTAATATTAGGTACAATGCTGCTGGCCAATGACTAGGATTTCCTATCTGCTAACTCAGTCTTAATTATCAACCATAACTACTAATCTTCATATTTTATAAGAACTTATTGAGGATGCTGGCAGAATGCATCCTCTCTTGCTAGGATCACATGGCAGCTGCAGAGAGGAGGAGGAAGAGGAAGAGAGTGACTTACTGCTTGTCCCTGCTTATATTCTGAGTCTGCTTGATATGTCACTTCCTGCCTGGATCACAAGGCTTTACTACATTTCCCAGAATCCTCCTTGACTCCTAGTCCCGCCTAAGTTGCTGCCTCATTGGCCAAACAGTGCTATATTCAACAACCAATAAGATAAACATACACAGAAGGACTTGCCCCATCATCTCTTTCTGTCTAAATAAAATGAAGGGTTTTAACATTAACATAGTAAAATATATAACAAAACAGTTATCTAGTAAGAACTATAGTTACTATATTGAGTCCATTAACATTTAGCAAGATTTAAAGAAAATATTCTATCATCTATCTTATCTTTGTGAGTCTAAAGTCTTAAATGTAGCTTATCTTAAATGATAACTAAAGAAAACTATAATCATAACTATCTGTCTTCAACGCCATCAAAGAGCACAGAAGGATAATATATAAACTCTAGATCTGACAGAGACATCTCGCTACCTGGATAGTCACCCAAAGTTCCTTTGTAACATTGGGGCATCCATCTTCAGCCTATGAGTTTCTCTTTGTAGCCTTGGCTGTACTGGAACTCACTCTGTAGACCAAGCTAGCTTCAAACTCACAGAGATCCACCTGCCTCTGCCTGAGAATTAAAGGTGTGTGCCAACACTGCCAGGTGAGATTTCTGGAGTTAGATATTCCTCAGGAACTTGTAAAAACTAGTCCCATCTGCCAAAATGAATCATTTCCCTCACCTCAGGCAGAAGGGACAAATGGTTACCTGTGTTTGCACACCAAAGCCCAGGCTGACCCCCAGGCTCTCTCAGTGTCACAAGAACCTGTTACACATTTCAAAATGCAAGACAGGATCCTAGCCTTTCTCATATCCCCAGGACTCCCTCCTCCCAGATACCTGTCTTTGTAATGGCAAGGGTTTCCCTCCCCACCCCACCCCACCCCCATTCACTATCCTCACTAGCTCTATCAAGCTCTTACTCCCACTTTCTCCTCGCCCCCTTCTCTCTGCTCTTTTCTCTATCTCTTGGTGTCCCACTATCTCCACTGTTCTCTCCCACTCTCCCACGTCTCTAGCCCTGAACAGGGCCAATGTGCTGGCCACATCTAGTCTACTTCTTTCTCCCTCTGCTCTGGACTCTTCCAGATGCCTCTTTACTGCATCCTGTAAGCCTTTTGGGCAGAATAACTGTCGGATGGGACAGTTATTCTGGAGTTACAGACTACTGAGTGTTACACAGCTCAGTTGGAAAGGTATCCTGGAGCTCGGGAGCCAAGGAATACCACAGGTCACAGTAAGCACAGCAACACAGCCCAGTTTCGGGGGGGGGGGCTTCCGCCAGTGTATCCTGTTACAGTTTGACTCCATCCCCCCCCAGTGTAACAATTATGCTCTCTTAAGGGAAACATTCCCTTGACAGAAGTGTTACAACGTTGCTCTTGCTTGCTTTGTTCTACCAGTCAGCTCTGCCATTGCCTTTCTGCTGCTCTTCTCTGCTGCTCTGTTCTGCCGTTGCCACTCTGCCGCTCCACTGTAAAAGAAGGTCTTCACCCAAAGCTCCTCCAGGATTTTTATTCTTTCAACAATTCCGTGCAGACACAGGGTTTATATGGATTTTCCAGGGGGTGGGGATTGGTCAAACTTGAATCCCTGAACTCTGATGGGCTAGCTCTCCTGTTCAGGGTATTGGTTAGTTTTCTGCATAGCTTTAGGGTCATTTGGGCTCTAGTTTCAGGGCCAAAGTGTGTTTCTTTTACTGGTCTTTTTGGCTTTCTGGATCTAGTTTTAGGGCCAGGGTGTATTTCTTCCACTGGGACAAAGTGTGTTTCTTTGGCACTGGTTTCAGGGTCAGGGTGCATTTCTTTGGTTCTGGATGCAGGACCAAAGTGTATTTCTTTGGCTCTGCTCAGGGTGTTTCTTTGGCTAGATCCTTTTCCCTACAGTCATCCCTTTTTTGTTTATTATTAATAAAACAACTGGGGTTTGGAAAGGGGGCGGCGTTATCCTTAGACTACTTCCTGCTGAATTGGGGCGTCGAGGTTCATGGGACAATCTTCATCATCAGGATGCTTCCAGGTATTGCAGTTCGCTGGTCCCTTAGCCAGGAGCTGGTAATCCTGCAATAGCAACTGGTTGAAAGTTTGGTTAGAAATCCTTTGAATTTGTTGTTGAAGGAATCTAGACAAAAACTTTACAAGGCAGGGTACCACTAGTAGGATTAAGAGAGAGAAGAGTAGAGTGAAATATCACTACTGAGTCAGGTATAGAAATTAGGATATTGGGCTGGAGAGATTGCTCAGAGGTTAAGAGCACTGACTGTTCTTCCAGAGGTCCTGAGTTCAATTCCCAGAAACCACATGGTGGCTCACAACCACCTTGAATGAGATCTGGTGCCCTCTGCCTGCATGCAGGCAGAAGACTGCATACATAATAAATAAATAAAATCTTAAAAAAAAAGAAATTAGGATTTTTATTAGAGAGTTCCCTACTTACTCAGAACAGCCTAGCCTGGCATGGCCAGGAACACCTGTAACCAGCCCCGAAAGGTAGTGTCAAGTTCCATATGGGATTATCGGTGATCCACTGGCCAGAGTGATCAAGCTGTTCCTTATCTTTTTGAAGGTCTATCAGAAGTTGTTGAATCTTAACATTTACTATACCTGACTGATTAACATAAAAGCAACATTCTTCCCTGAGAAAGATGATGGGGGAAGTACTTCTGTGTATGTTTATCTTATTGATTGTTAAATAAAATACTGTTTGGCCAATGAGACAGCAAGTTAGACTAGACTAGGAGTCAAAGAGGATTCTGGGAAATGTAGCATAGAAGTGGTGATCCAGGCAGGAAGTGACATAGCAAGGAGACTCATATTTAAGCAAAGGAAACAGGAAGGGTTCTCTTTTTTCCCTTCACCTCCTCGAGCGGCAGGATGTGAGCCACCAGCAAGAGAGGGTCCCAGCGAAAGGCATCCTCTATAAGATAAGTCTTATAAAATATATAGACTTATGATAATTAAGACTGAGCTAACAGATGAAAAATCCTAGTCATTGGCCAAGCAGCTTTGAACCTAACACAAGTTTCTGTGCATTAATTTGGGCCCTAATTCAGGTGGGCGGCTGGCATAAAGCTCACACGTGGCAGTGGGGCTTGGGCGGCTTTTGGCGGAAAGATTTATCATAACAGAAAGAGGCAAAGGCCACCTCTCTTTGCTGTTAGTAAATTTAGTCCTCTCTGATTTTGTAGTACTACAGCAGCCAGTAAGTCTATCTGACCCTGAAGGGTGAGGATAGTCTGAGCTACCTGTTGGAAATCCTGGATGAATTTTAAGGAAAGCCTATGGTACATAGTTAGGGAAGCAGTCAGTCCTGCTGTTCCTGTGGCCACTCCTGCAGTTATGCCCAGGGCTGCCAGAAGGGTTATGACCTGAATTGCTCGTTTGTCATGCCTTCCTGCTATAAATTTAGTGATGGGAATTGGCAGAGGCTTTTCATCCGGTACCACCCCTAATTTAGGGAAGAGAAAAACCAGGGTACAAGTCCCAGACCACATAGCAGGTAGGCGGTGGTATACTTGTATGCCACAGGAAAGTCTGTTAAGACAATGGGCGAGGCCACAAAGGGTGGTTGTGAGTTTGACTCATGAGGGACACACAACCAGCATTCCTCAAAGCGGTTAGGCAAGGCATTATTCAATAGCTGATATGCAGAGATTAAGGTTTGAAACAAGAGATGGTATGATGGAGGGGGGCAGGATCAGTATCACTATAAAGGGGTGAAATTAGGGAGGTAAGAACATTTCAGGAGCTTTGGACCAGTTCTTCTACTGTGTCTATACTTTGAGTTTGAGAGAGCGGGGTGTGTACCCTGTGTACTTTGAGTGTGCCTGATGTGCGGCTACAATGATTTGTATAGTAAAGTTTACCAGTGACTCCTGTCTCCCATATGGGGTGCATGGGTCCTTAATTAGAATATAAAAAATCCCCATTCTGCATAAAAGGCAGAGTGTGTTCCTGAGTATGTGTTGTGTCTCTTACCAATAAGGGCAACCTCCATAAATTTCTGGCCAGCATTGACAATAATCTCTAGTCTGATCATGGAGAAAACAAGCATAGGGGGCAGGTGTTTCAGAAATGGAGTTAGGTGTTATAGGGATAAGTACCTCTCTGTTGCAACCAGCTAGTGGGCAGTCTTCAGACCCCACCATGTGAGTCGTCCGATTGGACTGCTGGGTATAGGTTTCCTGAACCTCAAATCTCCATATAGAGAGTTCACTACTGATGGGGGTAGGGAGTAGGAGAAAAGGCATGACCAATAGGGTCGGCCTTGGGTCTTGGCAGATGTGTAAGGCCTCATTCTTCTGAGACGGGAGGCAGGCTGGTCGACCTTGGTATCTTCTGAAACTTAAGGAACAAAGTCCTATTGGGGTTGAAATGTAAGAAGGATTATCTTGGGCTGATGCTATAAAAGGTTTGAGATGCGAAAGATGAATCCAGTGAGGGAATCCCTTGAGCTTAGCAGCAGTTGGGGTGGTAGGATGACCCTGAAAGGTCCTGTCCATTTTGGAGAAAGAGGAGGGGGATGTGAACTGGAGGAGAGAGGAGAACCAGGTCTCCTAAGTTGATTTGAGAGGGAGAGGGATTAGGATGGGCAGAGGCAGATGATGGTGGGCAAAGTTCCAAAGAAGAGTGAGAAGATAGTATAACATGGGGGCAGGAAGGTGACCTGGGAGAGGTGACGGCTGAGACATAAGGCCAGGGGGCACAATCAGCCGTCCATACAGAAGCTCAAAGGGGGAAATAAGGAGGGGCTTCTTTGGAAGGGCTCTTAGTTGCAGTTGGGCCAATGGCAGGAGTTTTATCCAACCTGTATGTAGTTCTTGGGAGAGTTTGATAAGAATATTTTTGAGAGAATGATTAGTTCATTCAACTTTGTCTAAAGACTGGGTATGGTAGGGAATATGGAAATGCCATGGGATGTTAAGGGCTTTGGTCAAAGTCTTTGAGATTTGAGAAGTAAATTCAGGGCCATTATCTCATTTGGGAGAGGATGAAACTCTAAAACGGGGGATGACCTCTCTGAAAAGGAATCAGAGACTGTGTGTGATCATTTATTAGTGGTTGGGAAAGCTTCTACCCATCCTGAGAACAAGTCCACCAGGACCACAAGGTATCTGAAGCATCTAACTGTGGGCATGTGGGTGAAGTCAAGCTGCCAGTCTGATCCAGGGAGGGATCCCCTTGCCTGATGAGTGGGGAAGGGGAGATTCCGATGCCCAGAGACATGGTTAGAAGTTTGACAGATCTTACAAGAAGCAGTGATAGTCTTTAAATAGGACAGATCTTCAGAGGTAGGCTGTAAATAGGTTTTAATAAAATGAGACAGAGGCTGACTATTAGGGTGAAAGATCTGGTGCAGATAGGATAAGGTTTGTTGAATATTGGGAGGTGGTGATGAAATTGTGGGTTGTGAAATCAAAGTGCCTTGTGGCTTGTGAGGGGAACCTAGGCCCCTGAGCCTCAGCTCTAGCTGCCTCATCAGCTTGGTTATTTCCTTTGGAAATAATGGAATGGTTCGCTTGGTGTGAGTGGCAGTGGACAATTCCTGTAGCTGTGGGAAGGTGAGAAGCCTCTAGAAAGTCCGTAATTTGATTTGAATTGTTATAGAACTTCCTTTTGTTGTTAGTAGCCCACGTTCCTTCCAAATAGCTGTATGTGACAAGAGAATGTGAAAGGCATACTTGGAGTCTGTATAAAGGTTTAGGGACTGTCCCTTTGCTAGTTGAAGGGCACGAGTAAGAGCTATTAATTCGGCCTGTTGGTTTGTGGTTTGGGCTGGAAGGGCCTGTGCCTCAACCACTTTGGTGTCTGAGACAATAGCATATCCTGCTTTGCATACTCCTTCGTGTAGGAAGGAGCTGCCATCCATGTACCATGTATAGGTGGCTTGAGGTAGAGCTCCCTCATGTATATGTGTAGGATGGGGTAGTAACTCCTTTAGGGTCTCAATGCAAGAGTGAGTTGGGGAGTATTCTGAGATTGGTCGGGGGAGAGGATTTGAAATGTTAAGAGGTGGACATGGCTGAAAGGTAAGTGTTGTATCCTCTACTAATGCTACCTGAAGGGAGAGAACTCTGGAGGGGAGTAATATTTGGAGACGCTTGTATGTCAGAAGATGGGTCAGGTGTTGAGAAGAGAAGACAGTAATAGGTTAACTTCTTTGACTCACGTATAAGAAGTTCAGCTGCAGCCAGAGCTCCCAGACAAGGTTCCCAACCCTGGGTGGTGTGGTCTAATTTTTTTGATAAGTTTGAGACTGGCGCAAAGGAAGGTTCCAGTTGGTAACCCAGGAACCCGAGGGCATATCCCTCTTTTTCAGTAACATAGAGAGAGAAGGGGAGAGTTAAGCCTGGAAGGTGTAAGGCTGTAGCCTGTAGGAGGGCCTGTTGAAGCTGACGAAACAGCTTGGTAACAGGTGCAAGGAGAGGTTCATGTGATGGGCCAAGGGCTGCCTGATATAGGGGGCGAAGAGAGAAAAAGAGAATCCAAGAGTGTAAGAAGCTGGCCATTCATAGGAAGGATAAGAGTTCATCCTTTGTGTCAGGGACTGTGAGTGACTGTATTAAGTTTTTTCTATCCAGGGTAATGGCCTTATGAGTTGGAGTAGTAGTTAATCCTAGATAAGTTACCTGAGGAGTGGACAGCTGAACCTTAGAGGGTGATATTCTATATCCCCGGCTACACAGAAAGTTTAACAAAGTAGAGGTGTCTGCCTGGCTTATTTCCAAGGGATGGGATACAAAGGAGAAGATCATCTAAGTACTGTCTTAGCTTGGATTTAGGAAGAGACAAAGAGAGTAAGTCAAAGGCTAGGGCCTGGCCAAATAAATGGGGGCTGTCCCGGAAACCTTGAGGTAGGACTGTCCAAGTGAGTTCGGTGTGTCTGGGTCAGTCCAAGTAAAGGCAAAGATGTTCTGTGACTGGGGGTCCAGAGGAATAGAAAAGAAGGCATCCTTGAGGTCAAGGACAGAGAAATGAGAAGTTTTTGAGGGGATGGTGGAGAGGGGAGTATAAAGATTGGGTACCACAAGATGAAGGGGAACTACTGCTCAGTTAATAAGTCGTAGATCCTGAACCAGGTGGTAGGCTCCCTTGGGCTTTTTGACTGCAAGTATGGGGCTACTAAAAGGGGAAGAAGTGGGGCGCAGAGATTTTTTTCTCAGGAGGTCAGAGATGAGAGGTTTAAGTCTCCTGAGACTTTGGAGTGATAGTGGGTATTGAGTCTTGATTGGGCAGGGTTTTGTAGGGTGTGGTGTTTGGCTATAGAGGGGTTTTGAGTGTTCCATACCTGAGGATCTACCTGAGAGAATGGTAAGGGAAGAAGTGTGTCAGATTGTGTGGTTTGGAGGAGAAGGAAAAGGGGAATGGCTGGCAAGCTTGGGACCATGCAGATAGGGAGAGCAAAAGAAATAGAGGCCCCCACGTTAGCTCAAAGGTTCCTTCCCAGCAATGGATGGGACAGGTTGGTATCACTAGGAAGGACTAAGTAAGGGGAATACCCTTAAAGATACAGTTAAGTGGTGGCGTTTGGTGGGCCTGATAAGGCTATCCTCCTACTCCTACAATAGAGGAACAAAAGGGAATGGTGGGTCCCCCAAAATTTGTCAGGACTGAAAAAGTGGCCCCGGTGTCCAGGAGGAAGGAGATGGATCTCCCTGATACCATGATAGCTACCCGAGGCTCCCTGTCAGAGATGGCAGTGGTCAGGCCAAGGGATCCCAGGCCTCAGTCATTAGTGGCTGGGCCAAGGAGGTCAGTTGAAGGGCGATCTGGGATCGATGTCCCCATGTTGCTAGGAACATGGGGGCAATCAATACCCCAGTGTCTCTCTTGATGGCACGTTGGACATGGTCCTGGTAGTTTACAAGGGTTTGGACAGGCCCTCGTAACCGAATTTGAAACAAGGAGGTTGGGAGTCTTTGTCTATTGAGAGTCTGGGTTTTCTCTTTGGCTGACTGAGAGGTCTCAGTCATCATCAGGTATTTTTGTTCTGGGGCCTTTTCATCCCTTCCATGGTACACCTTGAATGCCACATTTAGTACTTCTGACTGTGGAGTCAGGGGACCCTTTTCTAGATGTCGAAGTTTGGCCCTAACATCAGGGTTACTTTTGGGGAAAAAAAAAAGTAGTTGGTTCCCATCCTGAGTCTCAGGGTCCAGATTGGTGTCTAGGCAGTCTAGGAATTGAGATGGGTTTTCCTCCTTTTCCTGGATGATCCTTTGGATCTTTTCATAATTTACTGCCTTAAGAGCAGCCTTACAGAGACCAGCCATAGGCAAGTTAAAAACCACTTTCTAGCCAGTATGCCCCCTAGGGTATTGTAATCCCACTCAGGCTACTGGTCAGGGACTGCCATAGCCCCAACTGGGTAGGTATCATCAGTTTGGTGGACTTTGTCTGCATAGGCCCTGGCCTGTTCCCAGACTCACCTGCGTTCCTCTGGGAGGAGATTGTTGGTAAGAACCATATAAACATCATGGAAAGTAAGATTGTACGACTGGGTAATATACTGGAATTCTTTGATAAAGGTGGAAGGATTAGCACTATAGGATCCCAATCTTTTCTCTATTTGGGAGAGTTCATTTAATGAGAAGGGGACATGAACTTTGACTAAACCATCCAACCCGGCAACTTCCCGCAAGGGGAGAACTGTAGTTGATTTGGTCAGGGAATTAAAGGGGCGTGGTCCCTTAGTGGAAGTGGAAGGAGTAGGGGGAGGACTAGGGGTTGTTGGTGGCATGCTGAAGGTGGGTGCTAGTGAAGGCCTGTAGTAAAGGCCAGAAAGCCATAGATGGAGACCGAGCTCTAAGATCTCATCCACAGGAAGGGGTAGGAGAGAGGGTCTGGAGGGGGTGCTGTAGGGGACACCCTAACCATGCCTCCTAGGGGCTGGCTACAGGTGTACCCAACCACGCCCAGCAGGCGTGGTTAGGGGACATGAGGAGGTTTAAGAGTGAGAGAAGGCACATGGGAGCCCTTCTTTTTCCCTGCTTCATCGGCTTGCTAAGCTTACTACATTTCCTGCCGGCTGGCTAGGTGCTCTGTAAGTAAGGCATATCCCTAATAAAATATACCCTAATCTTATCTGGTTACATATTGGTAATTCACCGCTTATAGGGTGCAATGACCCAGTTGAGTCTAATGAAACTGCAGGATTGCAATTCCCAAGGGTGGTAGGATGGGGTCCAGAGAAGAGGGTCAGCTGTAGTCTTAAGGGCCTTGGCCAGGGGTACCTTCACCTCTACGAGTACCAGAGGGGTGCTGGTACTTCCTCTAACTCAGGGAGCTGAGACATCGACTGAAAGGGAAACTTACCCTAATTGTTAATGGTGGATGGAGTACTGAGCGATTGGTGAGCTACAAGGAGAGTCTGCTACAGGCTGACTGGAGATTAGGGATAGGGTCCCAGTGTGGCTCAGACCATGATGGGGAGCACATGCACTAGGAGAGCCTATCCCAGTCATGACACCAAATGTAAGCCTTTTGGGCAGCTCAGATGGGACAGGTATTCTGGAACTCAGGAGTTACAGACTACTAAGTGTTACACAGCTCAGTTGGACCAAGGAATACCACAGGTCACAGTAAGCTCAGTAACTTACAGCCCAGTTTCAAGTGGGGGCTTCTGCCAGTGTATCCTGTTACAGTTTGGCTTCATCCACCACCCCCCCAGTCTAACAACTCTGCTCTGTCAAGGGAATGTTTCCCTTGACAGGAGTGTTACAACGTTGCTCTTGCTTGCTTTGTTCTACCACTCAGCTCTGCCGTTGCCTTTCTGCGGCTCTTCTCTGCTGCTCTGTTCTGCCGTTGCCCCTCTGCTGCTCCTCTCCATCGCTCCACTAAAAAAGGTCTACACTCAAAGCTCCTCCAGAGATTTTTATTCTTTCAACAATTCCTTGCGGACACAGTGTTTATATGGATTTTCCAGGGGGTGGGGATTGGTCAAATTTGAATCCCTGAAATCTGATGGGCTAGCTCTCCTGTTCCGGGATTGGTTAGTTTTCTGCATAGGTTTAGGGTCAGATTAGGCTCTAGTTTCAGGGCCAAAGTGTGTTTCTTTTACTGGTCTTTTTGGCTTTCTGGATCTAGTTTTAGAGCCAGGATGTATTTCTTTCACTGGCTCTGATTCTTCTTTTGCTCTGCTCATGGTGTGTTTCTTTGGCTAAATCCTTTTCCCTACTCATCCCCCAAGTATTCAGAGCAAAAACCATATCCTGGCATCTCAGCTGCTGCAGCAAGCAGTTTAACAGAAGCAAGGACAAGCAGTTATCTATCTGCAGGGGTTCCGAACAACCACAGTTTAACAGAAACTAGGACAAGCAGTTATCTGCAGGGTTTCCGCACAAACAGGCAGTTTAACGGAAGCTAGCACAAGTTATCTAGGACATCCTTGAAAGATGGAAACTAAACTCAAAGGCTTCACTTCTAATCAGTCACACTGGGGAGAAACTGAATGAATGTGGCAAAGCCTTAGGTTCCCACTCAACTCTTATTATTCATACTAGAGAGAAACTATATACATGTAAAAGTTATGGAGAAGCCTTTAAAACAAATCCAGTCCCCTAGCTTTTAGTCCTTGTATTGTGAGCAAAAACTCCAAGACAACCTTCCTCTTAGATTTAGTAAGTACTTGGATACTGTGTTTGATAACAAACCACCTCCAAGAGATGTAGAAACCACAGAATGCTTCCTCCCAGCACCAGCCAATGAGAACAGGCTACCTGCAAGTAACAGACAAAGCCACCTGTGGCCAACCAATCAAAAATACTAACAAACCAGTTGCCCTGACTCTGGGAAATTCCCCTCATTTTTCCCCAAATGTCAACCAATCAGGATCCAATTCATACCTACTGATGTAATTCTGTGATTTTTTTTTTCCTTTAAATTCTGGCAATAGACAAGGGACTTTGCTCCCTCTGGAGGCTGCTGCATCAGCCTACTAGATGGAGTCCCTACCAGTAGGATTAAACAATAAAGCCTTGTGTTTGCAGTTTGGTGAGTCTGTCTCCTTGGTAGTCTCTGGGGGTCTTCGAGACTTGGGCACAACAATCCTGACCTCTGGTTCCTAGAATAAATAGAGTTACGTAATTTTCCATGGGATTCTCCATCAAGGAGATCAAACTCTAGTTAAGCCTAAAATGGCCTCAGCAAGAATACAAGATGGAGGAACCTCTCAACTGTCCTGCCTGGCACACAGCCTCTCCTAACTGAACCAAGCTGCTGATCTGACTCTCCTAAGGCACGGACGCTTTGTTTCTGCTGGATTCTGCCACCCACCACATTCAACTCCAAACTTTAGCATCCACCTCTTCAGTTGCTTCTTCCTTCCACCTGTCTGGTATATTCAGACATCACCACAGAGTGGCTGGCTCTCTGTCTCCTTAGGCTCTGAAGCCTATTCCTGCTATAAAAGTCATGCCAGTGAGTCAGGCAGTTTCTCATTGTTGTTATCCTGGCTTCTCCCTCTCCCTGGGTTCTGGGCAACCTGGCCCTGTTCTTACACCCAAGTTCTCTCCTCCAGCCACGTGGTTTATCCTCAGCACCCAACTGTCACTCCGCACCAGCCCTCTCCTGGGCCTGGGCCTGGGCCTTCTTCTTAGGGAATCTTTCCTGATCGCAGGGCCTCTCTGATCCTCAGGCTCTCTCCCTCCCCACCTGGGGATTGATTTACTCTGGGCTACCTTCTGTTGCCTGGGATCCATCTTTGACAGGTGATTGCTCCTCACTGACAGCTGTCAAAGGTTGCATGGCTGCATTGTGCATGCACTAGGTGGCAGAAATCATGTGGAACTGGGGCCACATAGAGCTGGGCTAACGGAAGCTCCATGACTCCAGTTTCAATGACCCCAACTGCTGAGACGCATTCTAAACAGTTCCCATCCCCTATATAATAAGCGAGTACCTCCAGCTCATTCTCTTCTTTTTTTTCCATTTCTGCTGCCCTCCCTTTGCTTCCTTTCCCAATAAACTCCATGTAGATTTGTTGAGTTTGGTGGATCATGTTTCATTTCCGGAAGCTGCAGCAAAGAGCAACACCCACCACAAACTGGGTTCAGGTAGGGAGTTGGGCTGCTGGCAACTTGAGGAGAGGAGCTGTAGAATTGGGCCTTTTGGTGCCTTCCCTTTGTTCAGAGATTCTCTTGAGTGGGCAGGGTTTGGAAAGACAGTAATGGGACTTCTCAGACTGTGTGGGAACTGCAGGAGCAAGCTGGAGGTTCCAACAAAACACTCAGTACAGCTCAATGTTCAAAGATGGCACACTTGATTTCCAAACTCTTGCAGATTGTAACAACTTCTGCCACTGCACAAGCAAATAATCCCAACACATTTCTTTTTGTGTGTGTTGTTGTTGTTGTTCCTATAAGTAACCTTTCACCCATGTTCTTCTAAGTGATACCAATAAAACTCTTTGGTTCAACAAATTGGACTTTGGTGGTACCCATACTTCAGTCTGTCATGGGTTCCTTATCTGGGGTGAGTAGATTTGCTTTGTAATTTGTTTATGTTTCCCAGGGAATAGTGCCACACAGCTCACCCAATGTTGATCTCAGGACTTCACATTAACACACTCACACCACACACAAACAAGACAAGAGACTGACATAGAATAAGCTGCACATTTTAACTGTCCCTCACCCTCACCCTGGAAACCTCCTGCAGGCCTCAGTTGTAATTAGGGTGCATTCTGGCTTTGTGGAAATAGAAATTCACCATACTACTCTTTCATCCAGTGGACTGGTATAAGAACCTTCATTTCTCTTCTTCTGGGGTGAAGTGTATGAAATAAATCTGGTGTGGTGGTTTGGATAGGAATAGGCCCCCATCAGTTCACATATCCCAATGCTTTGTCATTACAAGGGAGTAGTGCTCTTTTATAGGGATTAGATGTGTTGCCCTATTGGAGTAGGTATGGTTTTGGTGGAGGAAGTGTGTCACTGGGGGTGGGCTTTGGGGTTTCAAATGTTCAAGAAAGGCCCAGTCTGTCTCTGTCTTTCTCTCTTTCTCTCTCTGCTGCCTGTGGAACTGGGTCTGGATGTAGAACTCTAATCTACCATGTCTGCCTGCACAACACCATGCTCTCCTCCATGACGATAATGGACTAAACCTCTGAAACTGTAAGCCAGCCCCAATCAAATGCTTTCCTTTATTAGGAGTTGCTGTGATTATAGTGTCTCTTCACAGCAATGCAACACTGACTAAGACATCTGGGATCTCAGGATCCAAAAATCCTTCATCAAAATGGTTGTTTTTGGGATTTTTGTGTGTGTGAAAGGGGTAAACTAAACTAAAAGGCTTTACTCCTAGTAGTAAAGGGACCAGACCCCCATTTAGCCCCCTGCTTTAGCAGCCATGACAGGCTGCAGAAGACTTGTAGGCCTCTGACTCAGCACATGACACAAACGCCAGACACCCCCCCCCCAGCCTCCTAGATACTTGTAGATACTTGGTTGCTGGAACTGTTTGGCTACAAAAGAAACTCCAGGGGAGACCAAAACCTCCCCAATAGTCTACAGGATACAGTTCCAAAAACTATTGGTATCTATGAACAATAGGCCACCTGAAAGTAACAAAACAAAGCCATAGAAATCACAGAATGTTCCCTCTCAGCACTGACCAATGAGAATAATTGGTACACAGGTATTTCATGCCAAAATATGACTTTTGAGAAATTCTCCTGATTGTTCCCAAATGTCAACCAATCAGAAACAAACCTGTACCTACTCATGTAATCCTGTAACTTTGTCTTTAAAACCTAGCAGAAGACAGGAAACTTCACTCCCTTTAGAGGCTGCTGCATCAGCTTGCTATATGAGGTCCCTGTCATGGTTGAATGAACTGCTTTTGCAGGTTGGTGGGTCTGTCTTCCTGGTGGTCTCTGGGGATCTTTGCGACTTGGGCAAAACAAGTATGAATAACTTTTTTCTTTTGAGGCAGGGTCTCACTATGTAGTTCCTGCTGTCCTGGAACTTATTATTTAGACTAGGCTGGCCACCAACTCAGAGATCTGCCTGCCTCTGCCTCCCAAGTGCTGGAACTAAAGTCATGTGCCATCACACCTGGCAAGTATGAGTAATTTGGAGCACCAGGAAAGTCCACTTCACTACAAGTGTTGACTTCAAAATACTAAATTCCTGATGCTCCCTGAAGCAGGCAACACACAAAAAAGTATCTTCCCTGCCATTAACTATGTATATAACATCCGGTAACTTCAGGAAGTGGCCTTGTGAGTCTTACATCTTCAGAGCTCCCTCCTTTGTACTTTAGTTACCACACTACAGTCTTTTAAGAGCGCTCTCCTCTCTACAGGAAACAATTTTTCAATTAGGAGAAAACAGATAAACACTTCTTTCTTTATACAGTCTCATTCTGTGGCCCCAAATGGACTATAACTTGTGGCTCTGTCTCACCTTTTCCAATCCCAGCATTACAAGCATGGACCACCAGTCCCAGAATACTTAAGAGGACGGACATGGGTAGTGGCACACGCTTTTAATCCCTGTACTTGGGAGGCAGAGGCATGTGGATCTCGGGTGTCTTCCAGGACAGCCAGAGCTGCAAGTTGATTCCTGCTAGTAACCTCAGCATGGGGGGTGGGGTGCACTCCAGGAAAACCTACTCCACTCCACCTGTCTTAGGGTAAAAGCAGCAGTCTACAATTCTGATGATTAATCACAGGCATCTCCACCTGTCTCACACGTAGAACAGACCTGTACTCAAGCCCCACAATTCCTGGTACCAATCTGTCTTAGGGTTTCTATTGCTGCGATGAAGCACCATGACCAAAAAAGCAAGTTGGGGAGGAAAGAGTTTATTTGACTTATACTTTCATATTGCTGTTTATTATTGAAGGAAGTCAGGACAGGAATTCAAACAGGGCAGGAGCTGATGCAGAGGCCATGGAGGGGTGCTTACTGGCTTGCTACCTATGACTTGCTCAGCCTGCTTTCTTATAGAACCGAGGACCACCAGCCCAGGGATGGTTCCACCCACCATGGACTGGACCCTCCCCCATTGATCATTGAGAAAATAAAATGCCTTACAGCTAGATCTCATGGAGGCTTTCCTCAACTGAGGCTCCTTTCTCTGATAAGTCTAGCTTATGTAAAGTTGACACACAAAACCAGCAGTTCAACTGACCCCTTGTCAACCTGACACACACTCTTAAGCCACAACTCTTCCTTTTTTATTCATCCCCAAGATCTCACATTCAAAATTTAAATAACTTTAAAAGTCCCACCGTATGGGGCTGGAGAGATGGCTCAGAGGTTAAGAGCACTGGCTGCTCTTCCAGAGGTCCTGAGTTCAATTCCCAGCAACCACATGGTGGCTCACAACCATCTCTAATGAGATCTGGTGCCCTCTTCTGGCCTGCAGTCATACATGCAGACAGAACACTGTACACATAATAAATAAATCTTTAAAAAAAATAGTCCCGCCGTGCCGGGCGGTGGTGGCGCACGCCTTTAGTGCCAGCACTCAGGTGGCAGAGACAGGTGGATCTTTGCGAGTCTGAGACCAGCCTGGTCCGAACGAGTTCCAAGGCAGCCTCCAAAGCTACAGAGAAACCCTGTCTTGAAAAAAAAGTCTCACCGCAGCACTGTCTGCAGGTCGGCAAGGGGAAGAGTGAGAGGGTTCCAGGCTGCGAAGTGACGCCGTGAGGAACCAGGCCAACGGCCCCTCGGGACATCCGCCCACCGAGCAGTGAACGGAGAAACCGAACTCTATCCCCGGATTCTGGGCGGTGCATCTCGACGGCACAGGGGTGCGACTCAACTCGGGCTTACGTCATTGCCCGGCTCCGGGTTGGGCGCCGCCATGATGCGATACGGAAGCCCACAGGCCTCCTGGCAGCTCCGTATCGCGGCGGCGGCGCTCGGCCCTCGGCCCTCGGCCGGAAGCCTCCGCAAGGCGCAGCCGTCTGCAATCGCTCTTGTCTGTCGCTCGAGGCCCCGCCCCGCGCTCACGGGCGCCGCCATGTTGGGGGTCCTCGCTGGAGACACGTAGGCGTCCGCGTAAGATGCCGGCCGGCGCGCGTTACTGCCGCCAAGATGGCGTCCATGCGGGAGAGCGACACGGGCCTGTGGCTGCACAACAAGCTGGGAGCCACGGACGAGCTGTGGGCGCCCCCCAGCATTGCGTCCCTGCTTACCGCTGCGGTCATCGATAACATCCGCCTCTGCTTCCACCGTCTCTCATCGGCTGTGAAGCTCAAGCTGCTGCTCGGGACGCTGCATCTTCCGCGCCGCACGGTGGACGAGGTGAGGGCGCGGGTCGGCTTCTCTCCGGCCGGAGCGCAGCTCCCGCCTCCCGCCTCCCACCTCCCACCTCCCGCCTGCACCCACGCCGTGCCTTTCCTTTTCCCCCGCTGGCTGCGCTCATCTCCGGGTTGGCGCCGCTCGGCCTACCCACCCGGCCCGACGCGTCAGTGCCTCCAGCCGCCGGGCCGCTGGCTGCGACCGGGGGTCGTGGGCCCAAGGCCGGAACAGCCCTCAGCCCGGCTGGCCGGGCGCGGAGTACTGGACGCTGCAGTTCCGAAGCCACCTTTGGTTTGGGGCTCTTAGTCAAGTGACTGCTTATCTTAATTTTGTCGCCTTTGCCTCTCGGAGTATCAGTCTGCTTAGCATCCTCTCTATTCTGTCGACACTCTTCAGTGCATTCTTACTCCACGTTGCATCTCTGCAAAATATACGATGCTTTGCAAATACATACACAACAAATATCTCTGCAGGGTAGCCCAGCTTGACCTCCACGTACTTGGTATATCCTGCATCACTATCTGGAGGGCTGGGATTGCAGGTCTGGGCCACCACATCTGACAGCAAAAACACCAAAGCACCTTAGTTTTTAAACATTTCTGGTTAGTTGTATCACTAAGGTTGGTTTTAGTTTTTGTTGCGCTATTGAAAAAAAAAAAAGCAACTGCATGCTTTTCAGTTCAGCAAATACTAATAGCTAAATGACCCACTTCTGTTATCGTCATACAAAAGAACACGGCTGCATCCTCCCAAGCACTTCCTTGCCTCTCTTCCCCACGGGAGTAAACATTTATCTTTTCTTTTTCTTTCAGGATTATCAATTGTGTGTGCATTCCTAGCAGGAGTATTTAGTTTCTGCCTCATTTGAACTTAATATGGCAACATGTTACTATGTTATGTGCTTTTTTGGTGTAGTGTGGGTGTGTCCTCTGTCGGTAGACACTTGGACAGAGTCATACAAGTTGCTGCAGACAATTTGTTCCTTTCTTCCTTCTTTTTTTTTTTTTTTTTTTTTTTTTTGGAGGGGGTTGTTTTCGAGACAGGGTTTCTCTGTGTAACAGTCCTGTCTGTCCTGGAACTTTGTAGACCAGGCTGTCCTTGAACTCATTGAGATCTGCCTGCTTCTGCCTCCCAAGTGCTGGGATTAAAGGAGTGCACTGCCACAACCAGGCCAGAGTTTGATTTTTCATGCATTATGGTGTTCTCTTCTCCAAGCACACAGCACATGGACGATTAGGTTGTGGCTTGTTTTTTCATCTGTTTTTTTCCTGTTTCATGTTAGCTTGTTCTGTTGTGACTGACACCAGCATTATATGTCCAGGTGACTGTGAGCATGCATTTTTTCTAGAAGTAGAATTGTAGGTGGTAGCAGGATTATGGCAAGTGGCTTTTCAAAGCAATACTATCAAATAATTCTCAACGACACATAGGGCAAGTAAAATGGTTTAGTTGAATGTTGTGTCATCTGCTTATTTTTCTGTTTGGCTTTCTTTTTTGTGAGTTGTTCTACTTATTTTTCCTGGTGGTCTATTTTTCTTGGTTTGTCACTTTGGAAGAATATTCTTTTTAATAAATGCTGGCTTCTTACTGTCTTAGTTTGATGACATGTTTCAGCTGTTTCCCAGCTTAGCTTTTTGGATGGAGCTCTTGGTACTTAGCCTCTCCTTCCCTGTGGTTGTTGCCTGCTTAGCCTTGTTCAGAAAGTGCTTCTTCCTTGAGGTTAGGCACCTGTGCTCTCTCGTTAGCACTGCACTGTAAGCCTCCTCCTCCCATGGGCTGCTTTTGTGAAGCTGAGAGTTCAGTTTACATGTGGCTATGGAAGGTCCAACACCACAGACTGTTTTTTCTGCCCTATTGCTTCTGCTGTGAGCTTTTTTTTTTTTCCCCTGATAATGTGCTGAGCTATTTGCTATCACTTTATTGTTATGTGTTTTGATGTCATGCAGGCTCAGAAAGGTAGAGAAAGTTGACCTTCCTGGTCAGCTGATGCCCCAGAAGTTTTTCTCCTATTCCATCTCAAACAAAACCTCTCTTTAGACTGAATATCCCTCCCTTCTACCTCTTTTGTATCTATCTGTCCTCCTGACTCCCTCTTACTCTCTGTGATTTCTTCTTTTTATTTATTTATTTATTTTTTGTTTATTATGTATACAGTATTCTGTCTGCATGTGTCCCTGCAGGCCAGTAGAGGGCACCAGATCTCATTACAGATGGTTGTGAGCCACCATGTGGTTGCTGGGAATTGAACACAGGGCCTCTGGAAGAGCAGTCAGTGCTCTTAACCTCTGAGCCATCTCTCCAGCCCTTTTATTTCTTCTTAATAGTCTTATGTTCATTTCCTGTCAGCTGGTTGTTTGCTCCATCTGTTGACCTATGGTTGACTTTGTTTAATCCTGTTTACAATACTCAAGCAGAAAGCTCTTGGATTAAAGGTGTGTGCTAGGGCTGAGTCACACCACAGTAGACACAGGTTTTTTTTCAGTAAATAATGCACACTCGGGGCTCATAGTGTGATCCTACAATAGTGACATAAAGGGTAAAGCCTCCACCTAACCTGCAGTAATGGCTTCAGCTTTCCTTGGCCCCAGCACTTCTCTGGGTCTTTTTTGTGTGTGTATCTTTGTGTTTACATTTGTGCATGTGTATGTGCACATGTAGGTGGAAGTACGGTTTAGGTGTCTGCCTCAGTTGCTCTACAGCGTATTCCTGAGTTCTTCCTGTCTTCTCTGTAGAGCTGGACTATATAGGCTCATACCCACAGAGCAAGGCTTTTTATGTGGGTATGGGAATCTAAACGTGGGGCCTCCAACTTGGCTTGGTAACAGTCCACCAACGGAGCCATGTTCTCAGCTCACAGGGTAAATAGTCTTAATAGCACAGAGTCTTGCTGGGCAGTGGTGGCACAGGACTTTAATCCCAGCACTCGGAAGGCAGAGGCAGGCATATCTCTGAGTTTGAAGCCAGCCTGGTGTATAGAACAAGATCCAGGACAGCCAGAACTACACAGAGAAACCTTGTCTCAAAAAACAAAACAGTGTGTGTGTGTGTGTGTGTGTGTGTGTGTGTGTGTGTGTGTGTGTGTGTAACCTAGAGGAGGTTTGGGCAGTTATTTAGAACAGAATCATTAAGTTCTGTGATTCTCCTCTGTTTGTATATTTCATATTTTTGTTTGCTAATGGTATATAGAAATCCTTTAGACTTAGGCAATGAGTCAGAATAGCACCTGGGCTGAGGTCTCCTTTTTGTTGTTGTTGGTTTTGGTTTTGGCTTTTTTGTTTGCTTGTTTTTTTTTGTGGGGGGGGTTGTTTTGTTTTGAGACAGGGTCTCTACATAGCCTTGGCTGTCCAGAAACTCACTATGTAGACCAGACCAGACTGGCTTGGAACTTCCAGAGGTCTGTCTGCCTCTCCCTGTGCCTTCCAAGTGCTGGGATGAAAGGCAAACACTCAGCTCTGGGCTGAGATCTTTTTCTTTTTTTCTTTTCTTTTTTTGTTTGTTTTTCAAGACAGGGTTCTCAGTGGCTTTGGAGGCTGTCCTGGAACTAGTTCTTGTAGACCAGGCTGGTCTTGAACTCACAGAGATCCACCTGCGTCTGTCTCCCGAGTGCTGGGATTAAAGGCATGCGCCACCAACATCTGGCTTTGGGCTGAGATCTTATTGTGATTGTTTTCTGGTGTAATCGGGGTTTATTAATTTCTTTTTCTTACCTTACTATACTGTCTACTTGTACTGTTGATCCTCTGCATTGTAGCATCCTGGATTTGCCTGTTCCTCTGTATCAGCTGTTGCTTTGTATATTTTTGGTTTTGTGTTAATAGGTATGTATAACTTTGTAGTTGTTGTAGTTACATTGTGAACAGAACAGCAGGTGGAGATGTTACAGTATTGGCTAATGTTTTGTCCTTAGGTTTTTAAATGGTTCATAAAGAATTATTTTTTATTTTTATTACATTTATTTATTATGTTGCTATACTTTATATGTGGAGGTCACAGAACACCTTATAGGAGTAGGTTTTTTTCCAAAGATTAAACTCTGGTTGTCAGACTTAGTGGGAAATATCTTTACTTACTGCTAGGGCATCTTGCTGGCACTTAGATCCATTTATGCTTGTTTGGCTCTTTTTTTTTAATAACAGAGTCTCTATGCGGCCCTACTTGCTCCATCTCTCTCTGCCTCCAGTGTGTTGGAATTAAAGAAATGCACCACCATGTCTGGTCTTTGTAACAGTTTTTATCTGATGTTAATACTAGCTTAATCATCTTGTTTCTTGATGTGACTGTTGGGGTGATTTGAATGAGGATGTCTCCCATAGGTTCTGAGATTTGAATACTTGGCTCCCAGTTAGTAGCAGTTTTGGGAGACTTAGGAGTTGTGGCCTTCCTAGAGGATGTATATCATGGGGAGGGGGTGAGCTTTGAAATTTTAAAGACTGTTTCAAGTTCGTTCTTTGCTTCATCATTGTGGTTGAAGATGTGAGCCCTCAGCTCTGCTCCAGCTGTGTGTGTGCCGCTTGCTGCTACACCTCCCTGCCACAGTGGACTTTTATACTGGAACCCTAAACCCAAGTAAATTCTTTCTTCTGTAAATTGCCTTGGTCACAATGTTTATCACAGAAATAGAAAAGTAACTAATAGCCGAGTGGTGGTGGCGCACGCCATTAATACCAGCACTCGGGAGGTGGAGGCAGGAGGATTTCTGTGAGTTCGAGACCAGCCTGGTCTACAAGAGCTAGTTCCAGGACAGCCTCCAAAGCCACAGAGAAACCCTGTCTTGAACACCCACCACCACCACCCCCCAAAAAAGAAAGAAAAGTAACTAATATAGCGTTGTCTTAGTTTGGTTTCTATTGCTGTGATAAGATACCATAAGCAAAAACAACTTAGGGAATAACGTATTTCAGCTTGAGTTTATGAAGTCTGTCATGGAGGGAAGTCAGAGCAGGAACTGAAGCAAAAGCCATGGAGGAATGCTGCTTACTGGTTTACTTTCACAAACCACAGAAACACCTGCTTGGAGTAGCACCACCCACAGGCAGCTGAGCCCATCCCCATCAATCATAAGTCAAGAAAATGAGTCTGTTGTGGGATATGCCTTTAATCTGAGCACTCAGGAGGCAGAAGTAGGCAGATCTCTTGAGTTCCAAGCCATCCAGAGTGAGACTCTATTTAAAAAAAAAAAAGGAGGAAGAGGAAGCCATCTCCACAGACTTGCCTATAAAACAGTCTTTATGGCGACATTTCCAATGAGGTTAGGTTTCCTCTTCCGGGATAACTCTAGTTTGTGTCAAGTTGACAAAAAAAGCTAACCAGCACAGTTCACCCTTAGTCATCTTGCTACTCAAACATATCACTGTTAAATCATCATCTTTCTCTGTTGTATTTGTACCTAAAATCATGTTAATATTAACATCAAAATGCCAGGCGGTGGTGGCGCACGCCTTTAATCCCAGTACTCGGGAGGCAGAGGCAGGCGGATCTCTGTGAGTTCGAGACCAGCCTGGTCTGCAGAGGGAGTTGCAGGACAGGCTCTAAAGCTACACAGAGAAACCCTGTCTCTAAAAAAGAAAGAAGCAGCAGTGGTGTCCCCAAGGACTTGCCCATAGGCCAGTCTAAAGGAGACATTTTTTCAACCGAGGTTCCCTCTCCCCAGATGACTCCAGCTTTGTGTCAGGTTGACAAAAACTAAATAGCGTAGATGTGTATAAATGTCTCTGTATGTAGTGTTTATATACGCGAATATGTATGCAATTCTCCAAATCTGCACAGCCTTACTCTGTAGAAGCTAAGTAAACAGCAGTTCTCAACTAGTTCAAAGAGAAAAGTGTTTCAGTGGTCTGTGTTTCAGTTACTCAGTGAGGGATGCAGAATTAGTTGGAGTTGCTGACACCTTAATATGAACTAAGGATACCTTGTGTAAGGATGTAGATGATTGTAGAGACAACATAGGAACTGACAAGATGGTGCTTGAGTAAATTTAAAGGCCTTGAGGAAATGGGAAGTGCTGCTCCTGAATAGTACTCTGTAGTAGGCTTTCTTGGACTGCTAACCAGCTCCCAAGTCAAGACACAGAAACTTATCAGTTATGAATGCTCAGCCTTATCTTATGCTTCTCTCTCTAGCTCTTATAATTTAACCTGTTTCTCTTCAACTACATTTTGCCTTGGGGCTTTTTACCTTTCATTCTGTATATTCTACTTCTTCTGCTTCCTCTGTGTCTGTCTGCCCCCTCACCATCTCCCTCGTTCTCTCTGCTCTTCCTGAGCCTAGATTTCTCCTGTTTATTCTCTTTGCCCACCAGCCCTGCCTATCCCTCTCCTGCCTCTCTTGGCAGGTTTTAATTAGACCAGTCAGGTGGCTTATACAGGCAAGATGAAACAAATACAACACATCTTTACATTGTTAACAAAGGCAGCATAGACAAATGTAACACACTTTTACACAATTAAAGTAATATTCCACAGCAGAAACAAATGTAACATATCTTTACATAGTTAAAGTAATACTCCACAACAGCAAGCTACTTCCAAAACTATAGAAACAACAGAAACATCTGACTGCCTGGACAGCCACACAAGGTTCCTCTGCAACATTGGGGCATCCATCTTCAGTCTGTAGGCCTAGAATATCTGGCAGACTTTTCTATGAAGCAAGAATTTTGTTGAAGGACTGATTTACCTTGTATTGGTAAAGTTCAGCAGTCATGGTCCTGTGTGTCCTGCATGTCCAGTTTGTACAGCATACTGTCAGCAGTTGAGGCAAGGGCAGTTTCTTGCCCAAATGTGTAGCTTTGCCACAGTGAAAGCAAACTCCATATGGAGTTCTTCTATGCCCATAACACTTTAAAATAAATAAATAAATAAATAATTGGTGCTGCCAGGAGCAGATATATCTTGTTGTCATGAAAAGCCTTAGCTTATTAAACATCTTAAATGCCATATTCTATAGGCCGCTGAAGTGTTTGAAGATCACCCATCTAAAATATCTCTGTTTGACAGTAGAAACATACCAAACATGACTATAAGTTTGACTACTCTAGATGACTAATTATTAATCTGTATTTCTTAATTATACATTACATTTTAAAATGAGTTGCATAAGCACAATATCCTAAATAAGAGTAGAAACATACATACAGTATAACAAAATTAACTTTAAATTTGTATCAATTACCAAAATCCACACCAATATAAAAAATATGAGGTTAATTGTCTTTTTATCCTATATTTCTCTATCCCCTCTAAACAATGACAAACATCCATAACCCACCGAATTACCAAAAACCACCCACCCCTCCTCTTGGGAATGTGGGTGCTGTGTTCTCTTGACTGCTTCCTGTTGTCTTGAGGAGAGCGACATCTACAGGAGACCCTGAGAAAACTGAGATAATGATCAAATCCTGGGAAAACTGTTGTAACTTTTGTTGTCCAGTCTCAGAGCTGTTCCCCTGCAGACAGACCAGTATATATATCACCTGTCATGTACCTTTCTTTGTTTATTTCTTAATGGCTGTAGCCAAAATTTTCAGGAGGTCTCCTCTGACCAAACCTGATTTCTGTTAACCTTGAAGGAATGCACAGCCTTTTGTTTCTTATGGAAACAAAAGTATAGCCTTTCCCCAATGCAGTACATTTTCTGGATTCCATTGTAAGGCTAAGGTGTCCCTCAAGTATCTAGGCTGGTTTAATCCAGCAGTCCCTCTTACAGCCCCATGCCTCTCAGCAGCTGTTGTTTGCTCATCAGCATTCAGAAAACTCAAAAGTCAACACAGTATCACAGACTCCCTTTGTATTCCCATCTCTACATGGCTTTCTCCTATTTTACTCTCTCTTTAAAGACTTTATTATTTTTAAATTTTATTTTTTCCTCTGGCTGTCTGTACCCATTTTCTTAAGCCTATGCACATTTTTAAAAACACTGTAACCTGTTTAGAGTTTTTTTCCAACTGGGCCTGTCTTTACTGTGTGTCTCTAGCCTTTTCTGACCTGTGAACCAAACCTTAAACTCTGGCAGTTAGCTCTACCCCCTTCCTCAGGTCTATTACAGCCAGCCTTAAGACTACAGCCTTGGTTGAGAGCTGCTTTTAACTTAAACCCCTTTAAGCATTCAACTGGGAGCTGCATTCAACTGCCCCAGCTCTGGGATGTTGGTGTCCCTCACTGTGGCAGACATTTTTATTTAGCTTGTTGTTTCTACTTAGCATGCTGGTTCTGCAGAGCCTCTTAAAGGATCCATATCCTTTTCTTCCTCCTTCTCCGCTGCCTCCTCCTCCCAGCTTTCTCAGACCCTATGTGGAAATTTGGACCCTGTGTTGGAACACCAAATGTAACAGGCTTTCTTTTAGGGCCACCAACCAGCTCCTAAATCATGACATGGAGACTTATTATGAATGCTCAGCCTTATGCTTATCCTGCTAGCTCTTATAACTTAATTAACCTGTTTCTCTTCATCTACATTTTTGGCTCAGGGATTTTTACCTTTCTTTCCTTCTGTATGTCCTACTTTCACAGTTTTCCTCCATGTCTGGCTGGTGCCTCCCTTCTTTCTCCCTTCTTCTTTTTTTTCTTCTCCTGAGCCTAGATTCCTCCTACGTATTTTCTCTGCCTACCAGCTCCGCCTGTACCTCTATTGTCTAGCTATTGACTGCTCAGCTTTTTATTAGACCAATCAGGTGCCTCAGGCAGGCAAGGTGAAACAGCAACACATCCTTACATCATTAAACAAATGTAGCATAAACAAAAGTAACACATCTTTACATAGTTTTTTGGGGGGCCACTGTCGAGACAGGGTTTCTCTGTGGCTTTGAAGGCTGTCCTGGAACTAGCTCTTGTAGACCAGGCTGGTCTCAAACTCACAGAGATCCGCCTGCCTCTGCCTCCCAAGTGCTGGGATTAAAGGCGTATGCCACCATCGCCTGGCTCATCTTTTACATAGTTAAAGTTATATTCTACAACAGGTTATCACAGTGGTTACTGCCTCAGGGCACCCAGATGTAAAAATGTGTAGATTTGTGGCAAGGGCATTTGAAGCTGTCACCTTTCCAGGAGGGCAAGCAGGGCTGGTAGCATGAATTGGCATCTTCTGTTTTGGCAGATGAAGGGTGCTCTGATGGATATTATCCAACTGGCTACCCTAGACTCAGACCCCTGGGTCCTCATGGTTGCTGACATTCTGAAATCCTTTCCTGACACTGGCTCACTGAATCTAGACCTGGAGGAACAGAACCCCAATGTTCAAGACATCTTAGGAGAACTTCGAGAAAAAGGTGAGTAGCCTGGCTTTGTTTTACAATGGGAGGAAGGAAGTCTCATTTTAGAAATTGGGTTGTCTGTATCACACTGTTGGTGTGGTGTGCTGTGGTTCCTTAGACAGTGGCTGTCCTTCCTGGCTTGCTTCAGTCTGACTTAACCACAGCCTTGTCCCCGATGCACGTGCAGTGTCTGGAATTATGACTCATCTATGGTTCACTTGCCACTGCTGTCTCTCCCCATAAGCTCCATGAGGGTGAACATGTACAGGTTGTGTCTTCAGAGCCTAAAACATTCTGTGCCATAAATAACAAATATAGAATCATAAATAAAAATCAACAAATAAATAGTTAAACACTGAGGTGAAAACAAGAAAGGAACTCATGTGGTCTTAGAGAAGTGACAGCAGGAATGAACGTCCATGCCTCTGATGCTATCTCTCCCTCTGAAAAAAACGAAGGCTTGAGGTCATGCACTCCGACATGGCTGCTTGTGAGGCCCTAGTAGGTTTTGGGGTTTTGTTGACTTGTGGTTGCAGACTGGGAGCACTGGCCTGCGCAGGTCGTATCACCTTGCTGGGGTGGCTGATTCCCCTGGGAGCAGGAAGACGAGGCAGCTTGCTTACCATTAGTCTGTTTCCCTCAGTCATGTAACTGATTGGGCAGTTCCTTGAAGTTTCTCAGACTCTGACTTCTTGGTGATCACACTGAATTAGAAAGCACACATGGATAGTTTTGTTAAGACTGCAAATGAGCAGTGTCTGGGGTGAGCAACCACCAGGGCTCTGTAGTCACAGGGAGAGGGCTTTCCTGGTGTTGAGGCTGCCTTATTAGGATGCAGGGACTCCTCCCCATGCTGCTGTACGCAGTGCGCTGTGGTTCCTGGACCCCCACAGTCCTGTGGTTTGCAGCTGACATAACTGAAGAATGCTTGTCTTCTCTTCTAGCTTTTCTTGTTTATATAAAGTCCCTTGAGAGTCTAATGGGCCTTCCTCTAGGGTGGCAGACCTATCCTCTGGTCCTTACCCACTTGGATGATCTTGGGCTCTGGGGATGGTGGTACTGGAATGGTGGGAGCCTCAGGGGGTTGAAACTAAAGCAAAAAGCTGTCATGCTGGTAAATAATGAAAGCCTACATGGAGTCGCCTGCATGTGAGCTGTGAGGGCTACAGTCTGAGCTCCCTGATGCAAGGGCTCTGACTTCCGGTGATACTCTGGCTCTCCACAGTGGGCGAGTGTGAAGCATCTGCCATGCTACCACTGGAGTGCCAGTACCTGAACAAGAATGCCCTAACCACCCTCGCTGGGCCCCTCACCCCACCAGTGAAGCATTTTCAGCTGAAGCGGAAACCCAAGAGTGCCACTCTCCGAGCAGAACTGCTACAGAAGTGTGAGTGACTGAGTTACAGCAATCCTGCTCTTTTCTCTGGTGTTTTCAGATTTTCTTACTTTAAAAGAGCATAGCTTGTCCTTTCTGTGTTGGGTCACTGCTGTTTAGAAACATGCATTAGCAACTCAGGGTTTTTCAAGTGTGGCCTGTAATCTCACAAAGTGGAATCTGTGCTGGCCAAGATGTGGTGTGAGGCTGCTGCTTGTGTCTTGGCCTTGGTCTTAAGCCACGTCTGGTCGCTATCATAGAAGATGATTTCATTAAATGCTTTCCCAAGTCATGTCTCAGGACAGTTTGTGTGGAAGGCACTTACTGGATGAATAAAGTGTCCATTAAAGCATCTATTTTAAGCCATGTGCACTGTGTACCTGGGTAGCAGC
This sequence comes from Cricetulus griseus, assembly GCF_003668045.3. Lineage (NCBI taxonomy): Eukaryota > Metazoa > Chordata > Mammalia > Rodentia > Cricetidae > Cricetulus > Cricetulus griseus. The sequence goes on along the minus strand of NW_023276807.1, from coordinate 102,936,488 downwards.
CTCTTGAGATACTGAGGCAGAAAGATCACTTGAGCCCAAGAGCCCAAACTGGTTTAAGACCAGCCTAGGCAACATAGACATTTCCTCCCTCCCTCCCTCTTTGTTTGTTTGTTTCTTTCTGTGGTTTTCGAGATAGGGTTTCTCTGTGTAACCTTGCCTGTTCTGGAACTTGCTTTGTAGACCGTGCTGTCCTCAATCTCACTAAGATCCTCCTGCCTCTGTCTCTCAAGTGTTGAGATTAATGTGTGCACTACCACTGCCTGGATCATAAACTGTTATTTTGGCCATGCAGTTAATATTACTAATATTTGTAAATAGCTCTTTTTGTTTTGTTTTGTTTTTGGAAAGCAGTCTTGCTGTGTTGCCTGGCTGGTTTGAGATCCCCCTTCTCCTACCTCAGCTTCCTGAATGCTGGGATCACAGGTCTACACCAAGCCCAGCAAAGTTTAGAGGAATGTAAGAGCCCAGAGCCAGTGTGTCAGTGGGCTGGGGTCTGTGCTGCCTGGTATCTCAGTGGCACAGGCTGACTGACCTGCTCTGAAAGGTTTCTGCGTAACTATTCCAGCCCTGCTGTCATGATGTCAGCAGCTCTGCCGGTGCCCATGGTCTTACCCTCCAGCCCTCCTGAGCCACTTCAGGAAGATCTGTTTCTTTTTCATGTTTATATATAAGTCTGTGAGGGGAATCTTGGCCTGAGCCTGCTGTAAAGACAGTTGAAGGGACCTGTGAGATACCAGCCCCTCTCAGGCTTCAGGTTCACCAGGATGAAACAGGTGGCTGTGACAATTCTGGGGCCACTTAACGTGGAAATCTCTGAACACGGAAAGTCTTGGCCATATTTGACCTAGTTTCAAGCTACTCAGTGAACTGGGGAGGCTTAGAAACATGCATTTACAACAGATGGTGGGTTTATTGTTTGATATTGTTTTATTATGCCTTCTTATCTTTCACATAGCTGGCATTCATTCTGTACGAATGGAAGAATCTATCTTGCTATCTCTTGAATGCCCTGTCACTACCATCTTGACTGCCCTGTCAATACCCTCAGTGGTATTTTCTTGGCGTAGGGAAATTTAATATTTTCCATTGAGGGCCACAAGAGAAAAACCTTCTGCAATACTAGCCTCAGTGTTAGTTCTTCCATTGCCACAAGAGTCCCTGGGGGAATGGAGCAGAGTTGGGCAGAGGTCTGACAGTACACAGATGAAGACAGGCAGTCAAGTCAGAAGCATCCCAGGGGAGAGACTTAGCCATGTGCTGGTTTCTGTCCATCTAGGTGCTGCCTTCAGGATCTGTCCCAAGACAAGCTTTGGTCCAGAGCAAAGGGAAAAAGCCTCAGTGGATTGAATTATAGCCACAGGCGAGTGCAGTGCTCTCCCTTTTAGAGGAGATTGTAGTGGGGATGAAGTTGGTGTGTTCTCAGAAACACCTAGAAACAGGCACCCAGGATGAGACTTGGCAACCCAGAAGCCATGCAGTGAGGAGCTAAACACCTTCTTTGTTTCCCACCAAGGAAACCAAAGCCCCCACATGCTGTAGGCATTCTGTTCCATCTTGCTGCCCTGGGAACAATGATGAAAATAAAAGAAAAATACTTTTTTTTGGTTTTTCGAGACAAGGTTTCTCTGTGTAGCCCTTGCTATCTTGGAACTTGTTCTGTAGATGACCAGACTAGCCTCAAACTCAGAGATCCGCCTGCCTCTGCCTCCTGAAGTGCTGGGATTAAAGGAGTGTAGCACCACTGCCCAATGAAAAATAGACTTAGAAACTCTGACAAGCTGGGCGTTGGTGGCACACACCTTTAAGCCAGCACTTGGGAGGCAGAGGCAGGCAGGTCTCTGTGAGTTTGAGGCCAGCCTGGTCTCCAGAGAAAGTGCCAGGATAGGTTCCAAAGCTACACAGAGAAACCCTGTTTTGAAAAAACAAAAAAGAAAAAGGAAAAACAAAAAGACAAAAAACAACCTGAAAATTACAAACTAGCGAAAAAATTTGCACTAATTCTTAGCTTAATGTTACAGGCAATGATTTATAAAACATTACCAGGAAATGGTTCCTCCTTTTTCTTTCTTTCTTTCTTTCTTTTTTCTTTCTTTTTTTCTTTTTTTTTTTTTTTTAAAGGAAATACTAGCTGCAAGGTCAGTGGCAATACTGGCTGCATTCCTGCCAGGAATGCAGTTACCTTGGGTATTTTTATGAGTCACTTTTGTTGAGGTTACTTTATGGGCTGAAGTGCCTTATGATCTAAGAGATGGTTGACCCTATGGCTTTTTTCACAGCCACTGAGACAGCCCAGCAGCTGAAGAGAAGTGCCGGGGTGCCATTTCACGCCAAGGGCCGGGGGCTGCTCCGCAAGATGGACACTACAAGTAAGGCTTGTGTGCTCTCAGGCAGGTGCTGTTTGTTGTTTGCCAGGCAGGATGGTTTGACTTTTCCTCACCAGAAAAATCACGCAGCTGTTGAGTCCTGAGGGATGAGGCCCACTGGTCCTGCAGCTAGTAGATATGTATGAGGACAAGCAGGGCCATCTGCATCTTTGCGTGGTGAGAGGAAGGAAGCCATGTATGGTGGGCCAGCATCAGATTAACTGGAGGGGATATTTGCTGTTGCCTCTCTATTGGGTGTAGCAGTTATGACAGATGGCTAGGCTGAGAGACAAGGGCGGGTTCCCAAGATGGGGGGTGAGGGTCACACAGCAGTTCGGCTCTTCACGCATGTGCCTGTATGAATGTGCACTTTGCATTGTTTCTCTTTTAGAACCATGTCCAGGGCTCAGTGGGCAGGACAGCTGTAGAATGAAGGGGAAGTCTTGCTGGTCCTCACACTTGGTTTATTTGGCATCTTGGCATACCAAGTTCCCATAACCCCACAGCAAACACATAGCTAGTAGAGAGTCTTCGGTAGAATGGCTCACCATTCTACCATCATTACTGCTGACATGGGTCTTCTTTGTTGTGGCTTGGTGCTATAGTGTAGGCTCCACCTTGCTTCCCTTGCCCTTGAGGAGTGGCACTGGACAAACTTTAAGGAGGAATAGTCTGGACATCACATTATGCCCACCTCTGACCCAGCTTGTAGCACAAGGCATCCTGAGTGATGGCAAATGTATATAGGTACACATTGGCACAGAACTCGGGTATTTTCCTGGGACACGAGGACAAGATAGAGTAGGGACAGTTCCTTCAGTGAGTGTCGTTAGTACTGAGAGACATATAAGTAGAAAGTATTCTGAGACTTGTTAAGGTCACATAGCTAAAGATATATGCCTTTGTTCTTAGCAAAAATGTCAGTTTGGGTGTCGTCACTCTTCTGGGCAGTGTTTGATACATGGATAGTTCTTGTCCTACAAGGTCTGGCTGTCTCTGGTGTCTTAGACAGCTTCATCTTCCATTACTCCTGCCTTCCCAGAGCGGATGTGAGTCATACACCTCCAGAGTATCAAGCCTGGGTCTTCCCAACAGATCTTCAGGGATGTTGTTAGGTTTGTAGGGTCTGAACCACTGTCCCTTCACCAAAGAGACACTGGCAAAAACAGTCTGAGTGGGATTTTTTGTTTGTTTTAATTATTTTATTATTGTATGTGTATGGGTGTTTTGTATGGGCACATATATGTCTATGCACCTGTGTGCAGTGCTGCTACAGGCCAGAATAGGACATCAGATCCCCTGAGACTGGAGCTAACAGTTGGGCTGGGAATCGAACCTCTGGAAGAATAGTCAATGCTCTTAACCACTGAGCTATTGCTTTAGCCCTGAATTTGCTTATTTTGGTTTTGAGGGGGGTTTGTTTGTTTTATTTTGTTTTTTTTCAAGATAGGGTTTCTCTGTGGCTTTGGAAACTGTCCTGGAACTAGCTCTTGTAGACCAGGCTGGTCTTGAACTCACAGAGATCCGCCTGCCTCTGCCTCCCAAGTGCGGGGATTAAAGGCGTGCACCACCACGGCCTGGCTTGTTTTTTTGAGACAGGGTCCTGACTGTCCCGGAACTTGCTCTCTAGACCAGGCTGGCCTTGAACTCAGAGATGTGCCTGCCTCTGCCTCCTGGGTGCTTGATTAAAGGTGTGAAGCACCACCCTCAGCCGGCTCTGGGTTCTTTTTAGCACAGGACAAAATATACCAAGTGCAGAATGTGACAGAAGAGACTCACTGGTATGGGGCTTCCCAGAGGCAGAGGCAGGCTTAGCCTGCCCTATGATCAGAAGCTGCTGTCATCACTGACACCATTCTCTTCTGTAGCCCCTCTCAAAGGCATCCCGAAGCAAGCCCCCTTCAGAAGTCCCACCACACCCAGCGTCTTCAGCCCCTCTGGGAACCGGACCCCAATACCACCTTCCAGGACACCACTGCAGAAAGAAAGGGGTGTGAAGGTGGGACATCCCTTTTTATGTCCTGGCAAGACTAACTAAGCCTTGATTCTTCACTCTGTAATTAAGTATGGGATATGTGTATTTTGGCAGCTGCTGGATATATCTGAGCTGAATACAGTTGGTGCTGGCCGAGAGGCAAAGAGGAGGAGAAAGACTTTAGGTGCGTATGAATCATTTCAAGTGTGGAGGGAGCTGTCGGAGGCATTATAGCGAGTGTGTAGTATCTAGTATGCCCGAGCTCTCTCTCTCTCTTTCCCCCTTCCCCCTCTCTTTCCCTCTCCTCCTCTCTCATGTATACAGTGGTCTGTCTGCATGCATGCCTGCAGGCCAGAAGAGGGCACCAGATACCATTACAGATGGTTGTGAGCCATCATGTGGTAGCTGGGAATTGAACTCGGGACCTCTGGAAGCACAGTCAGTGTTCCTAATCTCTAAGCCATCTTTCCAGCCACTGAGTGCTTTATCTTACCACAGTGGCAGTGGAACTTTTCCCAGGAAAAGTTTTCCCTGGAAAACTTTTTTTGGGGGTGGGGGTGAGAGTGAGGGGTGGGGGAGTGGCTTTTGAGACAAGTTCTTACACTGTAGTCCTGGCTGGCCTCTTAGCTTGTAGATTTTCAAGTGTTAGGATTACGGGCTATAATGCTTAGCCCAAAAGAATCATTTGTTCTCTGCCCAGAGACCTGAGGGCACAATGCTGCTTTGCATTCAGCCTACACAGAGGACATTTGTGACCTCTGAACTGCAGCTGGGTTAGAGAGCCACTAACCAACTCTCTTTATTGGCAGACACAGAAGTGGTGGAAAAGCCCACCAAGGAAGAGACAGTTGTTGAAAATGCCACCCCTGACTATGCTGCTGGCCTGGTGTCCACACAGGTAGGGCTTCCATGCAGTGTATCCAACTGTTCCCAACCCTGACAAAGCCAAAACAGTGTGTCCCATCTTGTCCTGACTGATGGCCACCTAGATGTGTTCTATAAAAGTGTGTGTGTGTGCAGATATTCTTGTATGTAAATGTATGTGAGTGGCAGAGGGAGCCAGAGCCTGACTTAGGCATCAGCCTTGTGTTTGGAACAAATACCTGCTTTATATTGGGATTACTGCCTGAGTTGTCTCCATACCTCTGTACCTCATTTTCCTCTTTGTTTAGTGGGTATGGTTCCTTTTGAGGCCCCAGTGCCCTGGAGACCATGCCTTGCATATAGGTGGGAAGGGTGAGCCAGCCAGAGCAGCTCTTCCCCAGAGGCTGTCTGTAGAAATAGAGATGGGCTTTAAGGGCCGTAGGTGCAGAGGACACATGTATAGAGGCAGAGTGTGGCCCTGTGGCATGGTATGGTCATGTCTCTGAGCTCTTTCCATTACTCAACTTCTTTCCTCAGGTGTCAATTTGGGACAATTGGGGTGGTGGCCATGGCCTAAATTTGGAGTCCAGTATCACTAAAGCCAGTGGCCTGGAGAAGCCACTGTCCCTGTCCTGGGGATATGAGTACCTGCCATCTTGCTTCATTGATGGGCAGGGGCTGATGGAGGCTGTCTAGGATACCCCAGGGAGGTATACTGAAACCTGACCTTTGCCTGAAGAGATCATGGCCCTTGTCTTCCAGAAACTTGGGTCTTTGAATAGTGAGCCAGCACTTCCCTCTACAAGTTACCTGCCCTCTACCCCCAGTGTGGTACCTGCCTCATCTTACATCCCCAGTTCTGAGAACCCCCCAGGTAAGTAGCCTGCAGTATGCTAAGCCAGTATTCCCTCAGCCCATAGAAGGACTTGCCCTGGGGTTACCGAAACTGAGCTTAGTATGTGCACCTAGGAAGTAGCCTTGCTCACATGGTGCTTCTCAGCATTGAGACACCTGTCTCAGTGTCTCTTGATCCCAGGCAGCATGGAGGGAACTCCTCCTGGCCTAGAAATAAGCCAGAAGTCCTTGATTTTAGTGAACAAGTGGCTGCCAAGATTGGTACCCTGTTCTCTGGGTGGGTAAGGATCTGAGGATTGTCTCTTCCCAAATGAAGGATACTACAGAAGGATGATTCCTTCAGGGTCAGATGTAAGCTTGGATTAGTCAGTTGCTTGGGTGGTTGGTTCCTTTGGGCTCAGCTTTGTCTATTGTTAGTGGGTCGAGGGTCAGCCCTGCTGAGGTTTGTGGAAGCTACTTCCCACCAGCACCCAGGTTATGGGGAATTTACCATAGGCCAGGAGCTAACCAGAGTCCTGGATAACTTAATCTGTGGATCTAGGAATGCCTGAGGACATAGGTTCTGCCCTGCTGGGTAGTAGTGCACAGGGCTCACGTCCCTGCCTGTGAAGGCCAGTAAGGGCTTCTGGTCAGCAGTGATAGAAGACAGCAATTGGGTATGGGTCACAGTTGCTGCCAGAACCTGGAAGAGCCTATTGCCTCTCCAGAAAATGGTGTTAGTACAGGCAGCCTGGAGACGAGTCTGGGATGAGTAGATTAGGGATGTACTTCTCTTCCTGGACAACCCTCCTTAGTAACCGTGCTTTGCTTGCAGCCCCTCCTTCCCGGGAAGCCAGCCGACCACCTGAGGAGCCCAGTGCCCCAAGTCCTACACTGCCAGCTCAGTTTAAACAAAGGGCACCTATGTATAACAGTGGCCTGAGCCCAGCTACACCAACACCTGCAGCACCTACCTCGCCTCTGACACCTACTACTCCTCCAGCTGCCACTCCTACTGCTCAGACACCCCCAGTGGCCATGGTGGCCCCGCAGACCCAGGCACCTGCCCCTGTTCAGCAGCAACCTAAGAAGAACCTGTCCCTCACAGTAAGTACCCTGGCAGGTTTCATGGCCATTAGGTGGATGACATAGCTTTGCCTGTTAGTAGCTGGGGTGTTATGGGACGAACCTGGCAGGGCCAGTGGGTGGAGGAGGCAAGGTGGCCTGGGCAGCTCCCACACTCACGTCCTCTCTTTACAGAGAGAACAGATGTTTGCTGCCCAGGAGATGTTCAAGACGGCAAACAAGGTCACTCGGCCAGAGAAGGCCCTCATCCTGGGCTTCATGGCTGGTTCTCGAGGTGTGTCTGTGCTACTAGGCCTGGGAGGTGCCCCCCGTGGGGTGGGGGATGGGTTCCTTGGCCCCAGGCACCTGCCCAGCAGCCCCTGCTTCCTACAGAGAACCCATGCCCGGAACAGGGGGATGTGATCCAGATCAAGCTCAGCGAGCACACAGAGGATCTGCCCAAGGCAGACGGCCAGGGCAGCACCACCATGCTAGTAGACACAGTGTTCGAGATGAACTACGCCACGGGCCAGTGGACACGATTCAAGAAGTACAAGCCCATGACAAATGTGTCCTAAGGGCCATCTCCGCTGCTGACCCTCATCAGGCCAGAAGACAAGTACTGCTGGCTATGCTAAGTGACCTGAGCAGATACCGAAGGATGTGCTCCACCCAGCACCTGTCATTCACAGGCTACTGGGCCCCAGGCTGTTTTTAAGTTTTAGATCATTTCTCTGGGGAGTTTAGGCTTATTTTTTATATATACATATAATTATTATAATGGGTTAGTTTTTGTGTGATTAAGTTACCTTTTTTGGGGGGTTCAATATTACATTTTGAATGCTAAACCAAAAAAGTTACAACTTCATTTTAGTGCCTGATAAGACTATTACCTTCTCTTTTTTTCTTTAAAAAAACTGCACTGGCTGAGAGGAGGTTCTCTGCTTGTGCATGCCTTCCCTCCTGAGGCTGAGGGGACCAAAGGTGACACCTGGCAGGCTAGGGCGTGAGGGGGGCTATGACCAGCCTCACGGTTACTGACTGCCAGGGATTTCTATGTCTTTTGTACAGTTGTAAACATTTCAAGCCTGTCTCTGGGTAACTATTTTCATTGTAAAATGATATGAGTATTAAAGTTTAGTTTTTCTAAAGAAAGCCCACAGAGCTATGTTTCAAGCTAGCTTGGCTCCCTGTTCTGGGACCAAACCCCCTCCCTGTACACCTGTCAGAACCCCAGGGGAGAAGAAGCAGAGCTGGGAGATAAAGAGTCTACCTGAAAATAAGTAGGCAATGGGCAGGGCAACCTTGGGGTGTGAGGTCACAGTCACAGGGCAACAACAGGGAATGTCAAGGCCGCAGCATTGGGAAATGGGCCGATGCCTGCTGTCTTAAATTCATAGCACCCAGGAAGTTGGAGAAGTCAAACATAGTTCCATATAAAATAAGTGTAAGAAAAAGGCCTTTAAAGTTTTTTAATAAAAAAATACTCAATACAGTTTTCCAAACACAACTTTCCACTTAAATGCTATTTTTCCCCCAACTGGTAATTCTTGTCTATATTTCGGTATTACTTCCCCCCTCCCCCGCAAACTTCAAGTTTTTAAGCCTTCACTATCAGATCTGGTGACAGTACCCAGCATTCCTAAAAGGAACCTGACTATATTGTATGAAGTTTAGACACCAATAGGCACATTTAAACTTAAATTTAATTTGTGATAGGTCATTTCACATCTCAACAGGATATGGTGACACCGTGATACACATGGACACAGCATTTTTACTCTACTGACTAACAGTCATCAGCTACACTCCTTGTAGATGAAGATATTTGGCAACTGAGTTGTTTGCATTAACTTTAATCAGAACATTTTTATCTTTAAGTAGCTCTAGAAGGTGGGCACTTCACACATCATGTTACTTGGAAGTCATCAGAAATGCCAAACTGAGTGTGCCTGCCTGGGACCCAGGAGTCCTAGGTGCTAGTGCCAGGGAAGTTCCTCAGGAACTAGCACCTGGATCCTTGTCACTCTTGCTAGATGCACTGCCATACGGGTGCCTGGGTTTAACTGCGACAGCTCCATATTCTCTAGACCAGACCAGACCAGACCAGACCAGAGCTGGCCTGGACACCAGCTGTGCATTCCTGGGCTGCTGCCACCCTGCACAGGCACACAGGTGTGTGTTGACTAGGGAACTGCTCGCTGGATTTTAGATACTGGAGGTGCCTGAGGAATATGGAATTTGGGCAGGTTTCATTTGGTTTACTTCACATTAAAGAAAAACAATGTTGGAGCTGATGCTCAGAAAGTCACATATCTTTCAGACTCATTAGAGCACCTGCCACATCAGTCACAGCCCTGGTCCTGTGGGAAAGGCCATCACCCCAGGGTCACTTTACTCAGAATTGCATATCAGTCTTCGGCTGGTTTTCAGAGTTAGTGTTATTTACTCATTAATACTTTTTGGGAAGGGGAAATGGTCTAAAAATTTCACAATATTTCCTTCAGAAAGATCACAAATAGTAATTTAGAACCAAAAATCCCAAGACTTTACATAACATTAAAGAAGATAGTTAATCTGCTCCCCCTTAAGTGTACTGCAAAACCAATTCTGATGCTCTTTCAGAAGTCACTCAGCTGGTGGACAACTAACAAGATGGGCCCCCAGGTGGTCTCTGGAGCCTAGGGGCCATGTGCATGTGAAGAGGCTATCTAGCCTGTCACCACACCAGCCTTTCAAACTTAGGGCAGATGACAGAAATTTATGAACCAATCTAGTATTTTTAGGGCAGTTTGAGCCAGGTTCTAAACTGAAAAATGCCCTTGGTCTCATCTGGTCAAACAGATGTCTCCAGAGGTAACTAGGCCTGTGCCTATGGAAGCCATTGGCTATCTGCAAAGCTAATGTAGCTTTTGGGGGATTACTACTATAGAAAGGCCAAAGAGAGGGTCACTGGCCAGTCTTGGTCCAAATGGAAGCTGCAGTTCTACAAGGCTAGAGGGCAGCAGGATAGCAGACTCTGCTAGGGATTGAATGAAGAGTGAGCTGTTTTGCTTTGTGGCTTTTCTAAAACCATCAATTGTTGCTGCACTGCGTGTACCTATCCTCCCAATATAAAGCACGAGGTCTCCTTTCTCCATGTCTTTGCTCTCCAGGGCCAAGATATACTCCTGAGAAGGCAGAAGCAAGCCTGCCAAAGATACCATTTTAAATCTCACTAGGGAAACAGGTACCATCAGACCTGTCCACCATGAGACCAGGTGGCACCCTGGTGGGAACAGACAGAGGGCAACACAGCCTGGGGCTCGACAGATGCACAGGAGAGAGCACATCAGGGAGCATAAGTGTAGGGTCCAGGCTGTGTGCCTTGTGTCCTCAGGATCCTGTAGTTACCTCCCTGCTTGCTCAAAATCTACCTAACAAATACATTTTAGTTGATAAGTGATTTGCGAAAGTTTTAGCAAAAGTATACTGGGAATAAATCCCAGAAACAGAAAAACCAAGTGAAGGAAAATATACAAGGTTTCCCCCAAATGTAGGTCAAAGACCTTAGGTTCATAAGACATCAGAGAAAACAGCCAAAACAAAGGCAGCTGCTCTGCTCCACAGGCCACACTGCTATCACTGGTCAAGTCCACAAAAGGGAAAGCCATGAGAGGAATTGTGCTACACCACACCAACTCAAAGTGGAAACAAAGCACTTTGAGGAAAAATTCACATTAATACAAAGAACATAGGCTGTTTCAAAGGAGCAAAATAATGATCAATCCTGACTGGGTAGCCCAGGGCCTGCATCCCAGTTTGTCCTGAGTGGGGGGCAATATGTGAGCAGAAGCCTGAACCATCAGGATAGAGCTAAGGGTGACCTTTAAAAAAGTCTATACATTTCAGGTAAGATAAAAGCGTTTCACATACCAGTTAATCTTCAATCATAACTTTAATCTAAAATGAAAACGGGAGGGCACCTTGACGTTGGGTCTCAGATTCAAGTGTAGCAGTGATGCTGTGTAGTAAGGCTTGTTTGTCCTGGACCACTGAGTGTGCAGCTGACAAGCATCAGTGCAGACACAGCACAGCTGCTGAGGATGGCTCAGTGGTGGGAGGTGCTCCCTCCCACCCAAGGAGGCCTGTACATGTCATAGCATTATGGGCTGGGTCCTTGGGGCAAGTGCTGTGCTTGCCTTCCCATTATAGGCAGGGCTGGCTGCCCCATGCCACTCCTGGATCTGACCAAGGGCTATTTGCCTTCTGTGACCCTTCGCCAACACCGCCTTCTCTTCCTCTTCCCCTTTGACTTCAGTGATTCTGGAAAGGGTTTCTCAGTCTTGGTACTTCTTGCGGATTCTGCCCTCAAATCATGCTCACAGCAGTAGGATTGCCCATCCTGGGTGGAACGAAAGGCAGTCCCATCTTGGTGTTCCTTACAGAATGAGTTGGGGCACAGGTGGCAAAATGAGGTAGAAGGTTTGCCACATACATCACAGTGATGCCAAGGACATTCCCACTTCCCTGCAAAAAAAATTCATCATCAGCAAACAAGTGGCAGAATCAGAGCTTTAGCATTTTCAGGGCTGAAAGTAATTTTCTTGAGGGGTGCTAAGACTGAACCAGAGGGTCTCATGCACGTGATCTTGAACTGAGTTAATGTCCACAGGGTATGTTTCCTGGACTGACCTTGAACTAGCCATCCTCCTGCTTCAGCCTCTCGAGTTGGTAGGCCAATGGAAATATACCTGCATACCTAACTGAAAATTACTTTTTAAAACTAGTCAAATAAATGCAAATTAACATAAAAGACTGCATTACAGTTGCCAGAGAGAAGTTAGTAGTTGGTGCTCAACTACTAGGCCAGGCAGGTACCAAGTGTTGCAGACGACAGTCTACATGCCTGCCAGCTGCAGCACCATACCAAACACCAAGGACAGCTCATGGCTGTTAGACTCTAGGAAATTCTATTGATGGCAATAGCTATCCTCTGACTTGACTTTTTTTTTTTTAAATTGCTGTTTTGTTTTTAGAGTCATGTTTTCTCTATGTAGCCCTGGCTGTCCTGAAACTCACTCAATAGACCAGGCTGGCCTCAAACTCAGAGATCCACCTGCCTCTGCTTCCCCAAGTGCTGTGTGTACCACCATACCCAGCTTGGGACTTGCCTATTTATAAGGGAACAGTTTTATGCTTAGATATGAATCTCTGAAGACTTGTTAGGGTTAAGGATAATTGTTAAATCCAAATATATGTATAAAACCATTTTTTTGGTCTTTGGGTCAAATGTTTTTATAATTTTTCATTTGAAATCCTAACTTTTTGTTCTTATACCGTGACTACTCAAGTATATAAGTGGAAAAGCCTATTTTATTGTCTTCTAGGGAGCCAAATCTGTTGTTCCATCTTAAATAGCAGCTCGTGCTAGCTCTGTGTCATCTGAGGACAGTGCCTACAAGTCTTGGGGAAGGAGTTAGGTCAAGTTTCCTACAACTACTAGTCCAGTGACAAGACCAATCGTGGTGAAGCTGCTACAGTGGAACTTATCTTCTCCAATACAGCCCTGGTGCATGTCACTTTAGATCTTGGTGCTAAGGAGACAACAACTTGACATTAGGCTTTGGAAGCCACTGCCTGCTCCCATCCTTTGTTCCAGCTGGTTCCCTTGCCTAGGAACATTTACCACCTGACCTTCCAAAGAATATGCAACTAGATAAGGCCCAATCACTTTTGAGAGGCTGAGTAAGAGTGGCAGGAAAGGTCACTGCAAGCTGTCAGAAGCTGCCATGGGTGCTGGACACCTACCAAAGGGCCGCTTGCCCAAGCCCAGGCAGGACAGGTGGTAGGCCTTGGTACAGAACTTTCGGTCACACAGCACCAGCTGTCCACCATCACCACAGCGGAAGCACTCATCCTCTGACTGCCGCTTCCCTTCCCCTTTGGCTCTTCGCCTTCTGGTTTTCTTCTTGGTCTTTTTACCCTTTTCCTCTGAAGAAAGGGATGTTGAGTTCTAGAATAGAACATAAAACAGCTTTAAAAAAAAAAAAAAAAAAAAAGGAAAACTACAAAGATACCCAAAAAGCAAGGTCCAGAGTGACATTATAGATTCCTAGGGTGTTCCAAGATGGTAAGTGGTGCTTGAGCTGGAGACATAGCTCTAGGCTATAGGTTCCATTTCTAGCACCACAAAATAAAAAGGTATGCCACCCACACAAACCAGGTCATGGTCCACTATACCTTGGGCAACTCCTGCTAAGACAAAAAAACACAATATAGAGGCTCACTAATGTCACATTTGGGATTGCTGACAGGACATGCCAACAAAGACACCTCAGTCAAAGTACCGTTGGATAAGAATTCAATTATGAGTGGAACAGGTGTGGTGGCTTGATAGGTCCATGGGGAGTGGCACTATTAGGAAGTGTGGCCTTGTTGGAGTAGGCATAGTTTTGTTAGCAGTTAGACTAGGGGCGGGCCTTGAGGTCTCATGTGCTCAAATCACTTCCACTGTGGCATTCTGCTGCCTACGGATCCAGATGTGGAACTCTCAGCTACCTCTCCAACACTATGTCTACCTCCATACTACCATGCTTCCTGCCATGACCAAAATGGACTAAATCTCTAAACTACACCCCAGCCTCAATGAAATATTTTCCCTTATAAGAGATTCCATGGTCATGGTGTCTCTTCACAGGAATAAAACCCTAACTAAAACAGGTGAGGGCAAAGCCGCAGTCCTTCAGAAAACATCTATAGGGTGCACCCAGACACCAGCATAGGGTGGAGGTACCTGTGATAGCCCTAGCCTTTGTTGCACACAAGGGGTGCCCCAAAATTCATATCCTTCTGAGGACTTAGAACATAACTTATTTTAAAATGGATATAATTACAATAAAGTGACACCAGCACATCAGGCAAGCATGACTTGTGACCAGACTGAAAGAGACTGGTGGTCAAAGGTATGACTCAGTGTGAGGGCGCTTGCCTAGCAGGTATGGACCCTTGGATCTATACACAGCAATGTAAACAAAACAAAAAGGTAGCAGGGAAATGGAGGGAGTGGTCAAGACACCACATGGTACCTCGTGTGAAGCAGCAAAATACTGGGGTAAGGTTTTTACAACCTGAGGGACACCACAGATTACTAGTCACCAACAGGAGCTGGAGAGACTCAAAGAACACTGGAGCAAACGTGGCCCCACAAACACTGCCTTAAAAACTGAGTCCATGTTCTGATGCTTAAGTCATTAGGATAATTCCCACAGGAATGACACAGTGGGGAAGTCTTAACAAGTAGCCTATACTGACAGAGGCCTCACTAACCCCACCCACACTGCAGCGTCCTGACTTTGTCACAGCAACAGGTCTCCTGCTCACTAGAAAGCAATCTTCCTAGATGCCATGATGCCACTAGGGCTATGTGTTTCAGCTTTACAGAAAGAAAACTATGGGGGGGGGGGGGAACAGAAGAGATGGCTCAGGTTAAGAGCACTGACAACTCTTCCAGAGGTCCTGAGTTGAATTCCCAGCAACCACATGGTGGCTCACAACCATCTTCAATGAGATCTGATGCCCTCTTCTGGTATACAAGCATAAATGCAGGCAGAACACTGTATAAGCAATAAATAAATAAAATCTAAAAAAAAAAAAAAAAAAAAAAAAGGAAGGAAGGAAGGAAAAAGGAAAAAAGCTAGCTATGATGTCCTTACCTTTGGTCTGTCTCCAAGAAACCCACTACAATTGGAGGCTCCACACCGACAGACTGTCTTTTCATTGCCCAAACAATCGAGGTTATAGTTGAAAGTCAGCTCTGTCCCTACAGAGACATAATGCTATGTTAGAGGCCACTGTCCTCCTAAGGCAGTGGATGCTAAACTTAAGGAGTCAGGCTCATAAAAATGCAGTTCGTTTAGGCACACACTGGCATGACACACATAGCTCATCAATCTGCCTTTATAAAATAGATACCCAAAACAAAGCTTCTAAATCACTGTCTTGGAGCATTTCCAAACCCAGCCACACCAAACACCAACCATGGCCTCTCTGCCTGTTCACGTGGCACCAGAAACCTGTAGGACTGCAGTGATGTACCTGCAGGAATGTCACACACAGCAAACAGGCCAACCCGAGTGTCCCCATTCACTGTCCACTTCAGAGTCTCACAATTGGGTTGGCAGCTATGGTTCATGAATCTTGAATAATTCCCTTTAGGGCCAGCATCAATTATTCGGTCCTGTAGGATTTAAAAAAAATAAAATAAAAAACATCAAGATTTTTTTTTTGGGGGGGGGGGGTTCCAGACAAGGTTTCTCTCTGTAATATCCTTGAGCTGTCCTGGAACTCACTTTGTAGACCAGGCTGGACTCAAACTCAGAGATCCATCTGCCTCTGCTGGAACTAAAGGCATGCTCAACCACACCCTGCTGATATCTTATCTCTGAAGAGACTCTTCATGCAGTAGGTTTTATCAAATGATAGTGTTGCTTGTCATACTGAAAACTTTGGTATCCTATTGTCCACCTGGACCAGACACCCCTCAACCAGTCCAGATTCTCTTGCTTAAGACCAGAATACAAAGAAAGACTGAGCCCAAGTGAGAAGTGGTGAAGACTGTGAGCTGGCACATATAATACCACCCCTAGCAACAAAGAAGCTAGGAGAAATACAAGTGTCACAGACTTGGGAAGGGCAGCAGGAGCCTATGCAAAACCAGCACTGTCAGACAACAGCAAACTCCATTAAAAATAGGCAAGCAGCATCAACTCCTAAAGAGCAAATAAGGCGCAAGCACAGCATGCTCAAGTTCCCATTGGCTGAACAAATGAACTCTGTCCATGATGCCAACACTATGCTGCCATAAGGAGGACAGGTACAGGCTGACAGTTCTGAGACTGCAATCTACCAAATCACAGATGCAAGCACACAGTGGCCCTGGGAACTGACTCACTGAAATCCAAGTGACCAAGCACTACGGACAAATAAGAACCATTTGTCATGGCTCAGACCAGGAGATGGGCAGGTGGGTACACAGCTGTGCCTGCCTCTCTGAAAACCTCTAGACCAAATATATAGCTTGGTAGGATCTCTGCTCTTCAGTGGTTATTTCTGAGGTCAGTGATGAGCTGGTACACATTACATGTCTGAGTAGGGATGAATCTGTGCCAAGAGCACGCCAAGCTGTGTCTTGTGTACCACAGAGAACTGTAAGAGACAACCACTCTGGAAGACAACCACTCTGGAAGACTAGGTTAGCACCTGTCAATTGATGCAAGCATAGAAAACCAAAGTTGGTGGGTAGATGCCTGTGGTCCTAACCACTTGTGATGCTAGGGAAGGAGATCACTTCAACCCAGGACTCAGGGTTCACCTCAGGAGGATAAAAGAAACAATATGAGGATGTAGCTCAGGGCCTGCTTATATTATATTATAATTTAATTTAAATATTTAAATATAATATATATATGTTTTATTATAATATATAATATATATAATAGATTAGATTAGATTAACACCCTAGCCAATTCTGTTGTTTTAAACTCCAAGGTTTTGTAGATGGCAGACAAACAATCTATTACTGAATCACACCTCAGCTGGTGAAATAGCTTACAAGATTCCTTACTTCTGACCTCCACAAGTGTGCCATAGCATGCCCAACCACACACAAAGTAAATAGATGTTTTAAAAAGTGTGCAACATGTTGACTGCAGACACATGTGAAAGTCAGGGACAAATTTTTAGAACTTAATTCTCTGCTCCCAGCTTGTTTTGAGGCAGGGTTTCTGGTTTCTAACACTGTGCCATGTACTCCAAGCTAGCTGACTTGAGAGCTTTCCAACTGAATTTTTTTTCTCTTTTTATTATTATTATTATTATTATTATTATTATTATTATTAATTCAAGTTAGGGAACAGGCTTGTTTCACATGTACTTCCCCTCTCCCTCTCCTTCCCCTCACCCCCATTCCTTCTCTCCCACCTCCAACCTACCCCCCACCCCATCCACCCGCCACTCCCCAGGCAGGGTAGGGCCCCCAACCGGGGCTCCACCAAGTCCACCAAATCTTCCTGTGCTGGGCTTAGGCCCCTCTCCAACTGAATTTTTTTAAAGACTTATTTTTATTTATGTGTTTCTCAGTGACTATATGTCACATGAGTGAGGTTACGAATAGAGGTCAGAAGATGGTGTTAAATCTGGAGTTGGAGTTATAGGCTATTGGGAGCTACCTCATGTAGGTCTTATGGATGGAACTTAGGTCCTCTGGAAAGACACCAAAGTATGTGTATATGTGTGTACATGCATGTAGAGGTCAGGTCAACCTTGGATGCTATTTCTCTAAAGTTTTCCGTCTTGTTTTTCTTTTTGGTGTTTTATTTTATTTTATTTTTTTGGTTTTGTTTTGTTTTTTCTAGACAGGGTTTCTCTGTTAGCTTTGGAGGCTGTCCTAGAACTCACTCTGGAGACCAGGCTGGCCTCAAACTCACAGAGATCTGCCTGCCACTGCCTCCCGAGTGCTGGGATTAAAGGCGTGCGCCACCAACGCCCGGCTTGTTTTTCTTTTTAATATCCATTTATTTTGTTATGTGCTATGTGTGGAGGCTAGAGGACTCGAGTTGGTGGTCTTCTTCCACCATGTAATTCCTGGGCATCAAATTCAGGCCATTAGGCCTTTTGTCAAGTACCTTTATCCAATGAGTCATCTTGCTTCATCACCCACCACCACTACCTTGTTTTTGAGACAGTTTCTTTCATTGGAATCTTGTGCTCACCAATTAGGCTGGGCAAGCCAGCAAGCCGAGGATCCTCCTGTCTCCACCTCCCTAGCTTTGGACTATGAGAGTATGCTACTATGAGAGTATGCTGAGGCTCTATTTGAGTGCTGGGGGTGAAACTTGGGTCCTCATACTCTGTGCAGCAAGTGTTTCAGCAATTAAACCATCTATGCAGCCTCAAATTCTTTTTTTTTTTTTTTCTTTTGAGACAGGGTTTCTCTGTGGCTTTGGAGGCTGTCCTGGAACTAGCTCTTGTAGACCAGGCTAGTCTCCAACTCACAGAGATCCACCTGCCTCTGCCTCCCGAGTGCTGGGATTAAAGGTGTGTGCCACCACTGCCTGGCAGCCTCAAATCCTTTTATTATTTTAAATATAAATATGCCTAACATAAAAGTTTACTGGTGGGGGGGTGGTGGTGGCGCACGCCTTTAATCCCAGCACTCAGGAGACAGAGGCAGGCGGATCTCTGTGAGTTCGAGACCAGTCTGGTCTACAAGAGCTACTTCCAGGACAGCCTCAAAGCCACAGAGAAACTCTGTCTCGAAAAACCAAAAAAAAAAAAAAAAAAAAGTTACTGGTTTTGAGAGAGAGAGAGAGAGAGAGAGAGAGAGAGAGAGAGAGAGAGAGAGAGAGAGAGAATGAGTGAGTGGGGGAGGGGCTGGAGACTGAAACCCAGGTGTTGCACATGCTGGCGAGCACTCTACTACTGAGCCAACCACATCTTAACCATTGTTAAGTGTATAATTAATTGTAATAAAATATTTATAAGGGTGCCCTCTTTAATTCTTCTCTCTTTACATATATGGGAGAGATCCTTATGCTTAACCTCTTAAATGCTGGGATTATAGGTATGAGCCACCATGCTTAGCACTCTGAGTTCTTTAAGTATCATTCAAGCCATGGTTTTAGGTGAGGCACAGTAGCCATATGTCTGTAATTTCAACACTAGGTTGGCTTGAGGCAGGAGGATCCCAAGTTCAAGGCCAGCATAGGTTATAAAACTAGTTCAAAATCAGGGCTAGGGATGTAGTTCAGTGATAGAGCACTTGCCTGGAATTTTCAGGGTTAGAGTTCGATTATTTCAACATTTAAAACAAAACAACAAAAGCTGTTTCGAAGTCTTTTGCCTAGAGATCTAAGTTCTTTTTTATGAGTTAAAATTGGTTTAATTACTGCCCTGAATGGGCCATTCTTTTCTGTTCCTTCTAGGTCTTAGGATTTTTTGTTGTTGTTGAAAACTGGTCATTTGAATCTAATAATACAGTAACTCTGAAAATCAGATTTCACCTCTTCTGGGTTTATTGAGTTTTGTTCTTTGTTCATTGATATTGATTTTCCTTCTAGGCTTTTTAAAAAATAGACCATCTCTGTGGCTTTTTCTTGAGCCTGTGCCTTCTCCAGAGCACGCACAATCAAGTCTTAGTTTTTAATGTATAGCTCCAAAAAGAGGGAATGGGGAAAATGAAGTGGGGAAGAGTAACAGCCTCTTTAGCTATCACCACACAGGGTACCAAAGCATCCCTGGGGCTCAGTCAAGCAGTTCTATTTATTGCAGTGGTTTTTCTTGGTTTTTCTTCATTGCCCTCCAGAATTCTAGCTTGCCAGTTTTCCCAGAAAACCAGAATAACCTCCTACAGAAGGCCCTCCATGAACCTGCTCATTGTTTATCTTATTAATCCTAAGTCATGGCAGAGCTTGAAGGATACGATACTCACCTCTTGGGCTCTAAGGACGACACCTTTTGCAAGAAATTCTTTTAATTAAAAAAAATTCAAACCCATGTGGGGAGTGGGGTAGTGGTGGTGGTGATGGGAAAGGCAGATTACTGTATCCCACCCACCTGTTAGAATTTTGCCATGTTCATTTTGTCTCCTGTTTTACAATTTATGTATAGACAAACGTGTATGCGTGCACAAACGTGTGCACACACACACACACACACCAACACCAATACTTTCAGGGTTAGAGGCTAACATTTTGCTCTACCCCTGCACACAGGCTTGCTTGTTCCTCCTTTACCCCTCAGGATTTTGAGGTCAGTAATTATGACCTCAAACTCGGGATCCTACTACCTCATTCTCCCCAGTGCTAGGATTATAGGCATGTACACCATCATCCTTGGCTTGGGTATCACCTACATCTTTTTTTTTTTTTTTAATGTTTTAATCTTCTTGTCCTTCTGACAATGACTTCACTAAAGGGCCCAATCCCCACAGCCTACAGCAAATGATAGGAGCCCAATACTACTCTACAGACTGAGAATGGTCAAGTTTCCTGAGGGACTGTTGGCTGGGGCTCTTTGAGCCATTCTTTTTTCTACAGGGCTCTATATTCCCAGGTATCAGAATCTGTTTGCTATTCTCTATCAAAAAACTTGATCCATAGCCATTTTCTATCTGGCTTTCAAGCACTGTAAGTCATGTTTTTAAAACAGAGCCCCACTTTTCTGCTGGTCGCAGAAGACACACGAGTAGCAGTCTGATGCACCCAGGCCTAGTTACCTTCATTCTTAGAATACAAAAAAATCTCTAGTTAACTAGGTTTCAGATGTTTAAAACTATGAATTACAGAGCTTTAGAAGTGGCACATGCCTCTAGTCCCACGAATTTGGAAAGTGACAGGAGAGTGCTTGAACTCAGAAGTTTGAAATAAGCCTGGGTAACACAGAGAGGGAGGGCACAGGATTTATAAGCAAATGGATCAATGCAAGACAAAATCACTCTACAGTATAGGCCAGACAACATGCAATGCTCATGTCTATACTTGTTTCTCTTGATTTTTTTTTTGTTGTTGTTGTTTGTTTTTCGAGACAGGGTTTCTCTGTGGCTTTGGAGGCTGTCCTGGAACTAGCTCTTGTAGACCAGGCTGGTCTGGAACTCACAGAGATCCGCTTGCCTCTGCCTCCCGAGTGTTGGGATTAAAGGCGTGCGCCACCAACGCCCGGCTTCTTTCTCTTGATCTTAAGAAAAATCTTGGTATATGTTTTATGTTGAACAGGGCACACATGGTTCTTAGGATGTTCTATGCCAAAAGGCAGCTCTACATTCAGAAAACAATATGAAGATGTTTCAGGGAAAGTTACTAAGGAGATGAAATGAGAATGTCACCAAAATACAAGGGCCAATTCTACAGGTGATGAACCATAATCAAGACTTCAGGAATGAATAGCAAAGACAAGCTTCCCATTACCTTGTCTATGGTGAGCATGTAAAAGTGAGTAATGTCATTCTCATGTGCATATTTGATTCTTGCCATACACTCCTCTTCATCAATCAGCTCACCAACATATTCATTAACAAATTCTCCCTGGAAATCAGAAAAATGTAATGAGTGCATACTGACCAAGTCTCAGAATCAGGGTCCAAGGTACCATGACACCATCAATCAGTCTAGGATAACATACATGTTAATACCTCAGGGGGTATGGTTCCTACAGGTCCTTCATTAAGTTCAAATTCAAATGACCTCATTTATATCCTATAAGTAAAGACTGCCAGTGGCAAATATATTCATGTATTCTCAGAGTAGCAACATTCCAGATTGCTTTCTACAATGTCTTGCCTTAGCGAAGCATGTCTGAATACCCACCATCCACATAAGTAATAATTACATGCAGATTTCCAACAGAAAAGAGGTTATGAAGAACTTTACAGGCAGGTTCTACAGCAAGTCTACATAAAGCAACAGCTGTGGCAGCCAAGGAATAAGGCTGGAGAAGAGTTCATCTCAGCAATCTTTTTTAAATTTTTGTTTTGTTTTTGGAGACAGGGTTTCTCTGTATAGCCCTGGCTGTCCTGGAACTCCTTCTGTATACCAGGATGGCCTCAAACTCAGAGATCCACCTGCCTCTGCCTCCCCAGTTGGTACTGGGATTAAAGGTGTGTGCCACCACTGCCGGGAGGGAGGGAGGGATTATGAAGACTAATGCTGTGGCTTATGAATTCTCTGTACTGAACCAATTCTGATCATGAACCTTGGGTCTAGTCATGAACCTTGTGTCTGACCACTATCCCTTAGGTCATGACAAAGCACATTAGGGTTAGGCTATGGTAAGGTAAGCAAGCAATTTCACTTGTGTCTCTACAATGGGCATATACTAGCAAGTGAATCTGAAAACAGAAGCATGGTTAACAAGTTAGTCAGTTCCTCTCACTAATACATTTACTTTTAAGTATATGGGTATTTTGCCTGCATGTATGACTGTGCACCACATATGTGCTTGATGCCCTCGGAGGCCAGAAGAGACCACTGGATCCCCTGGAACTAGATTACAGATGATTTGTGAGGCACCATGTGGGTGCTGGGAATAGAAGCCAGGTCCTCTGCCAATGAATTCTTTGCTTATCTATTCTAACTGGATTATGCTAAGACCATGTCAGCCAGGCAGTGATGGCATATGATTTTTAATCCCAGGACTCGGGAGGCAGAGGCAGGCAGATCTCTGTGAGTTTGAGGCCAGCCTGGTCTATAGAATGAGTTCTAGGAAAGGCTCCAAAGATACAAAGAGATACCCTGACTTGAAAAGCAAAAACAAAATTAAATAAATAAAATAAAAAAATGCTGAGACCAAGTCAAATACTGGTACTGCCCTAGCTCTTGCCAAACAGCCTGAGCATCTGACGGGGAGTCTAGGGAAAAGTGATTGCTTAACAGACCCTTTTTCCTAGAGGCAAAAATTACAATCTCACCCAAGTCATACTTCAAGGAAGTGTATGAGTATTAGCTTTGATGGCAGTTACATAACATCTTACAACTTTTTGGTTTTTTTGGTTGATTCTGCCCGGGGAGATCTCTGCCTGGCCTGGAACTTACTAGTAGACCAGACTGGCCTCGAACTCAGATCCACCTGCCTCTGCCATGTACCAGGTATATACCATCATACCTGGTTTACAACAATAATTTTAATAATTAAATTTGGACACTGCTTCAAAATTCTTTACACACACACACACACACACACACACCAACAACAAAACCACATAGAAAGTAGTAAGCCATTGATTTTTTTTTTCTTTCTTTCTTTTTTTTTTTTTTGGTTTTTCGAGACAGGGTTTCTCTGTGGCTTTGGAGGCTGTAGACCAGGCTGGTCTCGAACTCACAGAGAACTGTCTGCCTCTGCCTCCCGAGTGCTGGGACTAAAGGCGTGCGCCACCACCGAACGGCCAAGCCATTAATTCTTACAAGGGGGGAAGAGATGGATAGTGAGATGACTCAGTTGGTAAAGGTACATGCCACTAAGTCTGAGGACCTGAGTTCAGTCTCTGGGACCCACATGGAATGAGAACTGACTCACGAAACTTATCATCTGATCTCCATGCACATCCATACAATATTCCATTGCACGCAAACAAATTTAAGAATCACTACTCAGTACAAAAAACAGGGGACATATCACATACCTTTCTGATGTCCCTTTTGGCAACCAGGCCCCACCCTTTGCCATCTGTCTTGATGATCTTGGTCTCAGGGTACTGGCGCTTAGTGAAACACTGGTTCTGGCAGTATTCACCTGCAGGACACACCTGTGGATGGCACTCAAACATCAGCATCCTGTTTAGACACTCAGAATCAGAGCCACACGGGTTCTCATCTGTGGGCTTACAGTTGCACTTTGGGATTTCAGAAATGTCAGCTGTATAGATCTGGACTTTACCATATGGCTTATTCACCTGTAAGGAAAAAGCAGGTTGTCATGACTCTACTTTGTAAACAGAGAGCCCTGGATCCCTGCACACTCATACTGCCCCTTCCAGGACCCACCTTGGACACATGCATTCTAGTAATCATCACTGGGTATGTCAGAAACACAGATAGTTTTAGTTTCTGACATACCTCTTAACAGCTATAACCTGGGATTGAAAAATCTATAGCCCAAGAGCTACTTCCAAAGCGCTCTGTTGAGAAGGATAACACACACACACACTCACACACACTCATGACATGCCCATCACCTTGATATGTTTGTATGGGGGAGGCTTTCTCTCACTCTCCTGTGTTTCTCGAGCTTCCCGCTGAAGTTTGACTTCATTAAAACGAGCTTCAGCTTCTTGCAGTGCTAAAAGGCCAACAATAGAAATATATTTTAGTAAACAAATACATTGACCTTTTAAGCAGCTCCATATTCACTGCCAAGTACTTTTATTGGTTTCTCTGAAGCTAAGGGCTATGATACATTGTAAAAGGCAGGTGCCTACTCCCCAGTGACTAAACACTAGGAGCCTTTGTGCCAGCTGAGCACAAAGCCCTGTGGCTGTGCTTCGTCAGGCAACATTCTCTGTACTGAGCTGTAAGGACAAGGCAACAGTATCAGTGCTTGGGACACATTGTACTTAAAAAAAAAAAAAAAAAAAGTTAACTTTTATTCCTTTTAAAGCAATGGGCTCTGGGAAGAAGCATCAGGTCAAATCAGCAAAAACCACATCAACACCCAAAGCTTACAGACTGTCAATGTCACTGTGAGGCCAAGTCAATGGTTGGGCTGAACTGGCAGCTGCTGGTCAGTCATTAGCAAGCCCAACTTAATAGCAGGTTAATATCAGGAGTTAGGAGCCTGGGGTCACACTTTCACCATTTGTTACCATACCAAACTCACTGGGTTGCCTCAATATCTTAACAGAATCTCTCCTTCCTGATGATTTTCAAGCACCTTTTGATAGCTATTCATTTTTGTGTGTGCGTGCATGTACGCATACATGTATGTCCATGTGCGTGTGTGTGTGTGTGTGTGTGTGTGTGTGGTTTCGAGACAGGGTTTCTCTGTCCTGGAACTCAGAGATCCACCTGCTCTGCCTCCCTAGTGCTAGGATTAAAGGCGTGCACCACCCCTGCCCATCTAATGGTTATCCATTCTTACTCGGCCCTTTCAAAGCCCCCCCCAATGCTGAGGCATCAAGGAAAGAGGACAGGCTGCTGATGCTTGACACCTTCTAAACTCTCAGCAGCAAGGAGCCAATAGCTCTCAAGGCGTAGATTTTCGTCTACCATGGCAAATACCATCAGCTGTGACACAGATTTAGTTCTCCATGCATAAATCATGTAAGCACTTCAAGTTTTCCTACTGTCCACACTCATTCTGCACCTAAAGGAAATGCTGATTCTTCCTGTGCAACATACAATTCTATCTCCTGTCTCCTTTCTGCTCAAGTCATTATCTAGTTTAACCACACTTACTACACATCTCCCAGACTGTGGAATCAGACACCGCATTTCAGTCAATCTGTTCACCCTGACACTGTGTAAGGAACCCAAGGTCCCACTGTGTCTGCTGAAGAATGAATAGTAGCAAAGAGCTGGAACTTAAGGCTCCAACCATGGGAAGTCATCTCCAGAACTGCCATACAAAAGGCCAGCTATGAAAAATATTTATAATTAGTTCAAACATACCATCTCTGAAAAAGCTTTATTTATTTTTTGAGGGTTTTCAAGACAGGGTTTCTCTGTGTAGCCCTGGCTGTTCTGGAATGCACTCTATAGACCACGATGCCCTCAAACTCACAGAGATCTATCTGCCTCTGTCTCTGCCTCATGAATGTTGGGATTAAAGGCATGCACTACTATTGTCTGGCAAAAAAGCCTTTTTTCATTTTCATAAAATTAATTATAAGCTAATATTATAAAAGCTATTAAACAGCGAAGTATACACCAATAAACACACCAGCCTACAAACTTCCTTTTTTCTAGTATAGAAATAGAGACAGAATATTTAGTCTAGCAATTTTTTAAAAGGTCAAATTTCAAAAGAACAGAAATTAGTAATAACAAGCTGTAAGACAGTACCATCTATGCTCCACTAGGAAATCTCCATACCGTTCTTGAAGACTCTTCCGATCCCTCTGACCCCCTGGTAGCGGCTGCCCCGGTCCCCCTCCATGTATGGGAATACTCGTGCCTGATGCGTCCAGTAATAATCTTTAGACCCAAAGAAAAACACAGGGAATTCTCCAATCTCGTGCTTCATTTTCTGAATATTTGGGGGAACATTTTTGGGATGGCAAACTTCTGCCGGCCACCATCTATTATAAATATTAAAAACAGGATTCACAGATTCTTCAGAGCGTCAAAAATTTCAATATTTAGTAGTGTAAAGTAAAGCAAACACATTAAATTAATACAGACATAAAAGCAGACTTTTGTTTCATACCTGTAGTTCCCAAGTTTGACCCAAATGATGTCTTGAAAATGTAGTTTCTTCCCAGCCCGGCAGTCATTGCAGAACCAGCTGCCATCAGGCATATCTATATTCAGGCAATCAGGGTGGAAGGCTGCTGGGCAAGCCTCACAGCATAGAAGACTTCCCCCTACAAGAGAACAGGCCACTTGAGCTTGTCTCACCACGTCAGCTCGTAACTGTGGAAGCAGGAGTGTCAGTGTGTCAATCCATGAGTCAACACTCAATGGTATCACTTTACTGAAGTAATCTCTTGAAGCCTACATGATTCATGATTCACTCTAATTGCAGAGGTGATGCCTCTGGCAACAGCTGCATCGTGCATGTGGACCAGCACACACAGCAGAACCAATTCTTACCTTTGGAGCACACGAAGCACCAACTCACATTGACGTGGGTGTGGTGCCGCTTCCCCTTCCGAGCAGTGAAGTGGCCTGTGCAGATTATGCTATTAGAAGCAATCACTGAACATCCTGCTGCCAGACAGGCATCCCCTCCATGATAGGCAACAGGGCATCGGACACATCGCATCATTTTACCTAAAGGAAATAAACACCCTGAGGACCACAAATACTGTTGACTCCCATGACAAAGCCTCAGACAGTTATGATGGAAGAGCCTGCAGATACTTAATAATACTGCCTTCCATCAAAGCAAAGCTTGTTTCAAAGCAGTGTTTGAGAAACACCATTTAAATTTCACATTCTAAAGCAGGGCAAACCAGCATTTCTTTTTTTTTAAGATTTATTTATTATTTATTATGTATACAGTGTGCTATCTACATATATCCCGACAGGTTAGGAGAGGGCACCAGATCTCATTACACATGGTTGTGAGCCACCATGTGGTTGCTGGGAATTGAACTCAGGACCCTCTGGAAGAGCAGCCAGTGCTCTTAACCTCTGAGCCATCTCTCCAGCCCCCAACCAGCATTTCTTAACCTGGGCTGCTATCATTTGGGATTTTCGAGAGCTTCTCCTGAAACCCTTCCTAGATGTTGATAGCATATTTCCCCTAAATATTGCTAAATGTATCCTGTCAGAGAAGCCCTATGACAAGAAGGACAGCACCTGCCTTTTCAAACCCCATACAGCTACCCTTATCTTCCACATATGTAATTTCATTTTAAAATACTTCCCAGTTGAGGATGAAGCTCATGGGTAAAGCACTTGCCTAGTATGTGAAGCCCAGGGTTCTACCTCTTATATTACAAATAGATGTTTCACTTATATATGTAAATGCCTTTAAAAATGAGCAAAGAGAATCCAGAGACATCTCAGGTAGTATCCTTTGCTGAAAAATCAAGAATCTGAAAGTACTAATTGATATGGAAAGAATAGAATGGAGGCAAGTCTTATGTTACAGGAACAAAACAAAAGGTATGACTCATGAGTCAGCAGAAAAACAGGAGATAATGAAGACTCCCATCAGAATTCATAACCTCTGGTGACACTTGTCTGGCATCAATGGCCCCACTTTCAGAAGCACCTATACATTCCAAGCGAACCCATACCCAAGTTGTAAGGGTACATCTATCTGTACCTTTTGATGGCCGTGGATTTGAAGGGTTTGTGGCATGGCAGCTCACACAGCTGTGGAGAGGGCATCGAAAGCCTCGGCTCTCAAACACAGTGAGAGGGTACTTTTTTACACAAGCTTCGTGGTAAAACTTTCCACACTGAGTTACCACACAGCGCTTCACCTCCATCTTGCTTTCTTTACACACAAAGCATGAATGAATCCCTAGCAAGTGGTTAAAGAAAGGGATGAGAGAAAAAATGCAGAGAACAAGAGTTAAATTCCAGTTCTGAGCAACTAAAACTAAGCAACTTTTCTGGAGCAGACTGTATTGCTGACTAGTCTAAGTCTTCTTCAGAAAAAAAAAGGCCAGTCATCCGAGCTTGCTGTCATCTAATCTCTAACTTCACCTGAAATACAGGAAAGTCTTTCTTCTTCTTGGCCTACTCCCCAGTCCAGCAAAGATTTGCTATGGCTATAGAAAACTGACATCTGAAGTGTGCTATTGCTGTTGGGCTATCTGGGTAGCCTAACTCTTCTCAGGCCTAGGTGGTAGGTAGTAGGGAGCAGGGACCACTGTGCAGCCAGTCTTCTTCCCACTGCGATCCTAGACTCTAAGATGAATCCTGAGGCACTACAATGGTGGTAGAGCAAAAGCACTAGGCCCTCAGTTAAGTTCTTGCTGTCGAAAATGAAGCTAAGGATGACATCTAGCCTTTGTAATGAACTGAGCATTCTATAAATAGGAAGGACTGTTTGGAAATGCAAATCTCCATAACTGCCACCTATAAAGCAAGGTTTAAACTAGCCCCACAGGAAGGGTTTGGAAAAGCACACAGCCTTTTATTCCCTCACTTCATCAGTCACTGTATCCTGAACTACTTGCCTGTGATACTGTCATTCAAGCAGTAAGGCCCACAGTACAGTGGAAGAACTTAGAAGCATACAACCTTTGAGCCAGTATGTGTGGGACTTGTTCTCTGCCAAATGTCTCATATACAACTTAAGGAAGCACAGAAAAAAAGGGACAAGCAACACCAACTTCCACACACAATCCCTCAGTTTCAGAAGTTGGAACTTACCTGAGGCACATTCAGTGCAGGTGAATCTTCCTTCTGGTCTTCGGGAAAGTCCAAGGCAGGCTAGATGGAATGCTCCACAACAGGGGCCCTCACACAACAAGAGGCTGCCTGTCTTCTCACACAACTGTGGAGAACAGAGGGTGGCATGAACCTACATCTAGTCAGAGCCCTTTCAGTACTCTCCTCACCATATGGGGCATTTGACGCCATCTCTGGCACACAAATGAACATAACCACCTGTACACAGTCAAATGCCTAGTGGGATTAGAGTCTGCAGCTAGGTCAAGTTACACAAAGATGGCAGTGCCTCAGCAAGGGCTAAGGAAACAAAAGATCAAAACCATGAGGGATACATTCAGAGTGTTTTAGATCAAACATGTCCAAAAAAAAAAAAAAAAAAAAAAAAAAAAAAAAACCTAAAAACCCAAAATCCATGGCATATTTTCACCATAAGCCAGTCACCTTCCACAGATGGCAGCAATGGAGCTCACTATCAGCCATTTTGCAACTATGGATAACAAATCAGCAGTCTCACATGGATACTGTCACGGACTGTACCTCACAATGTCGCAGGGACTAAGGCACAGAAAGGTGAGTAGCTTTCTAAAGATCACCAATCCAATATCCAGCACAGGTAGGACACTGACCTGGGCAATATCATTGTAGGGATATGGGTCTAGTTACACCATCCCGGCCCATGACTGATCTACCCAGTGAATTAAGTAAGCAGCAAGGGCACCACATTACCCTAGCACCTTACCTCTTAGAGCACACATTCCTAAATACTACTTCAAACTGCCACATGTACACTTGTGCTGTACATGAAACACATCCCACTTGAGAATGAATGTTAACTTAGTCAACTTAATACCAGAATTCTGCTGATGGTCTAACCCTTCCAACGATATATCTGTGAGTGGTAATGGGGCAAAGAAGAACTCTGAAGGAAGAGAAGATGCTGGAAACTCACTCTGCTCTTCTGAACTTCAGGTGAAGCCCTCATCAACACATCAGACACCACCTAGCCCTCACCTGACACACGTACTCCTTTTTGGCAGCTACTCCTCTTTCAGACTTTTTAGATGAGACGGATGCTTCGGTCTGTGTTTCATCTGCACTTTCATATGGAGACTCTGAGGGCTCATCTCCTGGGCTGTCTGAGACCTGGAGATGAAGGAGGTGGACGACAGTTCACTAGCCACAGAAAACAGGTGGCCACATCCTTTGGATGAGGCCCACTTCCTGCCCTATTGTCCAGTGATGTGGTGTAGATACACACTATCACTGGATTGGAAGTAATAAAACTTGTAAAAGCTACTTATCAAACTCAGAAGTGGACCTTATTCTACTTAATATTTAATATACATATGTACACAAGACATATTCATTTAAATAAAGCAACTTATGAAAATCCAATTATCTCTGCTAAGTAAACTAAGATGAGCTCTGGGGTCAATTCTCTTGTGTTTTCTTATCCAATGTGTTCAGACCCAAATACCACATGAATTAAAAAACAAAACAAAACAACCCAAAACTCCCAACAAAGTGAAGTCATAAAAAAATACTTCACAGAAGCTGTTTCTCTTCCAGAAGCATGTTGCTCCCCTGGAACTGATTCAAGAGTCAGGAGAGTCACTGACTTGCATTGTAGCCTGAGTGCCTTGTCTATCCTTTCACTGCAAACTGGTCACAGCTCATCTGCTCCGCCCCACAGAAAGGCAAGAAACAATTTCTACCTGCTTTGTTAATAATGGACATGGAGAAAGACTTGGGAGAAATGTGGTATGTGTGCAGATGAAAGCACCTATTTCACTGGCTTCCCTCCATTGAACAGAGATTAGTATCCAGCTACAACCTCACCCTTGCCACATAGAGCATCCTGTCCTCTCATGGCAAATACTAGCAACAAACGTTTAAATGGGTAAAACAGAAAACCCTTTCATCTATCAAATTCTGTGCTTAGGATGGGGGGTGGGGGGCTAACTGATCTTAGTGGTGAAAATTGAATTTTGGAGATAAAACAAGGCAAAAAAGAAGTATTAACTACGTTGTTTCTTGTTTACCTCAATAATCACAAGGAATTATGTTAGAGATTTATTTGCCAATTAACACAAAGCTAGATATTGTAATTAGGCCACATTAAAAACAAAAACAAGCCGGGCAATCGGCAGTGGCACACGCCTTTAACCTCAGCATTCACATGAAAAGCAGGCAGATCCTCTGAGTTTGAGGCCAGCCTGCTCTAAAGAGCAAGTTCCATAATAGCCAGGGCTACACAAGAGAAACTCTGTTGAAAAACACCCCCCCCCCAAAAAAAACCACCAAAGAAACAAAAAAACCCAAACAAACAAAAAAAGCCTCACCAGGGACTCTGACCTAGATTCTGCAGGCTTACTGATGAGCTTTTACCAGATTTATCTCATTGAAATTATTGGGAGCAATGACAGAAAAAACAGGCATTTTTCTGACTTGAACTCAATGTTAATGTGGAGTAACTTAACAAGGACTCCTGTGGTCCACTGGAACAAGGGACAGGCTTTGTGTTATCCCCTGTTTACGAGTCTCACGAGACAAATTTAGCAACAAGAATGTAATGGGGGGGGTCTTTCAACTCAATTTTCTCACCTTGTGCAGGAAGATGAAAATACCATGAAGAACACTAGATTAGTGTCATATCACCAGGAGGTTGACTAGTTGGAACTACAGGGCCCATTGCCAATCCCTCTCCCTCCCACTTGTTTAACATCGACATCCAGAAAGAGGTAACTTGAAATGCTCTGAGCTCAAACTACAAATTTTATACGTCCATCAAATATGGGGATCATAGGTAGGTATCTGAGCAGTTCTGAGACTGGAGTGAGTACTAGGGAAGCCCAGGACCTTAGGAATCAGTAGCCACATCGCTTGCCCTGGCTCAGAGAGCAGCTCCCATAGCCACACAAGGCTGACCCATCTGACTGATGGAGTAACTGAGACCCAAAGGATGTTAGGCACAGCACCCATGAAAGAGAGCCCATGTTCCATTCACCAACCCACTTCTTCCCTTAGTGTGGAGGAAACAAATTTAAAAACTATAAAGAGAAAGGAATGGAAAGAAAGACAGAAAACACAAACCAGTCCTGGGTCAGAGGAAGGAACAGCACCTTTTATTTAAGATTTACAGAAAGTTAGCACGTTTCCACTTGGAGATATTTCCTAAATTAACAAAGTCTGTTGAGGAAATAAACACTGAATACATATTTTGAATGGAAATATAAATGTTAACGACACACATAAGGCTCGTTTTCCTGATTGGGTCTGTTATCCACATACAGAATATAGACCTTACAATATCACAGTCCATGACAGATTGTAGAAGGTCCACCTTCACCCACCACATCCTCCCCCACAAATGGACAAAACCCCTACCCAATCAAGAGGGTCCCTTAGCTTTCTGTTCAGCAAACCACCTGCAAGTAGAGCCAAGTGTGCGCCTCACTCCAGCTGCAGGCTCCACCTTCACGTGTACCAGGTGACAGCTTACTTGGAGATGCCATTTTGTGGAAGTAACATATCACCTGTATGGTCTCAACACAGTCCCAGATCTCAGTCTACGACCTCTATGATCTATTCCAAATCCAACAGGATGTATTTGAAAAAAGAAAAATGAAGTGACTGATGGGACACAGACTGTCAAGAATTTTCCTGTGGCTTCCTGTGTCCACCAAGGTCATGCTTGTGGCACTGATTTCCAAGCAGCTTAGTTACTGACTTTCCAAAGTTTTCTTGAGTCTGAAAGTACTTTCTCCACTCTGCTCAGTATGTGATAGTACTGAGCTGCCTACCTGCCTTAGACATACATTCCTTCACGGACAGGAAATGTAGTCTCCTTCATCTATTACAGGGACTTTCAAGATGGCATTACCAAACATCATGTGACCCAGTAGACATCTTTCAACCCACTGCCAGGAGCTAAGTGGCCATCAGGAAAGCTCAGTGAATGCAACTGGGGCTTATCCCACTGTGGCCACAAAGTAGAACCTGCCCTTCTGTGGGCTGATACACACTGAATTTTTAATTTTTTGACAAAACAATTCCCTTCACAAGTTGAATACTACATCATTTTAAAATACAATTACAGACCTTGAACAATAAATATTTCTATAACCAACATATTTTTCATGTTTGTTATGCTTTCATAAAGGAAGAAGCGTAGAAGTGCGTTCACAGACGTTTAGATTTACAAATGGTAAGAATCCTGTGCTCAGTAGATATAATGGTCTAAAATTAAAAGACTGATCTAAAGCAGGGCTTCCAGTTAACATCACAGTGAAGTATTAAGAGTGAATTAAGACAATTTTAAATTAAGTCAACCATTCTAAAATCCTAGAATCCAAAATAATTTTTACTAAAGTTTATACAGACCAGAATTCTAGCTGCTCCTAATTTAAAGCCAGGTATGAGTTACTGAGAACATGAATGAGGAAAAACCCAAAAATCAAAAAAAATCTTTAGTCCACAGAATGTCATTGTGCTTCATATTTATCTAATCTACGCCAGCTTCTATATTGTTAGCCTAAAAAGAGGACAGCAAAGATTAAGTAAGAGCTGTGGCCAGTCAGCCACACAGCTACTTCTCTCATAAAGGCTTGTCCTTACCCAAGGTTTAGTGGTCTCTAAATGTTCTACTGACTCAACCATTTTTAGGCTGTGCAGGGGCCTGGTCCAGCCAGCTGCAGCAACAGACTATGTGTCCTCACCTGGAAGGCTTGAGAACAAGAACCATCAGCCTACCTGCTTTCTTATGTGACTGGCAATGTCCCTGTACCAAGACTAGGACTCCACCTGATCCCAGTTCTTTTTAAAAAGCAGAATACCCCTGGAATGCTAGCAAGTTCAAAATACTGCCAGAGTTATATGTTAAAAGCGAACAACTACATGGGCTAGAAAAAAATTATAAATGTGGATGTACACACAGAACTCTGACAAAATGTCAGGTTGCTGGATGGACAGACCCTTGCTAGTTAAGCTGCAGAGAGCATGTCCCTTACCCTTCCTGTACAAGAAAAAGTGCAAACATACTTTTCTGTGTGCTAAGGATGACCATTTTCTATCACTAGTGAAAAAAAATCCTAATATTCTAACCATAAAAACAGTACCTAAAAGGAACAAAGTCAATTTCAATTACCAAAAATGCTAAGATATACAGGAATTGATGTTTCTTAAAACAAAAGTAAAACCCAAAAAGCTTTCTAAGTCATTATCAGTAAGAGGCAATAAAAGCTCTGAAAGCAAGTTAGGAAAGCCCTTCTACTTTTCTCTAGCAAATGACAATTTGGATTTTTATCCCCTCAAAGATAAACAGCAGTCCTTGGTAGTTAATTTTTTAAAAACTGGGATAATGGATATACTGACACTAAAATAAGGTGCTGCACATTTAGCAAGCCAAAGGACCCTTGGGGTCCCTAACAGAAGTCCACCTAGACAGCAGGGTTCAAGGTAGATAAGCAACATATATGCTTGAATGTGTGTAAGACATATGGTACCCTAGAATCAGTGACAGAGAAAGAAAGCAAACTTACTAAGTGAATGACCCTACAGTTCACCTACAATTTGAGCCATGACTTCATGGGGCATCTCAGGCCCACATAAAGCAACTGAGGCCAACAAAGAACCACTCACTCGGGGTTCCTCATTCTGCTCAAGTGGGCTGAGTGAACTAGGAGCTTATATAGAATACACACCAATGCTGAAGGATAGACAGAACAAAATTCAGTTCTGGCCCTCACTCCAGGCTAAGAGACCCTTTTTCTCAGGAGCACTTTTTGTTTTAATTTTACATAAAAACAGGCATCCATTTTTGTTTGAGAAATGAGATGTTTACTTATGTTTTTATTTCCTTTTTTATATGACATTTCTGTATTTCTGTTACAGACCCTAAATGGGTGTCAGTAACTTATTTCATCTAGCCAGCCCAGAGGCTCCAGACACAACCATGGATGAGTGTATGGAGTCAAAGACATGTTGCCAGGTGAGATTTTGTTGTTTTTTTCTTACTTTTCTTGTGACATGTTCTATCATCAATGAATAGGCCCTGTCCCTCATCTGCCTTCCAGCACCAGAGAACCCTGTTTTAAGTTTTCTGGTGCTTTTGCACAAACTATCTCAACAAATCCCAGAATTAGATACACTCTGGCTGAGGAACCAACTTAAGACGCCCTCCACCCCATGCCAGAGGCAGGTTGTTCTACCTCTTCAAAGGCAATGGTGGGTGGAATGGATGCCCTCATGCATGGAGCAGGGACCCCTTCCTCTTATATCCTACAATATTTTACTTCCTTGTCATGCTTAAGATTTCTTATGGTTTTCAAGACATCCTCTTAGAAATATTGGCTGTTTTGTGTTGGGAAACACAGATATAAATAGATATGAACACTAAAGAAAGTTTTGAGCTACAACTACACTTAAAGGCATCGTGACCAAAGGACAACATTCACTTTTCATCTGAGGAAAAGCTGCCAGGGAGGCATAAGTCCATCTGGAGCAGAGGGGCTGATTGAGGAGCACCTGAAGGACCTGGGCTGCTGGGCACAGGCCTCTATCCAGCATGTGTACTCCCTGGTGTGCTGCTCTGTGCAACAGACAACTTACACTGTCAGAACAGCTACAATCCAAACCTTTGTACATTCACCCAAGTCTTCACCTCTTTCAAATCAGAGTTTTATACAGAAAGCTACTTCCCCTTGCCAGGCAAACATAGTATACAAACAATGGTTTGAAGGAAGCCAAATAGGATCAAATGGTAATAATTCTCTGTACGGCAGAAGCAAAATTCAACAGTGGGCAGTTCAAAAGACCTAAGGCTAGAGAGGTAGCATTGCTTTTTTGACATTTTTATACAAAATGAAGGAATTCCATGTTAAATTTGTAGCATAACAAATTACATAATTTTGTATTCTTAGCAAACAAGCTATTGCTTCTTGATAGACTCTTAAGAGCCATTTCTTTCCTACTCAACTCCTTTAGGAGAGATCAGCCAAGAGCTGACATGAACTCTGCTTATTTACTGTAAGACTACTGCTGGTCTCTGGGGCAAGATAATCCTACACAGAGGACTATCACTCTGCACTCACTGCAGAATGCAGAGCAAGGACCCTGCTCCTACCCCTGCCCCCAGTGGGCTATGTCTTCCCCAGCTGAAGAATCATCCATGATCCCCACCCTTGTTCCCCTGATATTCTCTGAACTCAGCAGGTACTAACTGTGCCACACGGCGGACATCACCATTAGTTCCGAAGCCCCACTCTCCTATCACAGAACAAAATGCTTGTCCTCTGGTGATTCCTGCTGTATCTGCATATACATACTAGCTGCTACCTGGGCAACCACTCAAAATTCATCATGCTCTAATTTCAAATGAAATCCCTTCATTTCTGCCCAAGACCTTTCAGTATAGTGGCTTTACTTTTGAGAAATCACTTCTTGAACCAGGGCCATTTCTACACCATCATATTTCTTCACACTTTTTAATTTTGTGATTTATATTTTAATATTTTTTTAAATTTACCTGAGATCTTTCAAGTCCTTTAAGAACAGTACAACTTAGAATGCTCACATTAGGTATTCTCTGAGGTCATGTCTCTCATTACATTTGAGCAGAGCCAGCTGAGTGACCTACTAGACCAAACCTCACAGTCTAATACCCTACTATGTCACACAAACAGAGCTAGGGTTCTGCTACTCCTGGATTTATTTTATCCACACATGCATGATGCAGTCAAGAGGATCATTTTTCATGCCAAAGAAAAATTTATACTTTTGGATAAAAAATGGAATGGTGGTGATTTTATTATTTTTATTGTAATAACCATTACTGTCACAATAGTGAACCACTGAGTGAATCCTTGCAAGGTGCCAGGCACTCTATGTATTTTACATGCGTTACATTACTTAATGGTTTGGAACAAAAGTATTTCTCAGAAACTTTCATCACAGGTCCAACACTGAGGTGTCTGTGTGAAACGGCCTGGGCACCACTCACACACCCCGTGCACAGCACAAGCTCTGCTTCTTGAGCTGAGGGCAAGTGGAGCCTTTCCTCCCATGCAAACATGCGGGCACCTGGGTATGCCCCAGATGGGCATCCAGGACCACAACATTTAAAACATGATGCTGATGTTCTACAAAAGCAACTGATGATGTGATTGTTGTAAATAATCTGATTATGGTGTCTTCTAGATATCAGTGACTGGATCAATAGCTGAATGGTTCACAATGATACTGTAAATGGCATTTTTCCCTAAAAATCTACTGTGTCTAGTATCATAGTAAAACTGTTGAGTAAAAAAGGACAGAATCAAAACTCCTCCTGCCTTTTATGTGGGAAACTGGTTTAATATCTACAATACTGAATACATTTCATTGGCAATGAAAATAGTTGACAAAGGACCCCTTAATGTGTCCTGCTTGTTCTGTCTTATTGATGGTGAACAGATGCTGACATTTTTCCATAAAAATTCAGTAAGTTATGAATTAGAGGAAAAAATGAGCATTAACAGGATAATCTCTTCAATATGGTGCCACTGTCACAGCTCTGGGACAGCCTCATTGGAGGGCCTCTTCCTCAACTTGAACTTCAAACTGATCTTTAGAATATGAATGTGTTTCTATTATGAGATGAATGTGATTGATTAAATGGCCTTGATTGGGTATCTTACCTTGGTCTTAAAATTTGTTATCTGTTTTCTTCATTGTATGTGTTTATTAATACCAGTAAAAACAGATTATCACACATCTTCCATAAAATGATTGTGATAGAAATGTCACTTAGTGTATACGATGATGCACCACCTGCAGCAGACATCTTGGGGTATTACATCATTCTAAGTGCAGTACAGGGCGGCTGAATTCAAGTCCAACTTGACTGATGTGGGCTCCCATAAAAGCTGTTACCAGTGAAGGCGAAAAAAATAAGAATTTGCTCTACTAAGGGAACAAAAAATGAAGTTACAAAACACTTAAATCACATAAATTCCTTCACAGGCCTTTGTCATGCAAGTGTGCAATTTTAATCTCTTCATTGGGGTAATGTAATACCATGTAATTAATAATTATTCTAATTTATCATATACATTTTTCAAGAACTTAAACTGCAACATGACCTAAAAGGTCTTATAATACTAACCCTACATAATCCCCTTTCTTTCAATCAAGTGTGTGAAGGGAGGAAAATATAAACATGCAAAAACGTGTGTCCCAAAGTGAAGAGGTGGTCTGATCCCAAACAGTAATTTTCACCTCAGAACCAGACACAGTCTCCACAGCCTTTCATAACACTAATGCTTTTTTTCACGTGCTAACAGGCACTCAGCCCTGTATATCTGTAAGCATTCACTGTGGGGGCCAGGAATGCTGATACATACTAGATAAATCTACTTTTTTACCTAAAGTTTTTAAATTAACATTGCAACTCTATGAAATAAGCTATAAAGAATATTCACATAAGCCACACAAGTAGTCTAACAGAGAAGGCCTAGAAATTAAAATTATTTTATATAAGGAGCATACATAATTCATATTGTGAGATTTATGTTATCACCTTCAAAATGTAAGAAGGGATTTGAATTCAATGCACTGCCTGTATAATATAAACATACTTATATCAACTATCAACTTCTGATGTTGCAACTAAGTCTTGTTACAAAATACTTCAGCTTAGTCTTTCCAAGTTCATACTGAGCCAGAGATGGCACCAGCTGCTGTTCTCTGTTCCACCCTCACTGTCTTCACCTTCAACACCCACTACTGATAATCAAGAATGATAGACACAAGTTCAGTAATTTAATATTTTTCTCTCTCTCATTTCTGACAATAGTATAGTATCAACTGGATAACTAGACCAAACTATGAAGCAAGAAAAACTTGTTTAAAATTTTTATAAGGTAGAACACTTGCCTAGATTCACAAATCCCTAGGTTCCAACCCCAGCACTTAAAAAAAAAAATCATAAATGAAAATTCCAACTTAAAATGCCTAAATGAAAGGATTTCTAGAACAGAAACCTTCCATTTTTAATATGATTATCTGGAACTTTAGACCATCTTTAGTATTCTAGACTGCTAATCTAAATGTGGATAAGAGAGGAAAATGGAAAATAATTTGTATAAAACTAGCCTTTTTGTTTTAGTAACATTTTAGATAAAAGCTCAGCAACAAATTGAATATACACATTTATATAAAATGCTTAGTTTTCTACACATAACAACTATCATCAATCCCCAGTCCCATGAATATGAGCACTTGAGATTATGTCTGAGCTGGTCTGTGACTGAGATCCTACTAAAGAAACAGTTTAGATTTACACCACACTTTCAGGTTCAGAGCAGTGAGCAACAGAGTTCTCAAAGGTGTTCCACTGGCCACCCAGGTCTCTGACCATCATGCAATGGAAAGCCCAGCCCTCCACTAATGGGAAGAAACAGCAAAGACACATCCAGCCCTACGAGGGACCATAGAAGAGGCCTGGCCAGAAGTGCTGCCTATGATCCAAAAGGAGAAAGGGGCCTGTCTCGTTCCTACCTCACTATCCTGTTCCATGAAGACCAAGGTTATCAACTCCTTACAAATATTGTGAAAATAAATCTCCAGTTTACAATGAAAAAAAAAAAACAACCCAAAAACAAATAAACATAATTACAGAGATCAAAATAACAAGAAATTAAAAATGGAAAGTAAGATCCATAAAGGTAGTAGAATCAAACTAAAACTATCTGTACAAAAACACAAAACAAAACAAAATAAAAACAAACATTCCTGCATTTGTGGCTGCTCCTTATTTTGTCAATGGCAGTCTTTAGATTTGGTAACACCATCTACATGCTACACTACAGTGTTGACAGCAGCAGCCTGCTATCATACCACCTACTTCTCAACTATCATACATTTTGCAAGTCCAGAAAACACAGGAATCTTAGTATAGTGACAGTTCTAATTTGCCTCCACACTCACATCTAGACATGCCAGAACAAAGGACCAGAGACACGCAACGCATGAAGACCAAGAAACCTTTGGCTTCCCCACAGGCTTGTGAGCCCCTCCATTCCACCAGTGTGAGTGCACTGTGGTCAGTGTCAGTGTGGCCAACAGTGTCAGTGTGGCCAACATAGTATGTCCTGGTAGAGCCAGTGTGAATTTCCTTTCATGTGAGAAAGCAAGAGTGAGGTTTACAGAACACACCATTTTAAAACAGATTGCAACAACGATTACTCTGCAACAAGACTGAAGTATGTATGTATACTTGCACATTCACCATGTGCATGTATGTATTTATACTCAAAGTACTCAAACTAAAATAGTGCACTATTTT
The DNA here is from genome assembly GCF_003668045.3 of Cricetulus griseus. NCBI lineage: Eukaryota > Metazoa > Chordata > Mammalia > Rodentia > Cricetidae > Cricetulus > Cricetulus griseus. Next base: position 102,896,522 of record NW_023276807.1, on the reverse strand, counting down.
TTCAATTTTGTGAATTTAGATGGCTAAGAACACCTGAAACTCACCTATACCTATGGAGAACACCAACATAATTCTTTTAAAATAGGATTTTCATTGACAATGCAACTTGAGTAACTAATGAATGGTCTTCACATGAATGCCATGGTATCACTATCATCATTATTTTACCTCATTCTCAGTTAAGGATGCAGAAGGAGATGAACTTTTGCTAAACCCAAGTGCTGAAGACGCTGTTGCAGAAGCCCGATTTCGCTTCTTCAGTGGTTTGCAAGCATCAGACAGATTTTTCGTTGCTGTAAAATAAATTTATTTTATAAAGTTTAAAATCTTAAACCTCCCACACCTCCTTACTCCTTTAAATAATCCCTCAAATAAGTGAAGTCATAAAGATGAATCTTCTGGTGTCCTTCCTTAGTTGTCAGTAAGGGCATAACTTATCATAAAAAATTCAACAACAACAACAACAAAAAAAAAAAAAGCAGACAAACTATACAATGAATCCTGTATCTCACAGCCTACCTCCCAAAACCAACAAGCCAGGGCCAATGCAGCTTCATCCACACCTAGATCCATGACACCCTACAGAATTATCTGACACAAATGCCATATATAATTTCATGCATAAAAAAGCCTAGCATATACCTCTAAAATAAAAATTTAAATATAGTACCACTTTCATATTTAAAAATAGCAATCCTATGTCCAAATTTCCAATCATCCACAAATGCTTGTTTAAAAAATAGCTGATTTTTAAAAACCTGACATCTTGTGCGACACAAAGAAAAAACAGTCTTTCCAACCGTATCTTTCCACCACAAAGTTGGAGATGGAGAGCTCCTGTGCTAATCTATCAAAAGTCTCAACAGAATAATCTACAAACAAGTCAAAGGGTCTCATTTTTCCTTTTTACTGATTGGCTCTTTTTTTCATAGAAAATTCTTTGAGCCAATTTCTTTATCATATGAAATAGAAACAACTAGTCATAACTTTTACTCTTGGTTGATAAGTAGGAACCATCAACAGCCTAAATTAGAGTGCAAGAATTTATGGTAACAACTCATCCCATAAAGTAACAAATCTGAGTATTTCTGGTTTAAATTTCTCTTCTAATAAATTTCAAATTGAAACATGAAGTCATGTGAAAATCAGTAGAAAAGTGACTGCAATATGACTGAGTATGACAATTTGCACATTAAATAAGTTATTTTTCAATTCCACAAGATTTTCTTTCCTATTTGTTTTTGATACCAGCTGGATCTCTTGTTTCCCAGCCCTGTTCTCATTTATCCCTATCCCTCTTAGGTCACCACACTAGAGGCTCCCCAAGACCAGGACCAGGCTGCTCTGCTCACCCGCCCAGGCACCCAGAAGAGCCAGGAAGGAAGGACCCTGACCATATTACCTGCCTGGCTCTTGAGTGAGGAGGCTGCCTCAATGGCCTTGTAAGAGCTTGTTCTGGCCGTCTTGTCGTTGATTGTCTCTCTCTGTTATGGGGGGGGGAGGGGGGTTCAGACAAAGAGAGAAAACAAAGAAAAAAATTTCCTAGTATGAATTAATACAGGTTGCTGAAAATTTACACAATAGAAAATTCTTCCTTTGAAAATGTGTTCCTCACACTCAGTTGCCCAAACTGACTTTTTTAATATTATGAGCTTAATTATTTTTTTTACCTCCTGCTCTAGAAGCTGTAAGAAGGTAGAGTGGGCAGGGCTGTGCCAATACCAGCCTTAGTTCTACGAAGGTACCTTACATAATTTATATTTCATCTGCTACCCAAACTTCCCACTGAATCCAAAGCAGGGTAAAAATTAAAAGGAAAAAAAGGAAATCTAGTTTGTATTCAAGAGGGCCAATCAAACTGAAGTCTTCCCTTCTATGTCAGTTCCAGCATTACTAGTGTGTAACTAATACTACTACTACACTGGGAATTTCCAAATTTGAGACAAATTCCATATTTACCTCACAGAGATCAACAATAAAACACTTTCCACAAGTACAGATTGGGGGAAGAGTTTTAAAAAGGTTAGCCAGTGGCCTGTCTGCTAACTGGGAGACTGGCAGGAGAATCACAAGCTCAAAGCTTGTCTGGGCTAATGAGTGAGTTCAAGACCAAGCTAGGCAGTTTAGTGAGCTCCTACTTGGAAATGGAAAAGCAGAACTGAGGAGATAGCACTTGCTGATTTTCCAGGTGACCCAAGTTAGGGTCTCAGCACCCTTGTCTGGCCACTCACAAACATCTGAACTTGGCTCCAAGGGATTACACACACTTTTCTGGCCTCCATGGAATACAATCACACACACGCACAGACACACACAGACACACACAGACGACACACAGACAGACACACACACACAGAGACACACACACACACACACACACACACACACGAGAGAGAGAGAGAGAGAGAGAGAGAGAGAGAGAGAGAGAGAGAAAGAGAGAGAGAATAAAAATAATTAAAATTATTCAAAATAAAAAGGGGACAGGTAGTTGTAGAACATTTGAATTCCCAGTACTAACAAAAAGAAGAGGAGGAAGAGGAGGAGGAGGAGGAAGAAGAGGAGGAGGAGCAGGAGGAGGAGGAGGAGGAGGAGAAGAAGAAGAGCAGACAGACAGACAGACAGACTGACTGACTGACTGACTTCTGGGCTTGGTGGTTAGATCTCTGTTATGTCTGGAATGCATAGTGAGACCCCGTCTCAAAAAATAAGGGTTTAAAAGGTGAAAGATTTATATGCTCTGAAAAGAAACTAGGAAAATGCAGTACATTCACACAATGGAGTACTACTCAGTGGTAAAAAATGATGACCTCATGAAATTTTCAGGCAAATGGATGGAACTAGAAAAAACCATCCTGAGGTAACACAGACTCAGAAAGACAAAACATGGTATGTATTCACTCATAAGTGGATTTTAGATGTAAAGCACAGGATAACCAGGCTTAAAGTCCAGCGCTCCAGAGAAGCTAGGTAACAAAGAGAACCCCTAAGAGGGACACATGGATCACCCTGGGAAGAGAAAATAGATCATATATATACAGGGCAAACTGGGGGTGGAGGGAGGAGTAGTAACAGCGGGGAAGGAGATGGCCTAGGCGGGGAGGGATGCAGTGGATGAACAATGAAAAAGGTATCTTAATAGAGAGAGCCACTATGGGCTTAGGGAGAAACCTGGTGCTAGGGTAACTCCCAAGAATCCACAGGAGGACCCCCAATTAAGACTCCAAGCAATAGTAGAGAGGATTCCTGAACTGGCCTACCCCTATAATCAGATAGATGAATATCCCAACTATCATCATAGAGCCCTCATCCTATAATTGATGGAACCAGATGCCCAAGAACCAGATCAAGCTCTGGGAATCCAGGCAAAGAGAGGGAGAAGGGAATATATCAGCAAGGGAGGTCAAGATCATAATGGAGAAATCTACAGAGACAGCTGAACCAAGCTTGTGGAAACTCATGGACTCTATAAACCTAACTGTGGAGACTCCAGGGGATTAAATTAGGCCCTCCATATATGGAAGACAGTTATGAAGCTTGAACTATCAGATGGGCCCATGCTAGTAGAACCACGATACAAACCTGGTATACCAGCTAACTTGTTGGAGCCTATTCTGAATGGTAGAATGCCATGCTCAGTATTAATTGCATGGGACAAAGGCTGGGCCCTGCCACAACCTATTGTGCCAGACTATGTTGATTCTCATGAGAGCCCTTACTGGTAAGGAGTAGACTGGGGGGTGAGCTAGGGGGAGGGGAGGGAGGATGGAAGAAGGGGGTAGGAGGGAGAACTGTGGTTGGAATGTAAAATGAAATCAAAAAATTAAAAATGGATAAAAAAATAAGGGCTTTTTTCTGTTTTTTCCAGACAGGGTCTCTCTGTGGCTTTGGAGGCTGTCCTGGAATTAGCTCTTGTAGACCAGGCTGGTCTCGAACTCACAGAGATCCACCTGCCTCTGCCTCCCGAGTGCTGGGATTAAAGGTGTGTGCCACCAACGCCCGGCTAATAAGGGCTTAATATCATGAATATTTTATGCTGAGATTTTGAAAACTGTAATTTAGTCCAGGTGTGATGGCACATGCCTTTAATCCTAGAAGTCAGAAAACCAAAACAGGTGGATCCCTGTGAGTTTTGAGGTCAGTTGGGTATACACAGAAAGCTCTAGGCCAGACAAAGCTACATTGTGAGACTGTCTCAAGCAAATAAATAATAACCCCCCCAAAAAAAGCCAAAGCCCCCAGCAAGGTATGGTGGCACAAGCCTATAATCCCAGCACTCATGAGGGCAGAGAAAGAAGGAATAGAAATTAAATAGCCAGCCTAGGTTACAGGGTAGATAAAAGACCACTGAGAGTAGTCACAAGAATTCTATTTAGCTATTAGAATGCTGCTGGCTCAAATGCATTCAATGCATATGAGGGATTGTATGCAATATGACCTTAGATTTATAAAAACCAGACCAGAGAGACAACACTACTTTTTGAGACAGGGTCTTACTATGTAGACCAGGCTGGCCTGGAACTAGAGATCTATCTGCCTCTGCCTTCCAAGTGCTGGGATGAAGGGAAAATACCACTAGTTTTAAAATGTGCTACTTTCCAATCTGTTTTATAAATTTAAATAATTATGCCTAGCTATTTAATATGAATTATGGTGTTTCAAATGTTCTGACCACATATATCTAAAGGGCTTCTCTAAGGATGAGCTTCTTGGTACCTTCAAACTCTAGTAACTCATAGCAACACTTCACCACTATAAATGAATCCAAATAACAACTTTATGCATCAGGATAATGGTACAGAACCTGTCAATTTCACACTAGAAATAGAACCTTAAAGATAAATAATATAGGTAGATAGACAAAAATTAGGTAAAGATAATTTAGTTACACTTCAGCAATATGTAAGATTTTTCTATTCTTCAAAATTAGAAGAAAAAAAGAAAGATAATAAAGGCAACTTAGGAGCTGGAGAGATGGCTCAGAGGTTAAGAGCACTGGCTGCTCTTCCAGAGGTCCTGAGTTCAACTCCCAGCAACCACATGGTAGCTCACAACCATCTATAATAAGATCTGGTGCCCTCTTCTGGCCTGCAGGCATACATGCAGGCAGAACATTGTATAAAAAATAAAATCTTAAATAAGATAAAGGCAATTTAAGTCAGTGAAAGATCAAGCTTTATTCAAATCATGAACATATAACTGCTGTCAGAACTCCTGCTAAATATGAATTCAAATATACAGTTCAAAGCCTAATTAAACTCAAGTTTGCCAAGTTAACTAGATATCCCAGACAGTTGAAACAAATAGTGCTAAAAGGTTCACTCTCTCCATGTGTAAGCTTCATATGACAGACAGAGTAATCCACAGTTGCTCTGTACACATAGCTCTTGCTCAATCTCACTTCCCTTCAGGTATCAGTCAAGTTGTCCTAACAGATACTGGGAATACTGAGACTCAAGGCCCTGGGCTGGCTTTTCATTCATACTATAGTTTCAGTTTTGCCTTAATGAAGCCCACACTGGATTCCCAGTAAGTAAACAAGATCATGAATTACTAACAAAGTGAGTAAATCATATAATCCATTTTCAGTATCTATTACAGATTCTTTAACTTCCTATTACAGTACAAAGTATCTTTAATGGGGTCTTCATGTACCTCATTTACACACTGAATAAATAATCATCCTATAGACAAAACGTACTGGCAATGAAACTAAAGGTCAGGCTCATGCTACTTGAGCAATTTAGCACTGAGCTATGCCCCCTTCAACCTAAGAGTAGCTTTTAACACACAAAACCAAAATGTCATACATTATTCAAAGCATCTGGATGCTGTTCCCTTGAATAGACTAGTACCAATAGTTCTATGCTAATGTTCCTAATTGTTAATGAGCATGTCCTTTCTTCAGTGGCTTTTCAATGTAGTAAAGGGCAAGCCTTATTTATCAATACCACTTTGGCAGGAGTCCAGAAGACCACACTGCCTATATCTTGGCTGAGTCTCAAGAACTCTATAGCATATGTTCATACAGGCCAGGTAAGCCCAGAACATTACCTTCCGAAGACTGTGCTTATCTGTCCTAAGTCTTTTCCTGGGTGCATCTTCAACATCGATGTCTTCTGGAGGGTCATCTGTCCTCTTTGTGTGGTTTCTTTTTTTCCCATTTATATTACCTTAGAATGAAGAATGAGAATTGGGATAAATGTGTAGGAAAAAGAGTCTCCAACCTGCTCTGGCATTCATCAGGCAAACAGTGACAGGTATTCAGCAACCAGGCTCATGTCCAAGGCCTATGTTTTACAGATCAAATCTCTTTGCAAAAAAAGAACTAGGGCTGGGCGTTGGTGGCGCACGCCTTTAATCCCAGCACTCGGGAGGCAGAGGCAGGTGGATCTCTGTAAGTTCGAGACCAGCCTGGTCTTCAAGAGCTAGTTCCAGGATAGCCTCCAAAGCCACAGAGAAACCCTGTCTCGAAAAACCAAAAAAAACAAAAACAAAAACAAAAAACCTAGGGACCCAAAAATATTTTGCCTAATTATTATCTTGGTATTGTACTTTTAATATACCATAGCATTACATTTAAATATAACCCAGTTGTAGGCTGTTTTCTTGTCCCGACCGCCTGCTCTTAAACAGCCAACAGACTTTTATTAATTACAAATGCTTGGTAGATAGCTCAGGCTTATTACTAACTAGCTCTTACAATGTAAATTAACCAATTTCCATTAATCTATGTATTGCCAGGTGGCTTATGGCTTTACTTGTCCTCCAGCATGTCTTAATCTCTGTCTCTCCTGGTGACTCCTGACTCCATTCTTTTCCTCCCAGCATTCTCAGTTTGGCTGTTCCACCTATACTTCCTGCTTAGCTACTGGCCAATCAGCATTTTATTAACCAATGAAAGTAATACATATTCACAGTGTACAGAAGGATTATTCCACAGAACTCAGTCTTTTTTTTTTTTTTAAATCCTTTACAGTTAGACTTGGTAATCCCAGAACACAAGAAGGCTTAGCATAAGAGGGTTTGAGTTCAGCACCAGCCTTGCCTACACAGCAAGACTCAGGGTGGGGAAAACGAACCGTTTATTTACTAATATGTAAAGACAAGTAGAATTGAAGTCAACTTTTAGAAAACTACAACTTAGAGGCTGGAAATATGTTTCAGTGGTTTAGAGTACTTGTTCTTACAGTGGACTTGCCTTTGATTCCTAGAATCTACATAATGGCTAACAATCATCTGTAATTCCAACACTTTCTTCCAGCCTCTGTATACATATACATACATGTAGGCAAAATACTCAAACATATAAAATAAAACACAGCAGCCAGCAGCCTAGTCTACAGAGTGAGTGCCAGGACAGGCTCCAAAGCTACACAGAGAAACCCTGAAACCCTTTCTCAAAAAACAAAACAAAAAACAAAACAAAAAAGCCAGGTGGCAGTGGCACATGCCTTTAATCCCAGCCCTTGGGAGGCAGAGGCAGGCGGATCTCTGTGAGTTCGAGGCCAGTCTTGCTGTGTGAATGAATATATGTCATTATGATTGGTTTAACAAACAAGCTGACTGGCCAATAGCTGAACAGTATAAAGTTAGGCAGGAAAGCCAAACTGAGAATGCTGGGATGGGGGCAAGCAGAGTCAGAGGAATCGCCAGCCAGACACACAAAATGGGATAGATATAAAAGCCATGAACCTTGGGGCAGCACACAGATTAATAGAAATGGGTTAAATTGTAATAGCTATTTAGTAACAAGCCTGAACTATTGGCCAAGTATTTATAATTTATATTAAGTCTGAAAGTCAGGTATTTGGGAAGCAGGTAGTTGGGACAGGAAAACTTCCAACTACACAGCCTGGTCTACATGGCAAGTTCTAGGACAGCCAAGGTTATAACAGAGAAACACTGTCTCAAAAAAATGTGTTCACTTAAATAGTAAGAGAGGTGGGGAGAGGGGGAGGGGAGTTTGAGACAGGGTTTCTCTGTGTAGCTTTGGAGGCTGTCTGGAACTTGCTCTTGTAGACCAGGCTGGTCTCAAACTCACAGAGATCCTCCTGCCTCTGCCTCCTGAGTGCTGGGATTAAAGGCATGAGCCACTACTGCACTGCTTAGTATTTTTTTTAAGACGCAAAATTATAACTGCATCTGAAAGTTAAGTGATTCCTGTTATATGTTTCACAGTGCCTTATTTTAGGTGTCTGGAAATATCACCAATCTATAATAAAGTATCCAAATATCTCTGACCAAGAAAGATACGATGGAAGGCAAAAAGAACCACTTTGAATATGCCAATGTTTATTTTGAATACAAATTCTTTATTTTCATTTGCATAACTATTAGGGTCCTAGTTATCAAACTTCCTTTTGTGAATATGTGTATGGTACGAGAATAGAACTCAGGAATTAAATTATATCCCCAGCCATCTTTTTACTTTTTATTTTGAGAAAAAGTCTCATTGCACTGGCTAGACATCCCTTGAATCATCCTGCCTCAGCCTCCTGAGTAACTGGAACTACAAGCATATGCCACCAGACTTCATTATTTACACCACTTCTTAAGAACTATCATTCTCAAACTCACTATCTTTTGGGACAAAACACACCAGCACAGACATGTCCAGAAAGCCTCAGGAGGAGGCCCAAGTGCCATGCCTTGGGTGCAAAAAACAACTGCACAGGGCTACTCCTTAGGTCTGGGACTCAAATTACTATTGAAGGAATCAAGTAATCACAGTTAACTCTAGGCTAGCATGAACAAAGCCTAGCAAGATCTTTACTAGGCTTTAATCCTGATCACATTGCTATAGACTAGTCACAAAGGCTGGGTAGAAAGAGGTCTATCTGCAGAATTTGAAGACAGCAGAAGCTAGCTCACTCAGCCACTACTGGAGTCATGAATACCATGTGGCACACCTAATCAGACACCTCAGTTGGTTTGCACTCACAACCCTAAATGCTGAGTCCCAGGTACTGACCAGCAAGTTTTCCACTGTCAGGTGATTGTCTTTCCCATAAACACCCAGAACATTGCCTACTTTATCTGGGATGAGACACAGCCCTTCCTAAAGAAATCTGAGTTCCCTAACACGAAGTCAGCAGAATAGCTGACAATGGGAGATTATTCATCTTTATGTTCAGCACCAAGGTGACTTAGAAGTCACAGTTCGAGGATATTTAGGCATAGCACTTACCTGACAAATAATATGGGGGAAACCATCATTATGTATCTATTATGTACAACCCCAAATACACTTATTGTTCAGGGTAAGCTAACTCTGGCTTCAGAAGTGCCAGCTACTGAAAAGTATACAAGCCACTGAAAAGAATTATCACTCAAGATTTAGTATACTAACACACCATGGGGTTAATTTACATTTAAATGAAGTTCACAAACTCTAAAAATCTTTGCTATTTTTAATTACAGCACCTAAACAAGCACTGAACATGTTGAACAAAATTCAAAACCAATATAATAAACAGATATGGAACTCTAGCAGTGTGAATGAGCATAGCCCCCACAAGCTCACATATTTGAATGTGAATGACTGGTTCCCAGTAGGTAGAAAGTTTGGTACTGATTAGGAGGTGTGGCCTTGTTGGAGGAGGTGTGTTACTGGTGATAGGCTTTGAGGTTTCAAAAACCCACACCATTCCCAGTTAGCCCTCTCTGCCTCATACTTGTAGATCAAGATGCAATTCTCAAGCACCATGTCTACCTGACTTCTGTCATTCTTCTTTCTATGAAGATCAAGGAATCACCCTCTGAAATTATAAGCCCCTAATAAACTTTCTTCTGTAAGTTGCCTTGGTCATAGCAGTAGCAAAGTAACTCAGATACCTACCAAGCCCTACATCAAGATGAGTATCTCCAGGAGGTGATATTGGATATAGGCTACTAATGTATGTACTGTCACAATCTATACCTAAGGCAGCTATTCTAGGATACCTTGGCTTTTATGTCTAGCATCTCCAAAACTCAATAGTGAAACACATTACACTTTATTTTGACATTAACAGGAATTCTTTTTGCTACTTGTGTGTCTAAGTGCTGATGCATAATAACCTGACATTTTCTTCAGATCTTCCTCATCTTGCCATAGCTTAAACTGATATTTCATATAGTATATTTTTTTAAAGTTTTAAACCAAAGGGCTAGAAATGAGACACCTAAGTGAAAGTCAACCAGTAATCTCATTTGCAAGTTCTCCAGCCAATAGGCCAAGAACTAACTGCTCTACACTGGGCCGGGCCCATGCCACTAAGCCCAGAGTGCTAGAATCAGCCACCTTTTGTTCTTCCTTCTCTCCTTTATACTACCCCTTCAAGTACTACAGCCAGAATTCCCTACTCTGGGTAAACAATAAAGTAAGGATCCTGCAGAGCATCAAGAAGAACTGCACTGGAGATAAGGGAGAAAATGACAATGACATGCATTAACGTGATCATGCACACTGTTCATGAGAACACACTCTATACATCATATCCAAGCAGAAGACCTATGTAATAGATGTATGTTTACCAGAGTCTTCTTCAGACTGGGCAGAGGTCATTAGGGAAAACTTTGTATTATATCGTGCTTTCTGCTTTTCATTGAGCATATTCCACTGGGATCCAAGTAATTCTTCAATCTCCTCTCCTGAGACATCTGGATGTTCAGCTACAACCTATGAACACAGAAGGGAGGGCAATAAGAACTCTACACTCACAAAATTCATTGTGATTTACAGAAACTCAAACACACAGTCCTTTAGAATTGAGTATGAAGCATTTTTATTTCTGTAGTATAGAATTGTGTCCAGAAAATTTGGTTCAAACAAAAATAGCATATAACAATTCAGTGATTCACCAAAAATTTCTTAGTGAAAATAACAATGACAAATGATGAGTAGAAAACACGTACTTTTTTTTTTTTTTTTTTGATTTTTCAAGACAGGGTTTCTCTGATTTGCTTTGGCGCCTGTCCCGGAACTTGCTCTGGAGACCAGGCTGGCCTCGAACTCACAGAGATCCACCTGCCTCTGCTTCCTGAGTGCTGGGATTAAAGGTGTGTGCCACCAACACCTGGCAAACACGTATTTTTTTAAAAAAAAAAAATCACAATTTCTTAGGCATCCTTGAAAAATTAGTAGTCCAGCAAGCTGCACAAAAATTCTCCTCTGAACATGAAATGAAGTCTTGGCTTGTCATTCTCACCGACTATAGTAGCCACCCTATCTTTCAATACAAGTCATGGATCAGAAATACAGACGACAGTTAACAAGCGAGCCCCAATTTTTGTCTAAGCTAAGCCAGCACAAAGACAACTGGTCTACAAAGGCAACAGATTCTCCACTTACTGAATATCAGTATCCTTGGAATATGGTAAGGATGTCCCCTCCCAACCTACTAGCAAGGAATCTGCATTTTCACAAGTCTTTTATGTGGGTATGGCACACAGTAGTCACTGAGCAGTAACTCGAAGTTTTAACTGCAGATGGCAATAACCCCAGGAGTTAAAGCCAACAGTGTTTAGATCCTGCCTAAAACCAAGTTAATGGTGGCGCATGCCTTTAATCCCAGCACTCAGGAAGCAGAGGCAGGCGAATCTCTGTGACTTTGAAGCCAGCCTGGTCTACGGAGTGAGTTCAGGGACAGGTTCCAAAGCAATACAGAGAAACCCTGTCTGGAAAAAACAAAAAAGAAGAAAAAAAAAAACTCCCCATGAGTTTCTAACATGCAGCTGAATTCGAGGTAGGGATATAGAAAAGATACAAGAATACACACTAAGCTCTGCAACCCACTTTGACTCATCACTTATTTCAACACAGTTCATGAGCTTTTGTATTTGTCAGAGGTTGAAGTCAGGAACTGAATTCAATCACCAGACTCCAAGTAAAGATGGAAGGAGAGAACCAACACCATATAGTTGTCCTCTGACCACCATAGATAAACCAAAGCATGAGGACCCACCAGGACATACACACGAGTTCGAACACGAACGAACACACATACACACACACACACTTTTTTTTTAAACAAAATGACAAAACAATTGAAAAAAGGGGTAGAGAAAGTCCAAGAGTTAAAAAAAATTTAATAAGCCACTAGCAAAAGAGGGTCCAGATGCATTGGATCCCCTGGAGCTAGAGCTACAAATAGTGGTGAGCCACTTGACACATGGGTGGTAGAACTCTAACCCTCTAACCCTCTGCAAGAATAGTATGGGCTCTTAACCACTAATCCACCCCTCCAGCTCCAATAAATTTTCTAATACTAACTAAACCTTCTATCATCAAGGAAAGAGCTACTGGTTCCTTTTTTATCTTTTTCTTTCTTTTTCTTTTTTTTTTTTTTTTTGGAAGGGTGGGTGTTCTCCCTATGCAGCCCCAGGCTAACCTCAAACTCAATCCTCCTGCCTCAGTTTCCAAACAGTGCTGAGATTATAGCTATGTTTCTTCATGCCTAGCATGGCTTACTAATTCTTTTTCAAGACACTAGTCCATCATTTTCTCTGAGAAAACTGTGTAGGAAAAAAAATAAGATGTCCCATGATTTACTCATAACCATTCAGTTATCCAACTCCTCAAATTCCTCATAATCCATGAGCCATGCTGCCTACCACAAAACAGGAGCTAATTAAACACTCATGGATAATATTTGGGTACGAGATACTATTTGTTTTCCCTTTGGTTTCTCAAGACAGGGTTTCTCTGGCTGTTGTGAAACTTATTTTGTAGACTAGGCTGACCTCGAACTCAGAGATCTATCTGCCTCTGTCTCCCAAGTCCTGGGAATAAAGGTCTGAACAACCACACCCAGCAAATGTTTCATTTCTTCTCTCTTTCTCCCTCCCTCCTTTTTTTTTTTTTTTTTTTTTTTTGAGACAGGATTTCTCTGTGTAGTTTGGAACTCACTCACTCTGTAGCCGAGGCTGGTTCTGCATTCAGAGATTCACCTGCCTCTGACTCCCAAGTGCTGAGACTAAAGGCACATGCCACCACTGACCCACTCTTTCTTTCATTTTAAAATTATGCTTAGATATTTATTGTATTTGTGTGCCATACTGCATGTGCAGAGGTCAGAGGACAACAATGAAGATAGTTCTCTCCTTGTATCATGTGGATCCCAGATATCAAACTAGGATCCTCAGGCTTGGTCAAAGTACCCTAATACATCAAGTCATCTGACTAGTTTAGATAGTATTTCTCTTTGATTTATTTCCAAGATATATTTATTTTTATTTTATATGTATGAGTGTTTGCCTACATGTATGTATGAATAGCACATATGTGTGTGGTAGGCATGGAAGCCAAAAGGGAATATTGGATCTAGTTCCAGGTAGTTGTGAGCCACTATGTAGATGCTAGGAACTGAATCCAGAGTCTCTACAGGAGAAGTAAGTTCTCTTAAGTACTGAACAATCTCTCTAGTCCCCAGATACTACTTATTACTGGTGACTTTAATACAGATTTGGAATTCTGAGCAAAAAAATTCTATGAAAGTAAAATTAAAATGAACACTATAGTAGAAAGGGCTTCAAGTCTCAGGCTATAAGGAACCTTGGTTCCTTACAATGGAAATGAGACATGACACTGATAGATCATATATTTTATTTAAAAACTAGAAGTATTTACATACTTTACTCATTTATATATTACTAACTTTTTAAAAACCAAAGAAATAAACCTTCAACATACTCAGTGCTAACAAATGCACCATTTTTATAAGTAACATGGCCCATACTGAATGCTTCACAACAGCTTGTTAAGAGAAAATGCACACCAAGGAGTGAGCCCAGTTTCCAGCAAAAGGAGCCCCCAATGAAACCCACTTCCTACTTCCCACTGTTGCTGGTACTTTTTATTCACTTTGGAGGAACAAGAGTGCAAATACCTGTTTTCCAACAATAACGGATGCATCTAAAAACTAAACAATGCTCAGGGGCTGGAGAGATGGCTCAGAGGTTAAGAGCATTGGCTGTTCCTCCAGGGGTCCTGAATTCAATTCCCAGCACCCACATGGTAGTTCATGAACATCTATAATGAAATCTGGTACCCTCTTCTGTCCTGTAGGTATGCATGCAGGCAGAACACTGTATACACAATAAATAAATAAAATCTAAAAAGAAAGTAATTTATTTAAAAAAAAACAACAAACTAAACAATGCTCAAGCAGTATACTAAGAAATAGAGGATTTTTGCAATAAAGGAATGTTCCTTAAATTTGGAAATTCTGTAGCATAACAAATAACTCAGAACACACCAGTGTACTTACCTCATCCCTATGTTTTTGACAGAAGACTAAAAATTGGGATGCGGAGTCTCCTTTCCTGCTCCGTGGAGCAGAAGCTGTGGACTTCTTCCTTCCAGGAGGAGAGCCTACTCCTCTCTTAGGTTCAGCCTCTGCAATCTTTGGAGGGGTACTCTTTTCTGTTCTAGGGTCACTCTCTTGGTTCTCAGCAGAACTAGACCTTTTGACTCTTCGCCTTCTCTTCATGGGAATATCCTCTTCTTTCATACACCCAGGGTCTGCAGCAACATCTTCACTGGCTCCTGACGAGTCCACCATTTCTCCCAAAGGTTCTTCAACAATGCCAGCCTCCTTAGCTACTTGAGGATTGAGGTGTAGCTGGTCCCCCACATAAAGGAAGGTAAATTTGGCTTTCCGCTCCTCTACTGACATGCTAGCAGCTTCCTCTGCTTGAACAATGCCCATTTCCCACTGGGCTCTCAATCTCCCTGAAATAGGTTTTAACAACTGGAAAAAAAAAACAAATCATCATGAATTTTATTACAAAATATAAAAGGTAACTCAATTAAAAGCACTTTTACAATATCAGATAAGGAAAACATAAAAAAACAACTAAAATTTTAGATAGAACTCAGCTGACAACTATTGTTCTTTAAACTAGAAATCAATACTAATAGCTTTATCCAATATAATTTTTATAAAGAAATAAAAATCAGAAAATAATTTATTTCTGTGAGTCATCAAATGAGTAAATGAAAAATAACGTACTTGGATAAAAGTAAATGAAAATTTTAGGCTGGGCATAGTGATTGACATTTTCCCCCCTCTTTTTTCTCCATGTAGCCTTGGCTGTCTTGGAACTTGCTTTGCAGACCAGGCTGATCTCAAACACACAGAGATGCTCCTGCCTCTGCCTCCCAAGTGCTGGGAATAAAGGCAAGCGCCACCACACCCTGCTGGTAACTGGCTTCTTTAATCCCAAGGCTAGAGACAGAAGCAGGTGGATCTCTATGAATCCAAAGTTAGGCTAATCTATATAGTTTCAGGCTGACCAAGGATACATAGTGAGACCCTTCCATAAATAAAAAACAAACAAATAAGGTAAATCACCTATATAAGAAACCACTTGAAGCAACTATAAGGTGAAAATAAACTTAGTAAGAATTAAAATTTTTGTTAACACATTAAAGGGACCTCTATCACCTTGATTTTCTCAGCTTTCGTGGGTGCCTGCTTGGCACTTTCTTGGCATAATTTTTCAAATTGTTCTTCTCCTTCAAAAGCAACAAGGCTCTTCTCAAATATCCAAGCTCTTTCTGGGGCATCACCAAAGAATTGTACATGATACTGACGTGCACTTTTTTTCTGACCTAATTTTAAAAATAAAAACCAGGAGCATTAGAACTTGGGATGAAATTGGGCAAATCTACTAATGCTTTAAAATTATTTTACTTGGTGGTGTTTGTGTTTATTAATTTTGCCATAAATTTTGCCTTTTTGTCCTCAATATACTCCATGCCCAAAAGGAAAATTCACTAATCAGAGATAACAGAGAAGGTACAAAAGCAGGCTGGGGGAGAAGCTGAAATAAGAACACTCCTTCATCTTCCCCTTACAATATATCCTTCTTCTTCCCCTTTCAGTATCTTCTTAAAGAGATTTTAGACAGGACAAGACATCAGCAAAAGGCAACTTCCAAAAACTCAAACAGCAACACTGAAAGGGCAAGACACTGAGCTGGACTCAATAACCCATCCATCCCTACACATTGATGACTGGTCAACCCAGTTCCAGGGGATCTGATGCCCTCTTCTAGCCACATGGGCATAGTGCTTAGAATAAGAGCACTCAAGCCTCAAAGAGCAGCTGAGACCACAGCAAACCCCCTCATATTCCTTGCTGTTACTCTCAGCTGCAGGAAGAAACATCTCTTCATGCAGTCAGAGGGATAAGCAAAGAGACTACTATCCCCCGAAATTTTAGATTTTGCTGAGGTTGAAGAAGGGTAAGTCGGTCAAAAGGGCAGATCTCAGTAACAAGAAGAAAAAAGATCCTTAGCTCTGATCCTAAAGGAAATAAAAGTAGACTTCCTGTATAGCTAAAGCACCCAGAAGAAAAACATCTTTACTGAATCTTTCAAAGATGCCTCCAATTGACAGGTAGTGGTGGGCACATGACTTTAATCCCAGCAGTTGGGAGGCAGAGACAAGCAGATTTCTGTTATTTTGAGGCCAACCTGGTCTACCAAGCAAGTCCTAGGACAGCCACAGCTGTTACACAGAGAAACCTTGGTGGTGGTGGTGGAGTGCTGATGGACAAACAAACAAAAGAAGATGCCTCTAATAAAGTGGCTCAAGGTGAGTTCAACTCTCTAAAGCAACCCTCTGCTTTGAGAGTACTGGAATTAAAGGAGTATGCCACCATGACTAGTTAATTTTTGTTATTTTATGTGTATAGGTATTTTGCCTGCACATATGTCTGGGTTCAATTATTAGCACCTATACAGCAGCTTACAACCATCTGTAATTCCAGCTCCAGGGGACCCAATGCCCTCTTCTGGCCTCCAACATGGATTGCACACACCTGGTGCATAAATATACATTCAGACAAACACTCATCCATATAAAACAAAAAGAAAAAAAAATTTTAAACCCTAAGGGCTGGAGAGGTGGCTCAGAAGTTAAGGGCACTGACTGCTCTTCCAGAGGTCCTGAATTCCCAGTAACCACATGGAAGCTCACAACTGTCTGTAAGGAGATCTGGTGCCCTCTTCTGGCATGCAAGTATACACACAGGCAGAATACTGTATACATAATACATGAATAAAATCTTTTAAAAAATAAAATCTTAAGGCCAGAGAGATGACTCAGTGGTTAAGATCACTTGCTGTTCTTACAGTGGACTCATGCCTAATCAGTCCCCAGAATCCATACGGTAACTGATGACTGTCCATAACTCCAGTTCCAGGGGATCTAATGCCTTTCCTGGCCTCCTTCAACACTACACACACACACACAATGCACATACATACACACAGGCAAATATTCATACATTTTTAAAAATGATCCACTCCAGGTGGTGATGGTGCACACCTTTAATCCCAGCACTCGGGAGATAAGAGGCAGGCAGATGTCTTGAGCTTTAGGCCAGCCTCATCTACAAAGTAAGTTCCAAGACATCGAGGGCTAAACAGAGAAACCCTGTCTCAAAAAAAAAAAAAAAAACAGACAAACGAACAAACAAAAATTACCTCTCAATTGGGTAGAGGAAGGCAGGAGTTAACTTTTCACCATGAATTTTTCATTATAAATGAATCAAAGACCTCAACATAAATTCAGGCACACTGAACCTCTTAGAACAGAAAGTGGGAAGTATTGGCACAGGAGACCACTTCCTGAATAAAACACCAGAAGCACAGACACTGGAATTGACAATTAATAAATGGGACCTCCTGAAACTGAGAAGCTACTGTAAGGCAAAGGACACAGTCAACAAGACAAAACAGCAGCCCACAGAATGGAAAAAAATCTTCACCAACCCCACATCTGACAAAGGGCTGATCTCCAAAATATACAATGAACTCAAGAAGCAAGTCATCAAAACACCAAATAATACAATTAAAAAGTGGGGTACAGAACTAAATATAGAGAATTCTCAATAAAGGAATCCAAAATGACTGAAAGACACTTAAGAAATTGCTCAACATCCTTAGCTATGAGGGAAATGCAAATCAAAACAACTCTGAGATATCACCTTACACCTGTCAGAATGGATAAAATCAAAAGCACCAACAGTTTATGCTGGAGAGGATGTGGAGAAAGAGGAAACACTTCTCCACTGCTGGTGGGAGTGCCAACTTGTACAGCCACTTTAGAAATCAATATGGTGGTTTTTCAGGAAAATGGGAATCAGTCTACCTCAAGATCCAGCAATTCGACTCTTAGGCATATACCCAAAGGATGTACATTCATACCACAAGGACATATGTTCAACTATTTTCACAGCAGCATTTGTAATAGTCAGAATCTGGAAGCAACCTAGATGCCCCTCAATTGAAGAATGGATAAATCTTGAAATTCACAGGCAAATCGATGGAACTAGAAGAAACCAGCCTGAGTGAGGTAACCCAGACACAGAAGGAAAAACATGGTATGTACTCACTTATAAGTGGATATTAGACATAGAGCAAAGGATAACCAGCCTTGAATCCACAACCCCAGAGAAGCTAGGAAACAAGGATGATCCTAAGAAAGACATACATGGACCACCAAGAAAAACCAGCCTGAGTGAGGTAACCCAGACACAGAAGGAAAAACATGGTATGTACTCACTTATAAGTGGATATTAGACATAGAGCAAAGGATAACCAGCCTTCAATCCACAACCCCAGAGAAGCTAGGAAACAAGGATGACCCTAAGAAAGACATACATGGACCACCAAGAAGGGGAAAGGGATAAGATCTCCTGAGTAAATTAGGAGCATGGGGAGGGGGGAGAACATGAGGGATCAGGAAAGTCAAGTTGTGGGAACAACAGAGAAGGAGAGCAAGGAAAGAGATACCTTAATAGAGGCAGCCATTATGGGCTTAACGAGAAATCTGGCACTAGGGAAATCTCCAGGGATCCACATGGATGACCCCAACTAAGAATCTAAACAATAGTGGAGAGGCTACCTTAAATGCTCTTCCCCTACAATGAGATTGATGACTACCTTAAATGCCATTTTACAGCCTTTATCCAGTAGCTGATGGAAGCAGAAGCAGAGATTCACAGGTAAGCACTGAGCCGAACTCCTAGAATCCAGTTTGTAGAGAGGGAGGAGTGATGAGCAAAGGGGTCAAGACCACGCTGGGGAAACCCACAGAAACAGCTGACCTGAGCAAGTGGGAGCTCACAGACCCCAGTCTGACAGCTGGTGAACCAGCATAAAACCAAACCAGGCTCCCTGAAAGTGGGTGTCAGTTTGGGGGCCTGGGCAGTCTATGGGGCCTCTGACAATGGAACCAGTATTTATCCCTAGTGCACAAATGGGCTTTGGGAGCCCATTCCTATGCAGGAATACTCTCTTAGCCTAGATCCTGCCCCAAATGATGTGACAGACATTGATGATCCCATGGGAGGCCTCACCCTCACTGAGAAGTGGATGGGGGTTGGTGAAAGGAATGGGAGGACAGTAGGGAGAAGGAACTGGGATTGGTATGTAAAATAAGATTGTTAAAAGGTGGCAAACACCTTTAATCCCAGTACTCAGGATGCAGATTCAGGTGTATGTCTGCAAGTTTGAAGTCAGTCTGGTCTTTTGAGAGAAGCCCAGGACAGCCAGGGTTAAACAGAGAAAACGTGTCTCAAAAAATTAAGAGTTAATAATCTTGATATATTGGCTGACTTGGACCAAAGTTTGTAAAATGATGTTATTTTTTTAAAAAGATTTATTTACATATTTTATGTGTAAGGCTGCTTTGTCTGTGTGTATGCACACCAGAAGAGGGCATCAGCTCCCTTGAGAGTACAGTTAACACTGTATAGAGGTTGTTTTGTTTTTTCAAGACAGGGTTTCTCTGTATAGCTCTGGCTATTGTGGAATAGAAATTTGTTTAACTATGTAAAGATGTGTTGTATTTGTGTAGAAGAATAATTATTTACTATGTAAAGATGTATTTGTTTATGCTGCATTTATTTAACTTTGTAAAGATGTGTTGCTGTTTTACTTTACCTGCCTAAGGCACCTGATTGGTTTAATAAAAAGCTGAATGGCCAAGAGTCAGACAAAGGAGGGACAGGAGGGACTGGTGGGAAGAGAGAAGAGCAGAGTCAGCAAGAGGCCAGCCAGCCACAGAGGAAACAGGAAAGCAGGATAGGCAGTACATAGATAAGGCAAACAACCATTGGGGCAGCACACTGATTAATAGAAATGGATTAATTTTAAAAAAAAAAAAAGCTAGCTAGAAACAAGCCTAAACAAGAAATAAAAAAGGGGAAGACAGATATGACATGGTTAAAAGGGTAGTTTATTGAATCTACTCTGAAAAGAAAGGGAGGACATAAATATAAGATTAAAAGGTATGTTATCGAATTTACTTTTAAAAAGCAACTACTAGTTTTAAATTATTTTACATTGGATTGGACTTTCGTATATTGTATACAAATTTTATATACTGATAAAAGTTGAGATTTTGTTATAAATTACCGGACATACATTTCTAATCTTGTTCAAGGTACTGTACCTATACAGTTCATTTAACAATGTAATGCAAAATGTAATGCATTTACTTTCTTTGTAGCAACAGTAAGCCATTGGGCAAGAAAGTGCCCCTGCCTCAACTGCTGACAATATGCTGTCCAAAAAAGAGAGTGACTGCCAAACCTTGCCAAGAAAAGGCAGGATTTGGTGACTGGAGAGATGGCTCAGTGATTAAGACCACAAGCTGCTCTTCCAGAGGACCAGGGTTCAATTCCTAGCACCCACATGGCAGTTCACAACTGTCTGTGACTCCAGTTCCAGGGGATCTGACTCCCTCACACAGACAAAATGTGCAAACAAACAAACAAAAAGATGAAGAAAAAAAAAAGAAAGAAAAGGCAGGATTTCTTTAAAAAATCCTGTCTCATAGAAAAGTCTGTCTAATATTTTAGGCCTGTAGGCCAAATAGGGATGGCCCAATGTAAAAGAACCCTGGGTGACTGTCCAGGCAGCCAGCTGTTTCTGTCATTTCTTAACATTTTTTGGACATCGCTTGCATGCATTTTCTGCTTACTCAGCTAATATTATTTCCTTCTTTGGTATCTGAGGGAGTTGGAAGACTAGAAGATAGTTTTCCTTGTTTATCAGACTCAAAAAAGAAACTCACCAAAGAGGTGTAAAATGTAAAAGGTTGAGAGACCTAAAAAATAATTTTGTTTGGTAATAAAAGTTAGGATAGAAAGTGAATTAGATACAACACTTTTGGACTCACCAAAATAGGATAGATACGGAGAATTTTCTCTGAATTTGTCAAATGCAAATGGACTAGACATTGTTAATGTACTTATTGCCATATATGTTGTATATAGTTATTGGACTTACAATATAGCTTTTCTTATAACTTTTTTTGTTTTAGACAAAAAGGGGAACTGTTGTGATATTTTGTTTATGATCTAACAAATAAAGCTTGCCTGAAGATCAGAGTGCAAAGCTAGCTACACTAGTTAGCCATAGAGGCCAGGCAGTGGTGGCACACACCTTTAATCCCCGCAGCCATACTAGTTAGCCATAGAGGACAGGCTATGGTGCTAGTGCACACACCTTTAATCCCAGAACTGGACAGAGGCTGACAGATCTCTGTGAATTCAAGGCCATCCTGGGCTACACAAAATAAATCCAGTCTAAAAGAGAAACAGAGCTCACACAAAGGTCATTCCAGCACTTGGAGTGACATGCCTTTAATCACAGCACTGAGGAGGCGGAGAAAGGAGTGATATGGCTTGGCAGAGAGAGGAATATCAGGCAGGAGGAGACAAGAGAGAGAGAAAGATACAGTGAGAGGACTAGTGCAGTCCAGGCATTCTGAGGACAGGATCTCCCCTTTGGTCTGAGCATTGTTAGAGGTAAGAACTCTCTAGTAGCTGGCTGCTTTGCTTCTCTGATCTTCAGCATTAACCCCAATATCTGACTCTGAGTTTTTGTTAAGAATTAGAATTAATGCTATAACTGACCCATACCATACTTAGGAGATCCTGTCCCCTTAAACATCACAGAGTCTAATTGTATACTGTGCTCCTTTCTTCCCTCATCAATGCTCATCAAGACACTCCATGTTGTGACACCTAGCCCTCTGAGGCAGAGAGAGGTTTGTCCAGAAATTCTCCAGATTCTGTGGAGCCTAACAAGTTGACAGTATCCATTTATGCACTCACAGTCAATCCTACAAAACACAAGACTACTTCAGAACTAAATCTGAGAAAGAAGAAAAGCCTTAAATGTAAACAAGGCCAGCTATGTACAGGAACAAGAATAAAGAATAGAGAAAGTCACATGTCCAAAAGACCACAGAGCTCCAAAGGACAAAGAATAGGCATCAGCATGCTTGAGGTTACTATTTAGATATGGGTGGGGCATGAAAGACTCAAACTAGGTAAAGGAGAAGCTGATGGCAACTACAAGTAGAAAATGATAGATAGTGGAGAAAATTATTAATTTTTAAACATTTATTCTTGTGTGTTTATGCACATGAATGTGCACGTCACAATGTGCACTTTTTCCCCCCATCCACCATGTGAGAACTAGTCATCAAACTCAGATCGTCAGGATTGGCAGCAAGTTCCTTTACTCACTGAGCTATCTTGCCATCCCTTGGTAAGAAATTTTAACACTGTTCTGTATAAATAGACTAAAAATTCCAGACACTACAGTGTACAAATGATGCAGAAGTTAGGAGATTTACAGTTTTGAACAGCTGAAAAAGAACATAGCAGCTCCTCATACAACCCCCACATATGACTGCACCAAGGATATAGATGACACAAGGAGGGTTCATCTTCCCTCAAAGGTATACATACACATTTCCAGTCTAGACAACTTGAGGTGTATACCAGAGTTCCCAGAGCACCTTGGGAAGAATTCCCCTCATTCTGGAAAAAAATTAGAATTATCAAAGTCCTCCAAGGAGACAAAGACAAAACTAAACTACAGGTTCCTTTTATACAACCATACAGACTATAACTGTTTCTCATCACCACAGAAAAACCCTATACTCTTACAACAGAAGCCAAGTCAGGATACAGAATGGCACCCAGGTTCTCCTTACCTTGAGTACATCCCTTCCACTCCAAACTTGCCAAGAGCAATCGTCCTGTCATTCCCTGCAACTGCCTGCCCACAGCCAGCCAACAAACCTGTGTGGCACCATTCCTGTCAAACCTCAATACTATGGCCAAAGACCAGGAGGCATATGCTTTGGTATAACCCTGAAGGGCCACACAAGATTGGGTGGCCAGCAGCAGTTCTAGGCCAGAATATCAATCTTGTACAGCCACAGCTGTGGCTGCCCCTATTTCTGAGAGACACACAGGTCAAGAGGATAAACTTGTCCAGCCAAACTCTATACCTAACACACCTCACCTTCTTTAAATCAAATTCAAAACTACTCTAAGAACTTTCCAAAGCCAGGAGAACAGTGACACAAAGCCCAGCACTAGAGGCTGAAACAGAAGGGTCATGACTACAAGGTCAGTCTGATCTACACAGACCAAGTCTAAAATACAAAAGCCAAATCCCTTGCTACTTTTACTCTCAAACCACATTCTGTGGGTTGTTCTTATTCAATTAACAACTTATGGGTAAATTATTTTTAAGTATCTGCTTTGTATCAATAACACATTTTAAATATATTCTTTAACTGTTTCGAGAGGAAATTTACATATTCAAGTTTTCTATGTCAAAGATTACCATTTCTAGCTTTCCCCCTTCCCAAGTCTAATGAAATAAATGGAGATTTTCATAATTCAAACTTAATATATTATAAAATATCAATCTACAAATAAGCAATCACTATACAATTGAGTAGTAATTTTTGTCATAAAACTTGGGAGCTAATACAAAGGTAAAGACTGTTTCCCCAGCTAGAGAGAGTGATGGCTTAGTAGTTTAGAGCACTTGTTGTTGCAGAGGACCCAGGTTCAGTTCTTAGCACCTATTTGGTAGCTTACAACCATCCTTAATTCCAGTTTCGGGAGAGCCAATACCTCCTGACTTCTATGGGCATCAGCTATACATGTGGTTCATGTACACACATGAAGGCAAAACACTCAAACATAAAAAATAAATCTAAATTTTTTTTCTTAAAGAGTTGTTTCCCTGTTAGTATGGTTCAATCAGATGAAGCTTCTATTTAGGTAATGAATGTGTCACATCTGAACCAATCACCCATCATGGACAAAGAAGCAAAAGTAGCTAGTAAGGCCACTTAGCAAAGCATGAGAAACATGCAAATTAAAGTTTTGGTACAGAAGAGAAATATGGGGGAAAAGTCAGTATTTAGTACCTTTAAGCTTGGTATGATTGTGAAGGAGTGGATCAGCAGAAACCATGCAAGGCCACCAAGGGTAACCTGACACTTTGGACCACACCAAATCACCCACACTGTATTTCAACGAGAGGTCTTTGCCAGTATTTGGACAGGACTCCTCCTTAACTGGGATCTGAAAAGTGAACAAAAGACAAATATTAACATTCAGTAATTATCTTTAAATTCAGCCTTCTATCTATAAAGAACAAGTGCTAATCAGAAGTTTAAAATCAGAAGTTAATTCAAGGTTCAAAACATGCATGCTGGAGAGATGGCTCAGCGGTTAAGAACACTAACTGGTCTTCCAGAGCCCCTGAGTTCAATTCCCAGCAACCACTTGATGGCTCACAAAACAGGTACGAAGAGGACTGGGGGTATAATTCATTGGAAGAGCCACTTGACTTCATACTTAAGGCCCTGAATTCAGTCTTCAGAGAATGTTCCCCTAATGTATTTCAGATTTCATCTTCTCACAACTGCTTTTTCTCATTCTCACCTAAAGCATATCACAAAGCCATACATATATCGGGTTCTCAATATTACAAAGTTAGTACTTTATTCACAGAACCCTCAAAACATATTGCCCTCTACTCTGACCACATACATATCTAATAGTTGGTCTTTGAGAATATGTGCCTCGATCAACAAATCGACCTCCTGTATTGAAGCAGGGACCCAAGCCCCACTATGAGTGTAAAGATAAGTACTTTGTACCTATGTGAGACCATGTATTCTGAGTTCTCAAAGCTCTCTAAGCTTAGTTTTTCCATCTCTGAAACATGGGTAAACTGAACATCTTCTTAGGGCAATGCTTCCCCCAAGATACTCTAGGTCCTGCCCCTGTTGTAGAATTCCTTTCACATTTCATTGGCTGTTAGAGATTTGTAAGGATGGTACTGAAGGCTACCAGAGATTTGTATTATACTTTCAAGAGATATTAGCACTCAAATGATTGCACAGCATCTCGGTATTACCTCACTGTGTAAGTAGAGGATAATTTTAACCAAATCAAGTGGCAGAACTAGGAAGAAATGTTTGGTCGGTGACAACATGCACAGGCCTCTTCAAAGACCTGAGAAAGCATAAAGTTCACCACATCTATAGGCGTTTCCAATAACCTCTGGGCTGGGCATGGTGGTACATACCCTTAATCCCAAATCCCAGCATTTAGGACGAAGAGACAGTCAGATATCTATGAGTTTCAGCTAAGGGCTACATAGTGAGACCATGTCCTCCTCCCCTCCAAAAAAAAAAAAAAAGAAAAATGAAGATTTAACTTTGAAATTACATTAGCAAGAATAGAACAGCTCTTCAAAACCACTGTTTTTAGACCCTCAAAGTACTTTGTGGTTTTAAGGATTTCAAGGAAATTTCAGCTGTTCTTTATTTGTAATTCTGAACTACAATTTTAAACTAAGTATTTCAACTTTCATGATGTCCACAATTCTTATGAGTCTCAATTTACCTGCTCTGAATTTTCCCAGTGTATCACTGCTGCAACTGAAGGTCAACAAATACCTAGTACCCTCCAGGCCACCAACCTGCTTGGTGTCCTATTTTTTTGTATGAAGGTCAGAGTCACTTATCTGTCTTACATGAGCTATATTCACTCAAGCATCAGGACCACCCTGCAGGTCATTTTTATGACACTGGTGAAACAAACCGTCTAACAGAATAAGAACCACACGTTCTTCCACTTGAAGTCAGGGCTTTTCCTCTTCAGCCTTTGATGGATTAACTAGCACATGCCCACTTTTATACAAAGCACTGGGCTCTGCAGTAAAAACCAAGAATAAGGTGTGCGACATAGTTCAGTTGTCAGGGAGGCAGCCAACTACTAAACCACTTGGCTGAAGAGACCACTAAGTAGACAGTGGCATATGCAGAAAACATGACACTAGCACCTCTGCATAGCACAGCTCTGCTCCATCATTCACTGTATGGCACATATTTAAGTCTAATGTATCTCCACTGACCAGTTTATCTAAGAATACCTGGAGATGGAACCCATAAAAATAATAAACCTAACAAAGTCATAAAAAGTGACAGACTTGGATTCAGAAATAATTGTTCTTGTCTTTTTTAGAGAGGCTCTTAATATGTAACCCTGGCTGGTCTTGAACTCAAGAGATCTACCTATCTCTGTCTACTGAGTGCTACAATTAAAGGTTTGGACTACCACACCTGGCTTTTTTTTTTTTTTTAAGCTATTTTAATCCTGAATGGTTAACCCAAGTAGGCCTTTCAAGTGGCACAACTAGTGGCCATGGTATCTAAAGATGGTAATGTTCAGGTATTTGGAAGCCCAACAACCAACCAGTAGCCAAGCCTCAATCAGTATCACCTGCCCAGGACCAAGGCAAAAAGACAGAAACTGCCAGCACCAGGATGGCTCCCCATCCCTTCCACCTGCTATCATACTTTTTAAGGTATCACACATGGGTTTCATGCTCATCATTCATCATCACATAACAGAATCCTTCACAAATACCTTTTTATCTGCAGGACTTGAGATCTTGGACACTAAAGCTGCTTCCACAAGGCCCTGCTCCAGTAAAGAGTCATATTTTATGCTCCTCTTCCTGTTCCTCCTAGTCTTATTATCCGATTTTTGTCCATTTTCTTCTGACTGAGACACATCAGCAGCACTGTCACCACATATTGAAGATTCAAAGAGAGGTTTCCCATTCATGTATGTTTTTGTGATTTTCAGTTTAATTTCTGGAGAGCCATTTTTAATAGGGGTAGTATTGGGTGGTGTACCAATTCCTTTCACTTCCTGAGACTCAAAACACAATTTAGCATCATGAGCAGCACCAGGTTCTCCATTAAACACACGGGAAGTAAGATCTTTCAACTTCTCTGCTGGAAGAAAGGGGAGTGCATCATGGCCATTAAATTTCTGCATGACCCCCTCCTGTAGGCTGTTAGAGAGTTGAGCTTTGCTGAGGAATACAGAACATTCATGATTCACTTCACAGTTCTGAGTCTTCCCATTTGCATTGCCAAGGATTTCTGGTGCCTGCTTCATCTTCATGCACTTTACAACTTTCTGGACAGAAAGAGGGCTTTTTCTGATGCTAAATTCCATCCAGCCTAGATGCTTTGGTTCTTAGAACACTACAGCATTTAAAAAGAAAAAAAAAAGGTAGTAAAAGGAAGGGAAAAAAGCAACATATTACATTTAAATCTAGGATAAATGTGCCAGTATCTCTATAGCTTTGTTGGAGTTGGGTTTTATTCTGTTTTGTCTTTTGAAGCAATTTATGATGTTTTATATAATAATTTAGGCTGTAAAAGGCAATTTTAACATGACAAAATAATACAACTGAAAAGAGAAATTATTTGTAAAAGGGAAAATACAATAATAGTCAGGAGAGTAAAGTCCAGGTATACCACCACAAACTAATATGGCAATATGAACAACTTGAGAATTTAACTTGTAGGCTGGAGAGTTGGCTCAGCAGTTTAAGAGAGCTTAACAGCTCTTGCAGAGGACCCGGTTTCAGTTCCCAGCAACTACATGGTGGCTCACAACCACCTTCCACTCCAGTTCCAAGGATCTTACCCCCATTCTGGCCTTTGCAGGAACAAGGCACACTTGGGGTATACAAATACACGAGCAAAATAGCCATACACATTTAACTCACACAAGTGTAAGAAATTAAAATAAAATTAAAAATTACAGTAGTGAAGTAGACATAAAAAGACTATAGGTTACTATACCAGAGTATGATTATAATCTGAACTACATTGGAGGTTAGGGTAGAAGACCACTTGTTCAGGACCTTTCTGTGCTACAGAATAATTTTAAAACCTGCCTAGAGAACTTAGTGATACTCTGTCTCAAAATAAAAAGCATAGAGCTAGGGATGTGCTCAGTTGTAGGGTGACTGTCTAGTATGCACCAAGCCCTAGGTCCAATCTCAAGTATTGAGAATGGTAAAAGGGAGAGAGGAGAGAGTGGAAAATCTATATCAAAGAAATACTGTATCAAAATAAATAAATAAATAGAAATGTCAATAGATGGCTTTCTTTTAAAGATGTATTATTTTATGTGCCCCAGTGTTTTGCCTGCATATATGTCTGTGCACCACAGGAGCACTTAGTTCACTGTACCCATGGTGGTCAGATGAGGGCATTGAAGCCCAAGGAATTAGAATTGGAATTAAGGATGATTGTGAGCCACTATATGGGTGTTGGAATCAGAACCTAGGTACACTGCAAAAGGAGCAAGTGCTCTTAACCACTGAGCAATCTCTCCAACCCCTTAATAGACTACCTTAATGGCACACTGGAAGTTGTGGAGGTATATGCCTTTAATCCCAGCACTCAGGAGGCAGAGGCAGGCAGATCTCTGTGAGTTCGAGACCAGCCTGGTCTACAAGAGCTAGGTCCAAGATAGCCTCCAAAACCACAGGGAAACCCTGCCTCGTAAAACCAAAAAAACAAAACAAAAAGAATCAAAACACTGAAAATAGACTAAAAGTATTCAAACTCTAAAAATGGGGAAAAAGCGCTGGGTGGTAGTGGTACACACCTTTAATCCCAGTACTTGGGAGGCAGAACAGGCAGATCTGAGTTCGGGTCCAGCGTGATATACAAAGCAAATTCCAGGACAGCCAGGACTAGACAGAGAAACCCTATCTCAAAAAACAAACAAAAAAACAAAAAATTAGGAGGGGGGAGAATACAATTTCATCATGCTGTAGAACAAAATAAAGTCTATTCCCACCCTGAAAGTAAAGAAAGGATGAGGCAGGAAAAAAATGTGGGGAGGGTCCCCAATTTAATGAGATAAATTAAGAGTCTGCTTTAACAAATCCCAAGCATGATGAAAATACAAGGAATGCATACCAAAGCAGATAATTCAAACTATGAAAAACAGAGAAAGAAAAAAAATCTAAAAATAAATAAGTGGCATTTATCAAACAGACTCAATTGTAAGTCAAGGCCATACTGGGCTACAAAGAGCATATTTTTAAAAAAATAATAGTAAGAGCTTATGCTGGAGAGATGGTTCCAGTAGGTATATTTACTGGGAGCTGCAGAGGTAGCTCAACTGTTAAGAGTGCTTGCTATTCTTCCAGAGGACCCAGGTTCAAATCCCAGCATCCACACACTGGTTCATAATCGCCTATAACTCCAGTTCCTGGGGATCCAACACCCTCTCTTCTGACCACTGTGGACACCAGGCACATATGTGGTGGACAAACATATATGCAGGCAAAACAAGCATACACATTAAATACAACAAATAAACTTCCCCCCTCCCCCCAAAAAATTAAAATGTGGGTGTATTATTTTTCCACAGGACCCAAGCTCAGTTCCTAGCACGTACATTCCTAGCAGCTCACAAAAAAATCTGTAACTCCAGCTCAAGAAATCTGATCTGCAATGATCTGATGTCTCTAGCTTCCAGGAGAACCTGCATTCACATGCATATACCCACACATAGACATACACAGTTAAAAATAAAATAAATCGGGGACTGGAGAGATGGCTCAGAGGTTAAGAGAACCGGCTGCTCTTCCAGAGGTCCTGAGTTCAATTTCCAGCAACCACATGGTGGCTCACAATCATCCGATATGAGATCTGGTGCCCAGAATGTTGTATACATAATAAATAAATAAAATCTTTAAAAAAATAAAAATAAAATAAATCTCTAGAAAACAATAATGAATAAATAGATAAATCATGGGCTGGGTGATATAGCTCAGTAGTGGAGTGTTTGTGTAGCATGTATATGGCTCTATCTAGATTCAATCTACAGCAACAAAAACTTTAAATAGCCATTTAAATACAAAACAGTTGTTGTGAGATTTCTTTTTGTACACTGTGAAGATATCTTTGCCAAGGCACCTTCTGATTGGTTTAATAAAGAGTTGAATGGCCAATAGCTAGGCAGGAGAGAATAGGTTAGACTTCCAGGCAGAGAAAGGAACTTTGGATGAATCTAGGTGCATGAGAGATACCAAGACGATACTGAAAAGGTCGGACAGACAGTATAGAGGAGAGGTAACTGAGCCACTTGACAGAACATAGATTAACAGAAATAGGTTAATTTAAGTTGTAAGAGCTAATTGGGGAAAAGGCTAAGCTAAGGTCAAGCTTTCATAATTAATAATAATCCAATAATCATCATCATCATCATCATCATCATCATCATCATCATCATCATCCATGCTGTTATTTGTGAGCTGGCGGCCCAAAGAAAAGTACAGAGGACCCAAGATTCTATTCTTAGCACCCATATGAAGACTCACAACCCTCTGTTACTGCAATCCCAGAGGATCCAGTATCCTCTACTTGGCTTCTTGGTCACCAGGAATGTACATGCTACACAGACAGACATTCGGACAAAACACTCATACCCATAAATTTTTTTTCATTTTACTTTTTTTGTGTGTTGGTGTTCTGCCTACATGTGTATCCGTGTGAGGGTGTAGGATCTCCTAAAACTGGAGTTACAAACAGTTGTGAGAAGCCATGTAAATTCTGAAAATTAAACCTGGGTCCTTTGGAAGAGAAGTCAGTGCTCTTAACCACTCTACTATCTTTCCAGGCCCCCATAAAAAATTATTTTAATTTTAAAAAGGAAGGCCAGATGGCAGTGTATATGTATTGTAAGAAAATTTGTCAATTTGACATATAGAAAAATATCCTCCAAGAATAATGACCAAACACACTGAGGAAATACAAACTAAAAAATTGTCACCAGCGGCATACAAAAAATGATAGGAAGAGGGTAGATATTTACTGCTGGAGAAATAGGTCAGTCAGTAAAGGCACCTGCAAGATTGGGAAGCTGAATTCAATCCCCAAAATTCAAGTAAAGGTGGAATGAGAGAACTAATTTCACAAAGTTGTCCTCTGATCTTGACACAGGCTACAGACATCTTTAAATACAGAAAGAGGTACCATAAACCAATTTTTTTTTTTTTAAGTTCAAGATGAGAGCCAGGCATAGTGGTACAAGCATTTAATCCTGAAGCTGGCACTTTGGAGGTGGAGGCAGGCAGATTTTTGTAACTTCGATGTCAGCCTGGTCTACACGGTGAGTTCCAGCTAGGGCTAAAGAATGAGATTCTAACTGAAATAATTCATTAAAAAATAAAACAACATAATTATGTTTATTCCCAATGTTGTTGTTGTTGAGACAGGATCTTCCTCTATAACCCTGGCCTGAAACTAAACTACATAGGCCAAGCTGACTTTGAGCTTACAGAATCCCACCTGGATTTTTAAAATTTGTTTTGTTTCATTTTTTGCATTGCTGGGATTGAAGCCAAGACCTCATACATACTAGGTAAATAATGTTCTTCCACTGAACTACATCTCCAAGCCCATATGTACACATTTAAATGGTCAAAACAGTAAATTTTTATTATATATATATATATTACCCCACACATACATCCCATTGGAAGTAGACAAAGACTGCTTTCAAGGAGCTTACATCCTAAAGAGAGTTCTACAAAGCTAGGGAAAAATGAGAGAAAAGAAATTTTCAAAGGGATAACTAATAAAGGAAACCTGGCATTCAGATTAAGAGCTTCCTATGCTCAGAGAAAGATAAATAAAACGGGCCACCAGACCAATGTTGGAACTACAGAATTTGAAAGAAAAAATCTTTATCAATAAGAATCCAAAAGAGTAAGTTAGAATGGAATTACTAAGTTAGGATGGCTCATTGGGAGAGCGCTTACCTAGCATTCCCAGATCCTATATTCCACAGATCTCTAAGACCTAAGATTTCTTTAAAATCTCTAAGATTTTTTTAAAAATAAGAATTGCTGGAAACTGTGAGATTCAACAGATAAAAGTGATTAACAACAATGAAACAAACCTATCTACCTGAATTCAATCCTTGGAACCCACAAAAAGTTGGGAGACTCCAAGAAAACTGTCCTCTGATCAACATGTGGAAAAAAAAAAAAAAAAAAAAAAAAAAACTTCTTTATGCCCAGCTAAATTGTCATGCAAACATGAAGCTGAATACACCAAATGTGCAGATGAAGGGAGCCTTACATATAGCCCTTTCACAAAGAAATGCTAAGAAGTACTTTACCAAGATTATAGACACAGAAGGAAAGAGCAGTCTACAAAAGTGAGGAAAGTTGTTAATTCTAAAACAGTTTTTATATTTGAAGATTTACTTTATTTTTTATTAGGGGGGGTCCCTGTGCAAATATGAATGCAGGTGCCTGCAGAGTCCAGAAAAGGGTATTGAATCCCCCGAAGCTGGAGTTACAGGAGTGTATAAGCCATCCAATGGGGATGCTGGGAGCGGGAAGTGCTCTTAATTGAGCCCCATCTCCAACTCCACAATATAACATCCAAAGTTCCATAGGTTCCAGTGTTCAATTCCAAGTACCCACATGATGGCTCATAACCATCTGAAACTCCATTTCCAGGGGATCCAGAAGCCTTTTCTGGGTTCAGAAGGCAACAGAAACACATGCAAAAAAACAAAACAAAACAAAAAAAAAAAACACTCATATACTTAAAAATCTGAAAAAAGTTTTAATAAATGAGAGGTGGAGCTAAAGAGATGGCGCAGTGGTTACATTACTTGTTACTCTTGCAGAGGACCAAGCTGATTCTCAGTATCCATATGTAAGCTCCCAACTATCTAACTCCAGTTCACAGGGATCTGACATCTTCTTTCAGCTTCTGTAAACATACACTGTCTTTTTTGTTTGTTTCTGAGACAGAGTCTCTCTTATTTAGTCCTGTCTTGGAATTCAGTATGTAGAGTAGCCTGGCTCAAATTAAGGATCAGGGATCACCCTGTCTCTTCTTACCAAGTGCAGGGATTAAAGGTGTGCACCATACCCTGTCTTAAAACTCAGGGTGGGGGGGATCACAGAGACAGATGGCTCAAGGCTCTTGGCTACTTGCAGAGAATGAGTTCAGATCCCAACACTCACTATCAGCCAACTCGCAACTTACCAAATAAGCTAACACCTCTGCCCTCCAGGACAGACAACACACATACACATAATTTATAGTAATAAAAGAGAAAAATTTAAACAAGTAATGAAGTACTGATTTATGCTAACAGATAAGCCCAGAAAATGAGTAAAAAGGACACAGAAGACCTCTTACTCAAAGACTCCCTACTGACTGCACTGCATTCATGAACTCATAGCAGCTGTGGTCAAGGCCTGAACAAGACTGGGCCCTCCCACATTTCATCATGAATAGTGGAGAAGCTCATGAGGCTCCACCACTCCCGAGGGATTACTGCAAGTTAATGGTTATTGGAAAATCTTCAATTTTATAGCTATAGGTAAACTGCCTGTACTCCAGTTAGTAACTTCCTATCCAAGTGCATGCTTGTAGCCATACTTACATACAGTGTGTCACACAAGCATACATACGAAATGAAATTTTGAAAGGAACTTGGGAAAAAAGATTTCAGCAGGAAAGAGAAGAGGTTGAGAAAGTATAACAGATAAAAGTTATTATGTTTAAAATTGTCAAAGAATAAAAAAGCCACTATGTTGTATAATTTCATCTATAGGAAATTCCCAAAACAGATAAATGCAAAGAGACAGAAAACAAAGTTGTTTTCAAGAGCTGAAAGGAGGTTAGAAAGGGAAGTCGACAGTTCAAAGTTTTATATTAAGATAATTTAAAGCCAGGCAATGGTGACATACACCTTTAATCCCAGCACTTGGGAAGCTTGGCCTACAGAGTGAGTTCCAGGATAGGCAGGGCTAACATAGAGAAACCTGTTTCAAAAACACAAAAAATGGAGGGAGGGAGGGAGGGAAAAGTAAATGTATGAGTTAAGACTTTGTCCTTATTCTACATTTCTACCTCTGGATGAGTCCCAGAGGCTCCTTTGACTGAGCACAATACAACAATGCCAGACTGGGGTGATAGCTCAATGAGTAAAGTGCTTGCAAGTATAAAAACCTGAATTCAACTGGGTGGTGGTGGTGGTGGTGGTGCACGCCTTTACTCCCAGCACTCAAGAGGCAGAGGCAGGTGGATCTTCTGAGTTTGAGGCCAACCTGGTCTACAGAGTAAGTTCCAGAACAGACAGAGCTACATAGAGAAATCCTGTTCAAAGACAAGGAAGGAAGAGAAGGAAGGAAGGAGGGAAAGAGAGAGAAGAAGGGAGGGAGGGGAAGATGAAGGGAGGGAAAGGGAGGGAGAAGGAGGGAGGGACGGAAGTACATGAGTTCAGACCCCCAGAATTTAGGGAAATCTAAATGCAGCAGCACACATTTGTAATCCTAGCATTTCTACATCAAGATGGATACCAGAAATAAAAGAATTTCCAGAAGCTTGTGAGACACCTAGACTGGTGTATACAGAAGCAAACTACAAGAGACTACCTCAATTTAGGTAGAAGGTGAGGATCAAAACCTGAGACTGTCCTCTGATTTCCACATGCTTGCTCTGGCATATACAAACCTTACACACCCATTACAACAACTAAAGAAAAAGAGGCCATAAACTTGAAAGGGGTATGTGTATAGGGGAGGATTCTGTTGAGGAAAAAAGGAAAGGAGGAATGATGTAATTATAATCACAAAATACTTTAATTATTTAAAAAAATAATAATAATAGGGTCTGGGAGATACAGTTCAGTGATAACTTGTCTAGCATGTACAAGGCCCAGTTTCTAAAACCTGCACTAATCATAACAGTCCAAGACCACAGCAGGGCTCTGGAATGTTCTCCAGTGGACACCAGGCCTCTGATTCTTCGCTCAGTTAATTCACTAAGTCATCGAGATCCCTGAAAGATCAAGAACATAATGGTAATGGAGAAACAAACTTGGGTTTAAATTTGCAAGGCAGATACTGAACAAATAAAAAGCACTAATATTTGTATCAAATGAAGTGGGCATGGTAGCTCACTCCTATGATCCCAGCACTTAGGAGGCAGAGGCAGGCTGATCTCTGTGAGTTCAAAGCCACCCTGATTTACATACTGAGTTCTAGGACAGTGGAGACTAGATAGTGAGACCCTGACTCAGAAAAAAAAAAAAAAAAAAAGAAAGGAAGGAAGGAAGGAGGGAAGGAAGGAAGGAAGACACGTGTGGTATCCTATACCATAATCTCCTTTTTCAAGAGGAAGAAGGGTGGAGACAAGAGGATCTCAGATTCAAAGCTAATTTAAGAGTACATGATATTGTCTCACAAAAAGCAAAAGGACCACAGAAGGAAAAAAGAGGGGAAGGGCTAATTTCCCTACATGCACCTTTCTCAATAGCCTAATTCTATGAGTTTTTACTCTTGGTAATATTTCTTCTGCTGCTGAAATACATTTCTCTCTCCCATTTGAGAGTAAGTTGCCAGGAATCAGATAGGGTTTTCACTCTCATGACAGTTCATGCTTATTTCAAGCTACCAAGTGAATGAATCTGAACAGAAAAGCAAAAAGGAACCGACAGGGACCCTCTGGTCAGACACCAGATAGTACAATATCCAAGTCACATTCAGACAAAATCCTCAAGTTTTGGGTTGGCCACATTCTTCTTTGCCACCATGCAAATTTCTTTTGTGATCTAGACAGAGGATGTGTTACTGTTTCTCCTTCAGTCCACATATACTGTACACCTCCACCTGTAACTCAGTTCTAGTGATACAAATATGAACACAAGGTAAGTGCCCCACCTTCATAGCGTTTTCACATAAGCTAGGAAGGCAAGGAGAAACAAATGAGGTCATTACTGCAATGGGGGAGAGGGGGAGGAGGAATCCAGAGAGCAAAGGAATAAATAACCGACAATTGTGCAGTCATGTTGGTAAGAGGAATTGAACCTGGGTCCTCTTAAGCACTGAGCCATCTCTTCAACCACATAATTTTTTTTTTTTTTTTCGAGACAGGGTTTCTTTGTGTAGACCAGGCTGGCCTTAAACTCAAGAGATTTGCCTGCCTCTGATTTCTGAGTGCTGAGATTAAAGGAGTGAGCCACCACTGCTGACTTAGACACATAATTTTTAAAGGTTTTTTTTTTGAGTGTTTGCTTCATGAATGTACACAAAATACATATATGCCAGATGAAAGCAGAAGCCAAGAAAATCAGATCTCCTAGAACTAGAGTTACAGAGAGTTGTGAGCCACTACATGGGTGGTGGAAACCCAAACCAGGTCCTCCCCAAGAGCATGCATGCAGGCAAAAACACTTATACACATAAAATTAAACAAAAAAAATCTTGAGCCATGTCACATGTCTTTAGTCCCAGTATTTGGGATGCAGAAGCAGGCAGATTTCAGTGAGTTCAAGTCCAGCCTGGTCTACACAGTGAATCCCAGGATAGCCATAGCTATATAGCAAGACCCTGTCTCAAGGAAACCAAAAGATAAAAATTTGCCTATTTAAGTTCCATTTTTCCATATTATAGTCATAACACTAACCAATCATCATCACTACTTCTTACCAGGTCTAACATTGCAATCACTTAACTAGCTTATCAATTAACAAACTATAGGAAGGGCTTGCTAGACCACAGATGCTGGGCCCCACTCAAGAGCCCATGTCTCAGAGAGTCCTAGGATGGAACTGAGGAATTTGAATTTCTAACAAGTTCTTGGGCAGATTGCTACTGCCTGATTGGAGACAAGACTTTGAAAACCATAGGTATAGGTTATGGTACAGCAGCAGACCCAAAACCATTTGTTATGTGGCTCATGCTGAAAGATTCTTTCTGTTTCATGGTACATACCCATTTATTTCCAATAAGAAACAGGAAAATGGAAAATGATAAAACATACGTATCCTTTTTAAAAGTTTTACTCAAACAAGGTGAGATAATTTAGTTGGTAAAGTGCTTGCTTTGTAAGCATGACAACCTAAGATCAGATACCCAACATTTACTTAAAAAGATGGGTGTGATGGTGTGTGCCAGTAATCCTAACACTGAGGAGGGGAGCTAGGAGGACCCTTGTGGTTCACTGGCCAACCAGTCTAGCCAAAACAATAAGAAACACTCAAAAAATAAGGTAAAGGCCAGGTATAGGGGGGCAGGTCTTGAGAAGCAGAGGTAGGCAGATCTCTCCAAGTTGGAGGGCAGTCTGGTCTACACAGGATAACCCAGACTACAAAGAGACCCTCTCTCAAAACAGAGGCAGCGTGTCTACAGAGATGCTTCATAGTTAAGAACATTTTGCTCCTGCAGAGGATTGGTTCCCAGTACCCACATGGTGGCTCACAACTCCACTGGTGAGGGATTAATTCCAGTTCCAAGAGATTCAATGCTTTCTTTTGGCCTCCATCGACACTGCATGTGTATGGTGCACAAACAAGTAAGCAAGCACTTCACACAGAGAAAAGATGAATATAAAAAATGTTTTCAATTAATGTAAAGAATGATCAAGAAAGACAACCAGGAGCCGGAGAGATGGCTCAGAGGTTAAGAGCACTGGCTGCTCTTCCAGAGGACCAGGGTCCAACTCCCAGCACCCACAAGGCAGCTCACAACTGTCTGTGGCTCAGTTCCAATGCACGTAAAATAAATAAAGATAAATTTTAAAAGAGAGAGAGAGAGAGCTAAGGTCAACCTGTTATCCACATACACACACACACTCACGTGAATTCGAGAGACTGCAATTTGCCTGATGTGATCAAAGAAATGTTTCAAAAAGCAAAAACAAAAAAGCCTTTCACTTAAAATTGATATGTCATTGGCAAGGTAAAAATGTGTCCCACTAAATCTGATGACCTGAGTTTAATCCCCAGAACTCACATGGTAAGAGGAAGAAAACTCACTCCTAAGTTACTCTGGCTTCCACACAGGGAACCACATGCATTCAAATAAATATAATATAAACATATGTAAATGTACTTCTTTTCTTTTTTTAGTTTATTATTATATGTATGGGTGTTTTGCATGCATGTTTGTATACTGTACCCATGCAGTATCCATGGAGGCCAGAAGAGGACATCAGAAGAGGACTCAGGGAATGGAGTTACAGACAGCTGTAACCTTATGGGTGCTGGGAATTGAACCTGGGTCCTCTGGAAGAGCAGCCAGGGCTCTTAACCATGAATCTCTCTCTCCAGCCCCCAATATGCCACTTTTCACTAATCAGAGCAAATAACACAGCAACATCAAATTTCAAAGGGATGAGTTGTTCAAACATTATCAGCACACAAAGCAGAGAAAAATGAAAAGGGTCTAACCTAAACAGACATGGTTACTGTAGGCTGGTTATTTATAAATACTCATTTTATGGTGGTATACAGCATGGTGACATGTGTCTTTAATCCCAGAACTTGGAAGGCAGAAGCAGGAGGATGTCTATAAGTTCAAAGCCAGCCTGGTCTACATAGTAAAGTTAAGTTCCAAGATAGCCAGGGCTACATAAGGAGATCCTGTCTCAAAAAAAAAAAAAAAAAAAAAAAAAAAAAACCAAACAAAACATTCCTCCCATCATCTCCATCCAGAGCCCTCTAACTAGGCTTCCCAAGGCAGGAGTGAAGGTGTATGTCCTTTATCCCAGAATTGCGTGGCAGAGGCAGGCAGATCTCTGCATTCAATCCCAGCCTGGTCTACAGAGTGAGTTCCAGGACAGCCAAGGCTACACAGAGAAACCATATCTTGAAAATCCTAAATAAATAAATAACATTTTAAAGGACAAAAATAGAAATTAAAAAAAAATTGCTTTCCAACCCGGCAACAGTAGCGGGGCACACCTTTAATTCCCAGCACTGGACAGGCAGATGTATCTCTGAGTTTGAGGCCAGATGGTCTACAGAGTGAGCTCCAGGACAGCCAAGGCTACACAGAACACTGTCTTGGAAAAATAAAACAAAACAAAAACAAAAAAACCCTCAGGGTATCAATGCCCTCTTTTGACAGTCTTGGCATCAGGCACACAATTGGTGTATCTATATACATGCAAACAAAACACTCAGACTTATATAAAATACTAAAGTAAATCAACCCCACCCCACCCCCCCACCGCCCAAAAGCACCGTGGGAGAAGCACTGAGACAGGGGCAGGTGAATCCCTGAGTTCCAGGCCAGCCTGGTATACAAGAGTTCCAGGATAGCCAGAACTACACAGAGAAACTGTTTCAAAAAGAAAAACAAACAAAAAATATTTGCAACTCAAAAGCTGTGGAAAAGGACCAGAATCAGTACGGTAGGAATGCTGAAAAGTTGTACATTGATCCCCACATGCACACAGACACACAAAATGAGTTTTTATAAGCTGCACAGAACAAAATTCCACAAAAAAACGACACTAAAAAAGGAAGCAATACAACCCCCCCCCCCAGTTTTTTTGAGGTAAGACCTCTCAGCGTAACAGCCTTGGCTGTCACAGTACTTGAATTTGTATACCAGGCTGGCCTTAAACTCAGAGATCCTTCCTTCTGCCTCTGCCTCCTGAGTGCTGGGACTAAAAGCATGTGTCACCACAAATCCTTAGGAAAGGGGGGAAGGGGATGCCTTTAATCCCAGCACTCAGCAGGCAGAGACAGGTGGATCTTTGTGAGTTTGAGGCCAGCCTGGTCTACAAAGCTACACAGAGAAACCCGGTCTTGAAAAACCAAAATAAATGAAAAATAAAAATATGAGTTCCAGCTGGGCGGTGGTGGCGCACACCTTTAATCCCAGCACTCGGGAGGCAGAGGCAGGTGGATCTCTGTGAGTTCGAGACCAGCCTGGTCTACAAGAGCTAGTTCCAGGACGGCCTCTAAAGCCACAGAGAAACCCTGTCTCGAAAAACCAAAAAAAAAAAAAAAAAAAGAGTCCCTTCCACATCCAGGTACCAAGATACCAGGCAAGATCCTTCCCTTGAAAAGCTCACCATTTAAAGAGGATATGAAAACCTGGGCAATATGCTGGAGGCCTGACACAACACCATGACAAATTGGCCACAACACAAGTACATCTGGTATATCTGGGCATCAGTTCCAAATATGCAACACCAGTGAAAGCAGGCTTTCCAGAGACAAGTAGTTTCTGAGCCATCAAAAACTACTGCAGGGGGCTGGAGAGACAGCTCAGCAGTTAGGAGACTTGCTGCTCTTGCAGAGGATCTAGGTTGTTTCCAGCACCAATATGGTGGCTTACAACCACCAATAACTCTAGTCCCAGAGACCCAATAACCTCTTTTGATCTCTGTAGGTACCAGACACAAACATGATGCATGTACAAATACATAGATGAAACACCCATACTCCTAAAATCTAGTAAACAATAAGTAAATAAAAATTATCACTGAAGCTCAAGAAATAAATCAAGCTTATCTCAAGAGAGATGGGCAGCAT
Source organism: Cricetulus griseus (assembly GCF_003668045.3). NCBI lineage: Eukaryota > Metazoa > Chordata > Mammalia > Rodentia > Cricetidae > Cricetulus > Cricetulus griseus. The sequence continues at coordinate 102,856,008 of NW_023276807.1, read as the reverse complement.
GACAGTGTAATCTTAGGATAACAGAGGACGGTCCAGGAATAAGGGGAATCCTCTAGGCCTAAAGATTTTTCTGATTACCAGGATGGATCTAGAGTACTTTCCAAAACAAAAAGATCAAAGCCTCCTTTCAAAAACAAAGGTAGGTCACAAACTAGGCCTTATTCCCTCTCACTGGTTTACAGCAAGGAGAAAAATGGGGCCAGTACAAACCAATTTTCATACTATAATTACCATGATATCTGGCCACTTCTCCTTTCCAGCCTGTCAAAACTGCATCAGAGATCCAAGAGACAGCTCAGGAGGTAAAGGTGATTGCCACCAAGCCTGACAACCTTAGTTTGATTCCTGCAGGCCACACAGCAGACAGAAAGAACTCCTGCAGCACACCATGGCATGGTGACACATGAATCTTGGCATGAGCACATAAGGGCACACACAAAAATAAGTTAAGCGACTTAAAAATACATACATAATCAGCTCCTACTCTTGTATCTGTCCTCTCTTCCTTCTCCCATCTCTTATGTCTAGTACTTTACTATAATCCTGGTCTGCAGGCCTCCTCACTGACCTCTGCTACCAGTCTTTAGCTCTTCTCTTTCTCCTCACATACCAAGACAAGTATGCTCATACAACCCCTTCATCCACATCACTTTTTTGTTTGTTTGTTTGTTTTTTGTTTTTCGAGACAGGGTTTCTCTGTGGCTTTGGAGGCTGTCCTGGAACTAGTTCTTGTAGACCAGGCTAGTCTCGAACTCACAGAGATCCACCTGCCTCTGCCTCCCGAGTGCTGGGATTAAAGGTGTGTGCCACCACTGCCTGGCTAATCCACATCACTTTTAAGATATCAATAAGTTAGGGCTGTTACAAAGAAAACCCGTCTTGGGAAGAAAAAAGATACCACACAAAGGCTGGGCAGTGTTGGAGTACACCTTTAATCCCAGCACATTTACGAAGGCAGAGGTAGTCAGACCTCTATGAGTTTGAGGCCAACCTGATCTACAGAGCAAGTTCCAGGACAGCCAGGGTTACACAAAGAAACCCTGTCTCGAAAAAGAAAACAAACAAACAAACAAAAATCACATACGACTAAATGATGGTTCATTTAAGTATCCAGTTCATATCTGTCAGTCGTTAGACACCATTTATTTACTGAGGATAAAAGGTAAGAGACAAAGTCCCCATGTACACAAATATCTCAATGGAGACAGAAAAAACAAATATAATACATTAAGTACTATTGAGAAAATGCTAAAACTGAAAGGAATACAGTTTTTTCTTTCTTTCTTTCTTTTCTTTTTTTGAGATAGGGTATCATTATGTAGTACTGGCTGATCTAGAACTAAGTAGGCCAGACTAGTCTTGAACTCAGAGATTCTTCTACCTTTTGCCTCGGGAGTGCTGGGATTAAAGGAATGAGCCACCACATCCAGCATCAAGGGAGTATTTTAAACTAGTAGTCGGTGACAGTACCTAAGAAGTTTGAGCAAAAACGTCTGACGATAAAAATCAAGTTACACAGACATTTGTAGAACACTCCAGAGAGAACAAATAGTATTCCAGTGGTCTGGAGGCATAGTAGGACTAGGGTTTAGGGCAGGCAATTAGATTAATTAGATTAATTAATTAATTAATTTAGATTAATAAGAGACCAGAAAAAGATGAGGGAAGAAACAAATACTAAAATCTTTACCTCTAAGAGCCGTCCCAAACAAGCTGCTTCCAAAACGGAGGCTTCCAACATGAGGCTCAAGCTAAGACGTAGCTGAAGGAATTAAATATGAAAAAGGAGCCCATGCACACATGGCAGAATATGCATATAAGGTGGGAAAGAGGAATAAAAAATAACCATACAAAGGCTCAAGGGGAACCATGACAAAAAGAGATGGAATGGTGTTGACAAGATGGCTAAGCAAATAAAAGTATAAGCCTGGTGCCCTGAGTTCAAACCCTAGAATCCACAGTGAAAAGGAGAACTCCTGAAAATTGTTTCCTGACCTTTACTTCACTCACACACACACACACACACACACACACACACACACACACACACACACAGAGACAGAGAGAGAGAGAGAGAGAGAGAGAGAGAGAGAGAGATATGGGGGCCAGAGAAATTGCACAGTGGTTAAAGAGAGCATGCTGCTCTTCCAGAAGACCCAAGTTTGCTACCTAAAGGCATGTTGCTCTCTTCTGACCTGCTGGGACACTGGCAAATACACACAGCCTACACACACACACACACACACACACACACACACACACACACACACACACACACACACACATAAAATAAATCTAATTAAAAAATTTAAGATTTCTGCTGGGCGTTGGTGGTGCACGCCTTTAATCCCAGCACTCGGGAGGCAGAGGCAGGCAGATCTCTGTGAGTTGAGGCCAGCCTGGTCTACAAAGTGAGTGCCAGCATAGGCTCCAAAGCTACAGAGAAACCCTGTCCCCGGAAAAAAAAAAATTAAGATTTCTTTATTATTTTATGTGGATAAGCCTTTTGCCCCCATGTATGTATATACAGTATATACATACATATGTCTGGTGCTAGAGTAAACCAGAAAAGGTATCAGATCTCCTGGGACTAACATTAAATCTCTTTTCTCTCACAATATTCATTATAAATAACCATTTCCAGAGAAACTAACAAACCATATTGATAGTTTGTAAACATAAGCCTAATCTAGTACATAAGTGACTCCTTTTGTTTTTGTATTTTATATACTTTATGTTCTTTTTGCCTAACCCAGTGGTACAGAGAAATCAACAACAGCAGAAACTCTTCCTTCTTATTGTCATTTGTTTCACTTACATACTTGCAATGTTTCAAGAGCTTATCTCCATTTTAGCATGATGAGCAAAAACTAGCGAACAGGCTGGCCTTACTAGCTAAAACATTTATTTGTTTGTTTATTAATTATTTAACTACAAGAGAGACCAGATAAATATAAGGGAAGCCACAAGAAGTAAAGTAATGCCTACAAGAGCCTTCCAAAATAGGGAGGAACCACAGAGCTTGGCTTCTAGGATAAAACTCAAGCTAAGATGTACTTGAAAGGGAACTTCCGCTCAACCCTTTCTCTTCCATATTCAGCTTTCTGGAACTTTTCTACAACATGACTTGAGAGGCAAACAGGTCATATGCTAACATTTAATAGGTTGCTTACCCTAAGCCACATGCCCACTTAGTAGTTTAACTTAATTTGACATGAAAAGGTGAAAGCAGAAACCAGGGTGCCCAAGACTTAACAAGACTCCCATTTCCAAGAACTTACCCAAAAAGGTGAGAAAGCCATTAAAAGGCTGTGTGTTGTGTTATAAAGGTGACAACAGTCAGTACCCCATGCCCTACAACCACCTGCACAAAGGCCTAGAGTGAGGACATAACACCACAAATTTGAGAAGAGATAGACTCTGATTTTACTGACTGAAGAGAAAGAGGAGAGTGCAGTCAGGAGACCAACATACTTATCTAAAGTTTTATGTATGCTATAGACTTGAGCAATTCAGCAGAAAGTAAAACACAATACTGGCTGCCCAGAAATGGTGGCGCACACCTTTAATCCCAGCAAACAGGAGGCAGAGGCAGATAGATCTCTGTGAATTTGAGGCCAGCCTGGTCTACAAAGTTCCAGGAAGACCAGGGTTACACAGAGAAACCCTGCCCCCGCCCCCCAAAAAAAAGACCAAAGACTTCAGAGCTAAAGTGTAGCTCAGTGGTTGAGGGCTTACCTAAGCCCAAGGTACAGGGCTCAGTCTTCAATACATATATACAATACCTGGGCACAGCCCTTCATGCTTCTAATTTCAGTATAAGAAAACTGTTCAAAGTTCAAGGCCATTCTAGTCTACATAGCAAGTTCTAGGCCAGCCACAGCTACTTACCAAGCCTGTGTCAAAAAAAATCTGTTTAAAAAAAAAAAAATCTGTTTTCAAGTCTCACTACTTAAAGATAATATTCAGCAAAAAAGTTATTTGCTGAATTAAAAAGAATAATTTCAAATTACATTTTTCAGCTCATTTTAGCAGTTTTCACATGTGCAATTACTTGGTAAGGAGACTCAATTTTATAGCTCTTAGAGGGCACATTTAACTAGTGTTTCCTATCTTCTCACCGGCACTTCTTAGTCTAATTCCACCTACATTAACATTTTACACTCAATTGTCAAAATTGTAAAAAAGGAAGTAACTAATTAGTTCACATTCTGCCATGTGAATAAACCTTTTTAAAGCCTGACTACTTCTTGGAAAGGATGCCTGAATAGATTAAAGGCTAGACTCCTCCCTGAAGTAACCCACAGGGTCTCTAACGCCTGACTCATTTTGCAGTTCTGACTTAAGTCTTCTTTTGGTTCCTCACATCTCTACAGGCAGTGGCTTAACAGCCCTGTAGAGCTTGATTGCATAAAAATAACCTAGTAATCTCACTTGTAGTCCTATTGTTTTTCTCTGTATGTCTCCACAAACTTCAAGTTATGATAGTTTATAACATTAAAATGAACATATCACATCTGTGCAGACATAAGAATGGTCCATTTCTGTAAAAAATTCATTAATTATCTAAATACTCTTAAAAATGTAATGTTGACCCTTAAAAAAAAAATCAAAGGCCAAAGGGAAGGATTTTTGTTCAGAATATGTTGGGGTTATTCATAAAAACTTACACAAATTAACAAGCAAATATTAAGTCAAGCCATCAAGCCAAAAGTGAAGGCTGCTGGGCAGAGAAGAAAATGGAAGGAAAGAAAAGGAAATGACTCAAAGTAATAGTGTATAAGGCGTGAACCTTATGCATCCCTAGCTGGCAGTTAAGATTTGAACTCTGGGTCCTGGGGAATGGGAGAACACACTGAGCTGTTTTTACAGGACTTGCTCCCCCCGTGCTACTTTTTGTAATTGTGTACACACACACACACACACACACACACACACAGCGATTTAAATATGTAACCAGAACTTAAAACATGGGAAAGGTAGGAGTTAAAAGTCTCGAGTTCCTGAAATGTTTCATAACTTATTTTCTGGGGTGACGATCTTATTTCAAATACATAAAACAGAATATAATCCATGCACAATCTTGGAATTTAATTCCTTTAGAAGTCAAGACCTTCAAAGTCTGTGAGTAGGCTGGCAGTACTTAGGCACTTCTCTACCCTAATTCTGAACTCGAACGGTATCGGACTGGTCTCTTTACGGGGTCCGTTATAACATACACACCCCCCAATTATCTACCTGGAAATGATTCCTGTCAGAACATCCGATTTCATACCGTTTCGTCGTCAATGTCAAACCTCTTCCTGAGCTGAGAAGGAAGAAAAGCTCAGTGTTGCAACGGGTCCTAAGCAATATCCTCACCCATTTTCTTCTCACCGAAACTCAAAACCAAGCATCTTTTAAATACCGAGATTTAAAACCAAGGCAGTCGCCAGCCGCTAGGTCGCCACGGTCCGGGCTCGCCGCGCCCTGCGCTTTCTAGTCTGGGAGCTGCATCCCGAGTGAGGGAGCGCGCTCCGTGAGGCGCGGCCACAGCCCCAGGCGGGTCCACGGGTCCAGCCAGCCTCGTCTCCACCTGCGAGGCCAGGCAAGGGCCGGCAACCGCGGCGCCGCGCTGACCAACGGCCGGCGCCCGAGTGTCAACGCCGGACGCTTCCGCACACAAAAAGCGCCTCTTGGTCCACCCGGCCGCCCCTCCCACCGCGCCTCCCGGCCCCGCGCCGCACAAAGGCCCGCTCGTCCCGCCCGGCGCCGCGGGAACAAAGGCGGCCGCCCGCCGGCCCGGCACAGGTGCAGCTCCGGCCAGCGGGCCCAACATGGCCGCGCGCCCGCCGCCCCGTTAGCCGTCGCCGGTCGTGCGCGTCCGGCAGGCGCTTCAGGCCGAGTCCTCTCAGCCTCCTGATCCTCCGCCCTCGCCTCAGGCCGGGCGTCCTCCTCCGGCCTGCCCGCGCCTCCCGGCCCTCAGCCCCTCAGGCCGCCCCCTCAGCCCTCGGGCCTCGATCACCCAACCTCCCTTCCCCGGCCAGCGGTTAGTTCCCGCGGCGGTTGGCCGGCGGCCCCAGTGACCTGCACTGCGTCGCATCCTCCGGCGGCTGTCCGGCAGCGGCTGTCCAGCGCGGCGGCGGGCGGCGGGAGCGAGGCCGCGGAGGGCAAGGCGGGGGGGGCGGGCGGCGGCAGCGGCGGGCGCAGCGCGGCCAGGCCGAGGCTCTCCGCGCGCGGCGCCGACCCCCGCCCCCGCGCTCCCGCCGCGCCGCCGCCGGGCCGCCGCCGCCCCAGAAGCCGCGGGAAAAGTGCGCTCCGCTGATTGGCTGCCGCCTCTAGGCGCCCGCGGACCGGGCTTTTCAAATCCGCGCCGGGCCGCGCGCGGAGGGCGACGAGCGGCGGGCGGCGGGGCGCGCGGGCAAGCAGCGGTCCCGAGCGCGGGTGTCGAGGAGCCGGGCGCGCGCCCGCTCCGCTCCGCTCGCCTCCCGCTCCCGCTCCTCGAGCGGCGCGCAGGCGGCGGCCAGCTCCGCAACCGCGGTGAGCCCCGGCGCGGTGACGTCACGCCACCGCCCAATCGCCGCGCGCGGCCCCGGAGCCGGGCGTGGGCGCGGACGCGGGCACACGGCCTCGGGCAGATGGGGAGCGCGGGAGGCCGCGGCCCCGCCCAGTGTTCGGGCCTCGAGCTCCAGCGCCTGGCGGGAGCAGCTCATGGCGCGCCGGAGCTCGCCCACCTCCCGGCGTGGACAGCTAGCTGGACACGGCGGCGCGGAGTCGTCCGCGGGCGAGGAGTGCGTCCCTGAGCGTGTTCGCGGGGTCCTCCAGGGCCTGCGATCAGGGCCTGGCCTCGTCTTGAGACGCCGATCCAGAACGGCTGTCAGCAGCCGGGGAGAATCACTTGTCAAAGATGAACGACTTGCGCCCCGGGAAGGCGTCGGGAGGCCGAGTCTCCAGAGATGCCTTGCTACGGCTGATCGGAACGCAGCCCCGTGGTCCGGGTAGCCTGAGTTCTTTGCGCGGAGCGCGTGCGCGTGGCGCAGAGTCGGGGAAGTGTGAGCCGAGACGCGAGAAGGGCGGTGGTCCTGGGAGGTCTGACTTGCTTTTTCCAAGTTAAGTCTCTAACCTCCCTGGAGTCTGGGACCCTGGTCCCAATCTCCAGGTGTTCCCTGGATCAAGCCAGCCACAGAATTTTATCAGGCTCCTGAAGACAGCTCCCAGATGGCTCAGATCGTGGGACTCAGGCAGGCCCCCTTCTGTCAGCTCTCCTGCCTCCACTTCCTGTCAGGTTCAGCTGGTGTCCACACTTCCAACTCTTGGTGCTGCTAAGCCCAAGGACTAAGCCCCATCTCTTTGCTGTATCCCTGAGGATACTTACTTGCTTGCTATTTCCACAGCCTACAGATTCCCCACCCCACCCCATCCCCGATCCTCAGGAATGTGCCTTGTATAGTGCTTTGGACTGAAAGGGGTAAGAAAAAAAAACCTCAAGCTCAGTTATTGTCCATGAAACTAAGCAAGACCTGAAACCCTGAGGCTCTAAGTCCAGGAAAGGCCTTCAGGCAGGATTACAGAGCCCAGCTGGAACAGAATTCATCTGCTTGATACTAGCAGGGACTGGCCAAGGGACTAGTTCCACAAGGCCTTCCATATTACCTTTCATCCACACATGAGTCAGTGAGATGTTTAGTTAGCCTCACCATGTGCTTACCATAGGCCACCTAGGCCCCTGGAACATACCTACCTAGGTATGGCCAAACTCCTCTGGCAGTGGGGAATAAGTCTCCTCTCTGTCCCCTTAGGCCCACTCACTGCCTTACTCCCTAGAACCTTTTAGATCCCTGCAGCTCATGTAGCTTACCTGATGTCAGATTTGGCAGTAGAAGCTTTTTTTTTTTTTTTTTTTTTTTTTTGGTTTTTCGAGACAGGGTTTCTCTGTGTAGCTTTGGAGCCTATCCTGGCACTCCTCTGGGGACCAGGCTGGCCTGGAACTCACAGAGATCAGGCAGTAGAAGCATTTAGAAAAACAAAACACCCATACACAAACCTTCATTTAGAGTACTGCAGTCAGCATGCAGATGCACTCAAAACATGAAAGTGCGTTTGAATTATCTTGAATGTTACTTAAGGCTTTTCTTTTCCTGCTCAGTTTGAGCCTTCATAATCCCCTTCCGTAAGTCTAGCCAACCTCACCCAGGAACTCCTGACCAGTTGTAGTACTTCATATATGTTATAAAAAGGTGCCTACATAGGACTCCACAGGTAGAATCCTGGGGAAAAAGAAACTCATCCACCAAAGTTTGCATACATCCCATACCAGGCTCCCACGAGGATCCAAGTCAATATTTTCATTCTGTGGGGCATCTGTTTAGAGGCACTGGCAGCCTGCATGTTCTGAGACTGTCAGAGGAGCTATTCTTGGAGGGAAGCCTTAGGCAAACTGGTGAGGCTCAAATCCTGCGTGGGCCATGAGTGGAACAGGACACAGGAACAACAGCACAGCTAACCCTTCTTTGGTCTCTCCAAGACTTGTCTAAAGACTCCACACTCTAGCTGTTGCACTCAGTGTTTTCCTACCTGAAGCCTTTAGTCCTAAAAGGCTCAGTCTGCTCTTCTGCTGCTCCATGTGGCCCTGACTGAAGTCCACTTGTCTGCTTTCCCCAGGCCTCATGGCTGGGATTTTGTAAAAGCTGTTGCCAAAGATAGGGCCCAGGCCCCTTAGTCAAAAAAAAAAAAAAAAAAAAAAAAACCTAAGACCCCCTACTATGACTAGGGTCCCCTAGGGGCCAGGCTCATTGCTGTTTCCATGGAGATGTGTGCACTCTGACCCCAGTCTTTCTCTGTCCCAAGCCAAATAAAGAGGGCTTCCAAGTGGAAATGCAGCTTGGGTTGCCCCTCCTCCCATGCCCTAGGTGGCCTCTGTCTCCAAAAAGGGAACTGGGGGAAGGCCCAGAGCCTAGGCAGAACCAGTGAAAGACCTCCTACCCCCCAACCTCCCCAGAAATGATCATTCTGCATTCTAGACTGGGGAATGACTTTCCCCAGATCAAGGCTCCACCTGAGGTCCCACCCAGGCAAAGCATACTGGGATTCCCTGGGAACACTCCTGGATTCCTAGGCAGCTCTGCAAGACTTTTTTACTTATCTAGGGTCCCCATCAGACAAAAGAGAAGTACACAGGACAGAACTCTGGCGGAGAACCCTTTTACACACATACAAGTCCTGGATCAGAGGCCTAAGGTATCTCATTGGGGTTCAATAGTTAACTTCCATATACAAACCATAGCCCAGAACAACTGCAGACCCATCTCTTACCAAGGATGCTTCCTAGGGTGATTCCCCAACCCCTCAGAGGCCCTGGGAGAGCCATCTCCCACTGGGTGTCACTCAGAACAAACTAAACTTCTCTCCCCTTCATCTAGGTCTTTTCATATATGTTATAAACATATATGAAACATATAAACATATATGTTATATGTTTATAACATATAACATAACATATATGTTATAAAAAAGTAGTCAGAGACTACTTTTTCTCCCAAAACCTTTGTTTTTCCTTCAAGATTTATTTATTCTTAGACAGTCCTTGTGACACACGCCTTTAATCCCAGCACTCAGGAGAAAGAGGCAGGCAGATCTCTATGATTTGAAGACCAGCCTGGTCTACAGATAGGAATGATGCTCACTGGAGATTGCAGGTAACCATAAGATAGCTGGGAAGAGGCAAGAAGGCCCTATCCATACCCAGGTTTGGGGCTTTAACCTCCACAACTGTAAACTAGTGACTTTCTATTGTTCAATGTCTAAGAAACTAGTAACGGGGAGACCAGATTCCAAATCCAAAGGTAATGCTGCCATCTGGAGATGAACACCTGGAGCTGGAATCCGGCTTACTCTGCAGAGCTAGTGCCAAGACATCTAGGGCTGTCACACGGAGAAACCCGGTCTCAAAAAGTTTTTCAATTATTTTATTCTTTTAATTATGTGTTTGTGTGTATGTGCATGTGAGTACAGGTGTCAGAGGTGTGGGGGCACCTGTAATTGGACTGTTCTTTGAGCTACCAGCTCCTAAATAATGATACAGATAATTATCTTTTTAAGTCTTTATATTAATTTATTTTTTATATTCCAATCCCAGTTCACTATCCCTCCTCTCCTCTGGCTCCCCACCCTACCTCCCATCTGCTCTTCGGAGAGGGTAAAGCCTCCTCTAGGAAGTCTATTAAGACTGTCCCATCATCATCTCCTTGAGGCAGGACCAAGGCACCTCCCCACCCCTCAAACTTGAAGTTGAGCAAGGTGTCTCTCCATATAGAATGGGCTCCACTAAGTCAGTTTGTGCATTAGTTAGATCTTGGACCCAATGCCAGTGGCCCCATATATTGACCCAATCACACCATTGTCACCTATATTAAGGGAGTCTAGTTCAGTCTTATGCAGGTTCCCCATTTGTCAGACTGGATGGAGTCAATGATCTCTCACTTTCTAAGGTCGGGTGATTCTGTGGGTTTCCCCATCATGGTCTTGACTCCTTTGTTTATATTATTGCTCCTCCCTCACAGATTTATTTTTAATTGTAAAAGCTCAATCTTAGCTTAGGCTTGTCCCACTAGCTCTTATAACTTAAACCATATTTTTATTAATATACATTCTACCATGAGCTTTTACCTCTCTCTCACTCTGTGTGTCTGACTCATTCCATGTCTCCATGGCATCTCTTGTGTGTCTCAATTATCCGCTTCCTCTCTCTACTGGGAAGTCCCACCTATCCCTCCTGCCTAGGTATTGGCCATTCAGCTTTTTATTACACCAACCACAGCAACACCTCTTCTCTGTACAAATATCCCACAACAGCCACCTGAAGCTGGAGTTATAGGCTGTTGTGAGCCACCAGTTATGGGTGCTGAGAGCTGAACTCAGGTCCTCTGTAAGAACAGTACACAATGGTAACAGTGAACCATCTCTCCTGAGGGCGTGGTCAGGGGACGTAGAGTGACTGCGTTTGCGCTTTCGGTTTCACTTTGCTTCTTGCTATACAGACTGCTGCCGCCGGCTGGCTAGGTCGCTCCGTAAGTAAGGCTTTTCCCTATTAAATACCCTTATATTTCTACCTGACTCCGTATTGGTAATTTCCCACTATACTCTCCAGCCCATTTTTTAAATACATATTAATGACTTGCCTGTATGTGTGTAAATGCACCACATGCATGCCTGGATCCTGCAGAACTCAGAGGAGGTTGTGTAGGACTAGAGTTATAGATGGTTGAAAACCACCATGTGGGGTCTAGAATCAAATTCCAGTACTGTGCAAGAACAGCAAGTGCTCTTAAACTCTGAGCTATCTAGCAGGCCTTTCTTTCCTTTTTTATGTTTTGTTTTGTTTGGAGACAGGATCTCACTCTCTAGCCTAGGCTAACCTCCAACTCTGTGTTACATACACATACACACACACACACATATATGCCCTGACCAGGCCTGCCTCCAATGTTTTCCTTCATACCTTTTACACTTAACTGGATCCCAGCTCCAGGTGTTCATCTCCAGATGGCAGCATTACCTTTGGATTTGGAATCTTGTCTCCCCATTACTAGTTTCTTAGACATTGAACAACAGAAAGTCACTGGTTTACAGTTGTGGAGGCTAAAGCCCCAAACCTGGGTATAGATAGGGCCTTCCCTCCTCTTCCCAGCTATTTGGTGATTACCTACAATCTCTAGCTCCTGTGAGCATCATTCTACTTTCTGTCTGTGTTATGGCCTTTTCTTCCAGTTTACCCTTGTTTCTGATTTGTTTTCCTATGAAGATGGTAGCCTACATATGCCAGGTCCTTATTTTCAAGTAAGGTCACAGTGACAGGACCCTGATTAGGACTCGAAAATACCTTTGAGGGGGCACGATTACATGATTCAACCCCTTGGTTGATAAGGATGTTGTGACTCTGTAAAGTTGTGGCTATAATCAGTACATATTTCTTTGGGCCCCAGAGGAAAAGGTGACAATATAGCTCAGCATGAATAAGGCCTTCAGTGGGAAATATCCCCAACACTGATCCCCAGCACTGAAAGGATTTAAGACATGTCTGAGCATGGGCTGGTGTTGGGAGCCAAATCTCAGGACTTGGCATGAGATCCTAGGTCATGCTTGGCAGGCCACATAGTTAACCTTTACATAGCAGCTCCTTAGAACCTCAGCTCAAGAAAAGAAACAACTTGACCCAGTCCTCCACCCACAGGCTCAGTCACCTAGTCAACCCTTCCTGGACCTCTTATAAACTCTTTACCCTGCCAAACATCCTCTTTGTGGCTTAAATATCCTGCCTACACTAACACCTGGCTCACAAACAACCCATTCTACCCCTCCCCATTTCCTGCTCTGCCGACTATATGAGCTAGCCTGAGAGAAAAGTAAAGTTTGCCACTTGATCAGAATCCTGTCTTGTGGTCATTCTTTCTACGTCTCTTGTCCCCATTCCCTATCCCTGACTCTCTTGCCCCAGGTTGATATCCTGTAGGTTGGGACAGGCTGGGATTGTAGCACAGTGGTAGAGTGCTTCTCTCTCTCTCTCTCTCTCTCTCTCTCTCTCTCTCTCTCTCTCTCTCTCTCTCTTAAACAACCTCTTCTCGTTTTATATACCAATCCCAGTTCTACTCCCTCCCCTCCTTCTGTTCCCCCCACCTTTCCCTCACCTCATCCCCCCCCCATCCATTCCTCAGAGAGGGTAAGGCTTCCCATGGGGAGTCAATGAAATCTGGCACATGTCTTTGAGGCAGGACTAAAGCCCCCACCCCAACCTGTATCTAGGCTGAGCAGGGTATCCCTCCAGAGAAAATGGGCTCCAAAAAGCCAGTTCAAACACCAGGGATAAATCCTGGTCCTACTGCCAGTGGCCCCCACAGACTGACCAAGCCACACAACTGTCACCTACATTCATAGGGCCTAGTTTGGTCCAATGCAGGCTCTCCTGCCATTAGTCTGGAGTCAGTGAGCTCCCACTAGCTCAAGTCAGCTGTTTCTGTGTGTATGCCCAAACTGGTTTTGACACCTTTGCTCATATTATCACTCCTCCCTCTCTTCAACTGAACTCTGGGAGCTCTGCCGAGTGCTTAGATGTGGATCTCTGTAGCTGTTTCCATCAGTTGCTGGATGAAGGTTCTATGATGATAATTAAGGTAGTCATCAATCTGACCATAGGGGAAGACCAGTTCAGAAACCCTCTCCACTAATGCTTGGGGTCCTAGTTGGGGTCATCCTTGTGGATTCATGGGAACTTCCCTAGTACCAGGTCTCTCAATAGCCCCAAAATGGCTCCCTCAATCAAGATATCTCTTTCCTTGCTCTCCCTCTGTCCTTCCCCATCTCGAGAGTGCCTGTCTCTTATGCATATGCATGGACCCTATCAATCCCCAGTACTACCAGGAAAAGAAAAGAAAAGGTAGAGGAAGAATACTGCTAAGCTAAAGGGCAGCTGAAATCCACAGAGAAGACACAAAAAGAAAGGGACAGTATGGAAGGAAGCCTAAACTATCTTTCTGTCTTCAGCTTAGAAATGGGTCACACAGATCCGTGGTGAGTGTGTGTGCTGCGCGCTGTGGCTCTGGCCTCCTTGGGCTGTGAAGCCTGTGGCAAAAGGCCTCAATTCTCCATATGGCTCTTTCCATAGACTATTTAAGTGTCCTTATGATATTGTGGCTAGAAATTTAAAAGGGATGAAGGTAGAAACCTGAGTCTAGTGATCTAGCCTTATTGTTTTCATGAAATTCTATTGGCTAAATATGGCAGCTCTCCTAAAATACATACCTAGAAGCAAGTATTCTTGAGCTTACCTGGAATACCCAGAACAGATCAAAAACAAGTTCTGACAAGATCCAGAAAAGAGACAGTTTGTAGTTGACTCTCAAAAAGCTAGAGAGGCTTGTGAAATGTCTTGGACTTTCCACAGAGATGTTCTGACAAAGCATAATACCAAGCCAACTCTAGTTCAAGTCCCTCACACTGACAAACAGGCAGGCAAAACACCAATGCACATACAATCAACTAAATATTTTTAAAGGAAAAAAAAGAGTATCAGTACTTCTTAGAGAAAGGAAACAGAACCCAGAGAAAACAGAATGCGGAGATGGCATAATACCATGTTCTTCACAAAACCAGTATATAACAAAATCCCTAGGCAAACAAAATAAAGAGAAAGTAAGAAACAACAAGCAGGGTAGTGATGATGCACACCTTTAAACCTAGCACTCTGGAGGTAAATGTAGGCAGATCTCTGAGTTCAAGGCCAGCCTGTTCTGTAGAGTGAATTACAAGAAGCCAGGATTACACAGAGAAACCCTGCCTCAATAAATCAAAAACAATGGGCTGGAGAGATGGCTCAGAGGTTAAGAACACTGGCTGCTCTTCTAAAGGTCCTGAGTTCAATTCCCAGCATCCACATGGTGGCTCACAACCATCTGTAATAAGATCTGGTGACCTCTTCTGGCTTTCAGGCTGACATACCAGCAGAACACTATATACATAATAAATAAATCTTTTTAAAAAATCAAAAAGAAAAGAAAGCAAACAAAACAGAAGCTAAGCACTGTGGTGCAAGCCTGTAATCATTCTTTCTGAGGAGATGAAGCAGGAGGGTTAGAAGTTTGAGCACTGCCTGGGCTGGAGGATCCACACACATCCTGTCTCAGGAATAAATAATTAGGGGTTAGACAGATAGGTAACTAGTCTTTCTCTGTCCCACATAGGGCCTATTTCTGCAGCAGAGCACTTGTGCAGCTGGTGTGCTATGTAAAAATGACTGCCACATTGTGGACACAGCAGCTTCCCAGAGCTAGGGCAGTAGTCATGCCTGCTTGAGATTAGGTTCTCAGAACCAAGGTGGGCAGAGCCAGCTGTCAGAGCCTTTTGGAAACCAGCAGGCTAGCATGTCTAGACAGATTTTTCTTTGGGCTTCCAGCTCGCAAACAACATGGAGACATTACTAATTATGAAAGTGTGAACTTAGCTTAGGCTTGTTCATCTAGCTCTTATACCTTAAATTAACCCAGGTGGCTCTCTGTGAGTTCAAGGCCAGCCTGGTCTATAGAGCAAGTTCCAGAACAGCCAGGACTACACAGAGAAGCTCTGTTGGTTTTTTTTTTTTGGGGGGGGTGTCTGATTTTGTAGCTCTGGCTGTCCTAGAACTCTTTATGTAGATCAGGCTGACCTCCAACTCCGAGATCTGCCTGCCTCTTTGCCTCTTGAGTGCTGGGATTAAAGACATGTGCTCCCAAGAGTGGCTACACTGGGTGTTTGCACGTAGGCATGTCTACATGCATGTGTGCATATGTATACATGACTGGCATCGTGTGCATGTAGCAATCATAGGACAGTTTACAGGTCTCTACAACATGGGGATGGTGCATGTCCACATTTTTAGCACTTGGGAAGCTGAGACAGGATGATAAGGAAGGCCAGCCTCAATTATGTAGTGAATTCAAGGACAGCCTCAACTACCTGAGACCCTGTAGCAAAAACCCAAATACATTAGTTCCTCCAGCTAATCCTGCTACTAAACTGTTGTGGAATATTTTGGCCACACTGTGACACTTCAGACTGTCAATAAAATTAACCTTGAATAAAGAGGTGGAGCCAGTGACTAGCTTACTGGAATTAGCCATAGAAAAGCCAGCAGGATAGAAAAGTTTGAATAGAAAAGATATACAGGAAGGAAAGGGCAGGGGCTAGAGTTTGAGCTTCCTTTTGGTTCTGGGAAAGGTCTCTTGATGGGTCTCTACTAAAAAACAACATCAGCTCTTTGCTTCTTGGCTTCTCAGATCTAGTAGGTTTTCACCCCCACATCTGTCTATCTAAAATATATCTCTGTATGACATTGAAAACATGCCTAACATGGCCACAAATTTGATTTCTAGATGACTACTAATCTATTTCTTTCAAGGACTAGAATTATACTTTACATAGCCAAATGGACTATATAGGTACAATACCTTAAACAAAAGTAGAATCATATGTGTGTATTAAATAAAATAACCTTAAATTTATATCAATATACAAAAATATCCTAAACAAGAGTAGAAACATATAGAGTATTTTCTAACAAAAATAACCTTAAATCTATATCAATATACTGAAATCCATACCAATGTAAAATATTTGAGATTAATGGTTGCTTTTTAGTTTAAAGTAGAGTCAATAATCTACCCTTTTATCCTATGATTCCTATATCCCCCTTTTTCCTTTTCAGAAAGAGAGCCTTGAATCTAACCCCCCCTTACTTACTTTCCCCCCTTACCATTACCAGTAACAATTTGCAGACAACCCTGCTAAATGACAAACATCTATAATCCACTAAGAAAACAAAACCACACACCCCACCTCATGGAAATGTGGGCGTCATTTCTTAAAATTAATTTTGTTGTCTGGGGGTGACAGCATCTTTAGGAAACACTGAGAAAACCGAGATAATGGTCAAGACTTGGGGAGAGCCTGTTGTATTATATTTTGTTTAGTCTCTGTGTGATGGGAAAGTATAGCACTTATCTTAAATCTTGGCTGGATAGTCTGTGAGGCTAGCAGCCTTGGAGTTATTTTAGATGCAGAATTTTGAGGAAACTGTAACAGTGGCATTCTGAGAGGCTGGATCACCTGGGCTACTTGTCTTTTTTGTTTTTTTTTTTTTGTTTGTTTTGTTTTTTTGGAGGGGGGAGGGGTTTGTGACGGGGTTTTTCTGTGGCTTTGGAGGCTATCCTGGAACTAGCTCTTGTAGACCAGGCTGGTCTTGAACTCACAGAGATCTGCCTGCCTCTGCCTCCTGAGTGCTGGGATTAAAGGCCTGTGCCACCACTGCTGGCTACTTTACTCTTTCTTTAAAGACTTTCCTTTATTATTTTTAAACTATTTTTCTATGTCTGTCTATACTCATTTTTACTGTACCTGTTTAGAGGTTTGTGCAGTCTGGACTGCTTTACTGTGTGCTTGCTGCCTTTTCTGACCACATGAACCAAGCCTTAAACCTGCTGCATGGCTCTGCACAAGGTGCTGGCTGGCTCAAGCCAGCAGGCAGCTGGGGGTCACATTTCTGTACACCACAGCCCACAAGAGAGAATGTAGGACTAAGAAGCTGTGTTTGGCTCTGCGTTTGTGTTTGAAACTTAAAAAAAAAAAAAAAAAAAAAGCTTTTTTAGGTCTTATGTGGAAATATGTGTCCGCACATTGGATGCCATATGTAGTTGGATTTTTCTTTGGGCTGCCAGCTCACAAATGACACAGAGACATTATTAATTATGAAAGCTTGGCCTATAGACTAGGCTTGTTCCTAACTAGCTCTTATAACTTAAATTAGCTCATTTATAGTAATCTATGTTCTATCACATGGCATTACCTCTTTATTGTGGAATATTTATATGCTATGTAAAAGTATATTGCTATGATTAGTATAGTAAGAAGCTGAATGGCCAATAGCTAAGCAGGAGAGATAGGCAGACTTCCAGGAAAAGATGAGGAACTCGGGATGAATCTAGGCACTTGAGGGAGATGCCAAATGAGACAGGTATTCAGACGTACAGAATGAAAGAAGGTAAAAGGCCACAAGACCAAACATAAATTAATAGAAACTGGTTAAGTTACAAGGACTAGTTAGGAACAAGCCTAAGCTATAGGCCAAGCATTTATAGTTAATAAGAAGTCTCTGCATCATTATTTAGGAGCTGGCTGCTGGGACAGAGAAAGACTTGTCACACCTTTCTTCCATCTTGCACCTCCTGTTTCCTTTCTGAGTCTCCTGGTGTCTCCCGTGTACCTAGATTCCCTTTCTTTTCTCTCCCCAGAAATCCTGCCTATACCTCCTGTCTAGCTATTGGCTATTCAGCCTTTTCTGCTTCAGAAAAATGACTGGGTAGATTACTCCTTCCCAATGGGCTGTGCTGGGATACTAGTCAAGCATCCTTGCCAGAGGTCAGCTGGAATTAGGACTTGCTTACATCCAGAGAACAAATCCATTAAGTTCATACTGAAGATCCTCACTTACTATGCTGGCTTCACACCACAGGAACAGAGGAAGAATGGGGAAAAGCATTCCTCAGAGAGCCAAAGCCGGGTAGTGGGATGTAGGAAAGTCTCAAGGAAAGATCTGGTGCTCCAGGATTGGCTTGCAGATCTGTGGAACACTGAAGTTTTCCACTGAAGGGTCTTAGATCTCCACAAACCCGCAGCCTACCATTCCGGTCACACTATGAGGAAGAGGATGCTGCCAGATCTATTCTGGAGTGGGCAGGGATAGATGTGAGTTACCACAGAGGTGACCTGCCAGGAGCGCACATCACCTATGGAGTAGGGGTGCTAGCCTGGTCTCGAACCAGGGAGCTAGGACCAGCTAGCACAGCCTTCTTCGCGGAGCCTGTCCTCGGACAGGGAGTTCTGCTCCCAACCTACCCTTCGTCAAAGCCCCAGGAGCCATTTGCTACGCCTAGTATAGGACTTAGTTGCAAGGAAGCTAGACGTCGGTTCTAATGCTGCCAAAGCGTCCGCAGACCAAAATTCGAGGGTTGGTGCTGCAAACATGCAAGACTATCTGCAGGAAGTCCTGAGCTCAGCAAGAAAGCGCACGCAGCTCATCCCTCAAGGAGGAGCCTGGACGAACGCTTGTAGTTCGGGAAGGAAAGCCACCAGGGTGCAGGCTGGGACTGCTAGTCCGTCAACTAGCCGCCCGTTGCACACTGGGATTGGTAGTCTGTGGCGCGGGTTCTCTCCTCACCTAGCCCGCGGGTGCCTAGGGGCCAATGGGAGCGGCGCCGGCCCTGCCAGCCCCGCCCCGCGCCTCCGGACGTCTGTGCCGGGACATGGCCGCTGCCGGTACTGGGTCCTTGAGCTGAGCGCCGGCTGCCGGAGCCAACCGCTGCGGTCAACCGTCAGAGCGGGCCGGCCCCAGGCGGCGGGACGGGGAAGAGCCGCCGAGGAAGCGGAGACCGCCATAGGACGCCGCCGCGGCGGGCGCATGGCATCCATCTTGCTCAGGAGCTGCCGCGGCCGGGGCCCTGCCAGCCTCGCGCCGCCCCGCGCCACCTCCCCGCGGGGTAAGTGGCCGCCGAGCACCGGACCTGTTGTGGGTGGCCAGGGACCTGCGCGGGACACTCACGCGCCCCATGCCCCGAGGCAGCATGGTGATGACAAGTACCCAGAGGCTCTATGCCGCCTGGACTGGACAGCTTCGCTGTGACCTTAGTTGCTCCGGTCGCTGCAGGTCACCGCTACCGACGGAGGCGTTGGGAAAGTTCCTTAGGGCTGTGGCTGCCCTGGCGCTCTCCTCGATGATGAACCTAACCCAGGCGTGCCCTTTGGCCATCTCAGGCCTGGAAGCCGGAACTCCGGCACAAGGAGATTGGGTTTTGGGTGATGCCAGCACAGAAGGCCGCTCCCTGGGGTGGGGTGGCCGCTGACTAGGGTTTCTAAGGAAACTTGTATGTGTCCTGTTTGTAAGTTACGTTAAGGATGAAACTTGGTCTGTGAGAGTGGGACCCAACACTTTATGGTTTACCCTCAGAAGCACAGTTCTTGTCACCTTAACAGTATTGGGAGCTAGGCATGGTGTGCCAGGCGTGGTGGCACACGCCTTTAATTCCAGCGCTCAGGAGGCAGATGCAGGTGGATCTCTGAGTTCTGGGCAAGCCTGGTCTATATTTCGAATTTTAGACCGGGCTACATACACACACACAAAGCAACAAAACCAGTTATGATCAGTGGAAAGACAGCAGAGTATATGTGGGTTTGGTGCGATTTTTCAAGCTGCCTCTGCTATAAGAGCAATCTACCTGTTAACTTGTTCAGGATGCTGTAAAGCACTTCTGCCCTTTCTTATTTCTGTGGCTTAAAAATTAGCTGGTATTTGTGTGTGTGTTCTTATTATTCTAGGCATAAGATTGTTTTCTGTAGTTAATCAGTGCCCTTTGAACAAAAATATTGCTTCCTTGATAGTGGGTTAGTAAGCTGGTTAGCTGTGGAACCAATAGTGCAGGACTGGATAGCAGATCCCTACACTCACTGGAATGATGTGCTGGCAGAGGCAATAGGCCAATAGGATGAACATTCTAGTTTTTAGTCATAGTGAATAAATTGAGGGCAACATTGCACTAAAATTCTCTTTACTTTTTGTTTGTTTGTTCTTGTTTTTTGAGACAGGGTTTCTCTGTGTAGCTTTGGAGCCTGTCTTGGTACTCGCTCTGTAGACCAGGCTGGCCTTGAACTCACAGAGATCTTCCTGCCTCTGCCTCCCCGAATGCTGAGATTAAAGGCGTTTGCTACCAATGCCTGGCTTTCTCTTTACTTTTGAATACCTACCTTATTCTGCACTTTTGTGTGACATACTTTATTCTGATATTCTCTTTCTGTTTCTTCTGAGACACCACATTAAGTTAGTCCTTGTGACTTTTCAAATTGTAACAGTTTCTCAGATTTTGCTTGTTTTCCATGACCTTGGCAGTTGGATGAGTACTTAGGTCAGGTGTGTTGTAGTATGTCTCTGTTGGTATTTTGCTGATGAGTTCTGGGGAGGAAGGCCACAGATACTAAGTGTCTTTCTCACCACATGCTGCCAAGGCTCTGCAGTTAAGGTAAACTCATCATTGTTGATGTTGACCTGGTTCCCTGGCTAAAGTGTGCTTGTCAGGTTTCCACTGTGGAGTTTCTTTCCTTCCCCTTCCTTTTCTTTTTTTTTTTTTTCTTATAGTTTCAGAGGTTTAGTCCATTATCATGACAGGACATGACAGCATGCAGGCAGATATGATGCTGGAAAGGTAGCTAAGAGTTCTACATCTTGATCTGTAGGCAGCAGGAGTCTGTGTCCCCCTTTGCCTTTCTGTGCTGTTCTCTATGAAAAGAAGTCACTTGATATATAGAAGTGGAGCTGACAGATCCTATAGTGTGTGAAAAAGAAGCATCCAGTCCCTGATGCAATTGTGTCAAGGCTTAGGAAAACAAAAGGAGACTGGATTGGAGTGAGACAAGCAGCTGTTGACAGCTGCAAGGTGCACCAGACCTGGAGACTTTGCATGAAGGTCAGGTAGGACATTGCCTAAAAAGATATAAAAGTCTCTTGGAGACCAGGTGAAAGAGGGAAAGACATTTGGTCTTTCCCCCTGTTCCTCACACTGAACTCCTAAAGCTTTTGGAGTGATAGATAGCAATGAATTTGTTACTTTTTTTGTTTGTTTGTTTTTGTTTTTGTTTTCTCCTGAGACAGGGTTTCTCTAAGTAGTCCTTTGCTGTCCTGGAACTCTGTAGACCAGGCTGGTCTCAAACTCGGAGAACTGATCCACTGCCTTTGTCTTGTGAGTGCTGGGAGTGTGTGTGCCACTACACCTGGGCTGAGTTTGTTACTGAAGGAAAGTGGGGAGTAGACCTAGGCAGATGAGGAGAGGCCTGTTGTAATGAGATTAGAGGGCTGGGACTTAAGCCTAACATCCAGGGAGGTGGAGAATATAGAGTGGTCAGTGGGCCAGAGGAAAGGATACTGCAGAAAGAACCTGGGTTGCTCAGGACTCTCCTGGTCATGTCCATATCTCCTTTGGCTACTCATTTGTATCCTTTGTGGTAAACTGTGACAATGTCTAGAACACTGTGCTGGGTTCTGTGAGTTGTTCTAGCAAATTATCAAAATCAAGAGGGTGTTAAGAACCCTTCAAGGGGCTGGGCGGTGGTGGCGCATCACTCGGGAGGCAGAGGCAGGTGGATTTCTGTGAGTTGGAGACCAGCCTGGTATACAAGAGCTAGTTCCAGGACAGCCTCCAAAGCCACAGAGAAACCCTGTCTCAGAAAAACAACAACAACAACAACAACAACAAAAAACCCTTCAAGGACTTGAGAGATGGCTCAGTAGTTAAAAGCACTGATTGATCTTCCAGAGGACCTAGGTTCAATTTCCCAGCACCCACATGGCAGTGCACAGCTGTCTATAACTCCAAGATCTGACACCCTCACATACATGCAGGTATAACACCAATGCACATAAAATTTTAAAAAGAACTTTTAGATTTTAAAATGTTATGTGTGTCTGTATGGGTATGTATACTGTATGGGTGCAGGTGCCCATGGAGACTAGAAGAACCCATAGAACTGGAGTTACAGGCAATTATGAACCAGCCAATATAAATATTGGAACTGAACTCAGGTCTTCTGCAAGAGAAGCAAGTACTTTTAACTGCTGGACTATCTCTTGAGACCAAACCCCAAATTTACAGACAGCAGAAATGCAGGCTGCCTTCGTAGCTGTAGTGGAATATGGACCTTGAGCCTACCACCCTGAATGGCTTTGACAGTGGAGCAGTAACAGCCTGCCGATGTTATTTGGGGGAGAACCCAGGGAAGGGAGCTGGTCGAATGGAAACAACAGAGTAAGATCTGCCCAGCCTATCTTCTGTGGCCAATGGAGTGTTTCTGAGCCAAATCCTATAGAAGTAGGATTGGAAGGGACAGAGAGGAAGTCCTGGTAGGGGTTCCATTCAGACCTTCAAAAATGCCTGGTTAACACTTGCTTGCTTACCTTTCTTTATTTCTGTCATAGGTAATCTGAGGGATCGATCTTGTCTCAGTTGTACCAGGACCGTGGGGTTAATAAGCCATGGGTAAGTAAGCCCATCACTGAATGTGTCACTGTTCATGTCCGCTTGAGGATGTTGGCCATGCACCTGGATTTTCACTTTTCAGGGAACTGACAGCTTCTTGTTTATTCCTTGTTTCTTTTAAATCATCATCTGTTTACTTTGATGGCTATAACCATATAATGTTGGTGAATTTTAAGAGAATAAATGCTCATAATCCTAGTACCCAGTTATGTATACTGCTGGCATTTTGGTATAATTGCCTTTTGGTGGTTGTCTTTGTCTGGTTAGTTTGGGTTTTGGTTTTTGTTTTGTAAGACAGGGTCTCCATATATAGGATATGTAGCTCAGACTGGCCATCATTTTTGATGACCCAATTGCTTAGCCTTCTAGTTACTGGAATTACATGTGTGCTCCAACATGCCTAGCCTGACGTTTTTACTTATATGTCTGGTTTTTGGTGTAGTTGTTATCACTATAGTTTTGTCTGCCTTTTATGACTAATCTTCCCATGCTCACACAGCTGTCCTCTTTAATGACTTTCCATAGAATCTTGCCTAATTCTTTTCAGCTGTTTGTGGCAGGAGTGTTGGGATCTGTCCATGACAAGGCAGACCCGCTCTTGAATACCTTACCTTGGTCTTTCAAGGGTACCTGTAGCTAGTCTTTCTCTGTCCCACAGCCAGCTTCTAAATCATGACATGGAGACTTAATTATAAAAGCTTAGCCAATAGTTTAGGTTTGCTTCTGATAAGCTCTTATAACTTAAATTAGCCCATATCTTTTAATCTATGAGGTTTTGTTTGTTTGTTTGTTTGTTTGTTTGTTTTATTGTGGCTTTGTTACCTTTACTTTGTAATGCCCATGCTGCTTGCTCTGCATCCTGGCATCTCCTGTCTTCTTCCCAGCGTCTTCTCTGCCCCGAAAATCCTGCCTAGCTATTGGCCATTCAGTTTTTTGTTGGCTTTTTTTTTTTTTTTTTTTTTTTTTATTTATTAGTTCTAGTTAGGGAACAAGCTTGTTTCACATGTAAGTCCCTTCTCCCTCTCCCTCCCCTCACCCCATCCCTTCCTCCCCCACCCCCAGCCTACCCCCCACTCCATCCACCCACCACTCCCCAGGCAGGGTAGGGCCCTCAACGGGGGCTCTGCAAAGTCCACCAAATCTTCCTGTGCTGGGCCTGGGCCCTTCCCCATGTGTCCAGGGCCAGAGTGTAACCCTTCACGTGGGATGGGCTCTCAAAGTCCCTTCTTGCACCAGGGAAAAATGCTAATCCACTTCCAGAGGCTCCCTGGAGTGCAGAGGCCTCCTTATTGACATCCATGTTCAGGGATCTGGATCAGTCTTGTACTGGCCTCCCTGACAGCATTTGGGGTCGATGTGCTCTCTCTTGTTCAGGCCAACTGTTCCTTTGGGTTTCTCCAACCTGGTACAGACCCTTCGCACTCATTCCTCCCTCTCTTCAACTAAATTCCCGATTTCAGCTCAGTGTATATTTTGGATGTCTGTCTCTGCTTCCATCAGCCACTGGATGAGGACTCTAGTTCCTGGGTCGGTCGGCGGAATGGAAGAGTGGGGTGCTACCAGATTCAGGGAACAGAGGCCATTCAGTTTTTTTATTAAACCAATCTGAGTGTACAAAAAAATGTACAAAAAGATTATTCTACAATGGCTACTTGCCTCAGGGATGCCCACAGTATGCCCCTCACCTCACTCAGGTTGTATAGTAAGTCAGGTGTATTTAGCCATTCCCTTTGGTACCTAAAGCCTACAAGGTGACAGTGCCTATGAGATGGTGGCAGCATCTCAGATGAGGCTTTTAGACTTGCCCCAAGGTTGCTATTCTTCTTGTTTCTACCTCAGCCCTGTCTTACCCTAAGGACAGGGCCAGGAAATACCCTTGGCTGTCAGCTCAGATCACTGAAAGGGGGTTCATCTTCTTCCACTTCCATGTTCCTATCACTTTCCTCTGGGAAAGCAGGAAACCAGTGTTATCTTCTGTGCACTTCCTGTCTTTTCAGTTTCTCATTTCTAGAGGGTTTTGTGTTCACTTAAAGCTGTTAACTAAGTACTCAGCTCTGAAACATAACCAGTGGCACTTCTTGTAACAGATTTAATTCCCTGAAATAAAGACAAGTCATTTGTGAAGACTTGGTTTCTGTTAAAGCACATTTGGCTTGATGCCTTGTCAAGTGCTGGGATAAATAGGAGGGCCTGTGGGCTTCTTGGACACAGCAGCATTTCTGGGGCTGGATGGCTACTGCATACACATCGCTTGGTCAGATCCCCACACAGCTGACTGAGAGTCCTTGTGTATGGGCTTCCACCATGTGCCTGAAAGAGTCCTTGTGTGTGGGCCGCCACCATGTGCCTGTTGGGTGAGATGCTCATTGGATTTCTCTTTGGATATTTGGATAGTCTCAAGACTTGTCATGGAATCTTCTTTGTGCCAGTAATGGTATTAAAGTCTGTGTTCAGAGCTTCTTTCACTCTTTTATGGTGTGTGTGTTTTGTTTTGTTTTTTGAAACAGGATTTCTTTGTGTAACAGCTCTGGCTATCCTGGAACTCGATCTGTAGATCAAACTGGCCTCCTCGAACTCACAGAGATCCACCTGCCTCTGCCTCCCGAGTGCGGAGATTAAAGGCGTGCTCCTCCCTTCAGCCCCCCAGTTTAGCTTCTTTCACTCTTCCTGAAGTATGCTGGTGAGCTGTTGAGGCCCAGTAGTCCCTGCTCTTGGAGCTCAGGAGGAGTTAGAATAGGATTTGATGTAGAGTCTCTGGTTTTAAAGAGCCAACACCAAATGAAGATTAGTGGGGTGCTCTGTAGATGCCTGTTTTCCTATAAGGCCATAAAGGTGTGAGTTGTAGGAACTATGATTTATGACTGAATTGGCCTAGATGTTAATCCATACTTCAGGGCAGTATATGTAGCTAACACTGGGATCCACCGTATGCCATTTTCCTTAGTAAGTTCTCTGATTGGCACTCGAATAGGGACCAGTTCCCCACCCTTATTCCGCTGAGATTTTGAGTGTCCTGGATGAACCTATCAGTTCTCATAGGCTAAAACAACCTTTGTGGTGTTGTGACTGAAACACCATTAAGCTATCAAACCACTTGAGATTA
Organism: Cricetulus griseus; assembly: GCF_003668045.3. Taxonomy (NCBI): domain Eukaryota; kingdom Metazoa; phylum Chordata; class Mammalia; order Rodentia; family Cricetidae; genus Cricetulus; species Cricetulus griseus. Next base: position 102,830,325 of record NW_023276807.1, on the reverse strand, counting down.
GCAGCTTTTTGTTTTGTTTTGTAGAGTTGGGAATAGAACCTAAAGCCTTATGTTTGCTAGATGAATACTTTTATCAACAAGTATATCCACAGTCTCAAGATTAGCACCTTTTTTTTTTTTGCTTCCGAGAGATGGGGTTTTCTGTGTATCCCTGGATATCCTGGAGCTCACTCTGTAGACCAGACTACTGTAGTATTCTATTACACTTTACTTTTTTTTTTCCTTCTCGTGTTGTTAGTTCCTCAGACAGGAAGCAAGTATGGTCTAATATGGTATAACCACAGGCCTCTAAGTAGAGAGTGTCTGCACTTCTGGAATCATCTCTTGATTTTGAAGGCTACAGCTCTGTTGTTCTTACTTTGTGCTGAGGATGACTTGCTTCCTTGACAGCACTTCCCTGAAGAACAGGGTGACTTACCCTGGTTGGTATCTTTCCTGACAAGGACTCTCCTTTGGTTACTAGCTTGCTTCATGTCTTTGTAGGAGCAGCCTATGGTTGGAGGCTCTGGGGTACATTAAGGGAGTTGTCCTCTTGGGAATGGCCTACAGACATACTTTTGGCATTTGTGTAATGTTGATGAAAGTTGTAAACACTGACAGCAGAAGAGGTGTGTCTACCCTCATCTTGTGTATGTGTGTATTTATGTCGGTTCGTGTGTCCCATTTCTGTTCCTGCCTGCCAGATAGCTAAGAATATGTAGCTGATATGGTAAGGCTCACAGACACTTCTCTTTTGTAAGGTGCTACTTAGTCTTCCTGCTCCTAACTTGAAGGCTAGACATTCAGGCTTGGCAGGACATAGGCGCAGGACCCTTATGTAGATGATCACCCTTGCTAAGATTCCTGGCTTCATAATGTAGGTAGATGGGTGCTGTATGATTATCAACCATCCTGGCAAGTCTATGTTTGTAGAGATCAGAGGACAAACTGTGGAAATCAGTTCTCTCCTACCATGTGGATACCAGGGATTAAACAAAAGTCATGAGACTTGATAGTCAGCACGTTTACCCACTGAGCCATCTTGCCAGCTCTAACAGTGTGTTTCTTGTTGAAATATTGTGTTTGGTTGGTGCTGTTTCACTCCATTTTGTAGGTGATTTTCTCAGAAGAGGAAAGGGAAAAACAAGAGGAAGTCAGGAGATAGGGTGGTGGAAGCTAGGACCGTAGTCTGGCCCTTTGGTTAGTGCTGGTGAGTGCCAGCAGCACCAAGATTATTTCTGTATTGGTGAAAAATTTAAGAATGTTAGATAGCCATCTAACATTCAGAGTTCAAGGCCATCCTGGTCTACAGAACAAGTTCCAAATAGGCTCCAAAGCTACACAGAGGAACCCTGTCTTAAAAAGAGAAAGAAAAAAAAGAAAGAAAGAAGGAAAGACTTATATAATTTGGGTAGAGTTGTGGCTCAGTGGTCAGCACTTGGCCTAGCATATGGGAGGCCCTGGGCTCTACTGTTAGCAATATATATATATATATATATATATATATATATATATATTTTTTTCCCCACTGTTTGAAAAGCAAAACATAGCTGGGCGTTGGTGGTGCACGCCTTTAATCCCAGCACTCGGGAGGCCTCCAAAGCCACAGAGAAACCCTGTCTCGAAAAACCAAAAAAAAAAAAAGAAAGAAAGAAAAAGAAAAAGAAACATTATGTGTAAATTGTCAGTAACAGTGGTTAGTAATGAGTTCAAGACCAGCCTGGTCTACAAGAGCTAGTTCCAGGACAGCCTCCAAAGCCACAGACAAACCCTGCATTGAAACCCTCCCCCCCCCAAAAAAAATACAAAAAACAATGGTTAGTAATGTCTGTGATAGCAGTGATAATGGCTCAGTGGGTAAAGGCCTCTACCACTAAACCTGTTGACCTGAGTTTGATCCCCGAGATCCATATGATGGGAGGGAAGAATGGACTCCTACAAATCATCCTCTGACCTATGAGGCTCTTATACCTCATCCTCCCCCAACAACAGCAAACTCTTTGATGAGTTTAAGAAGAGGAAGATATTGGTTCAGCTCTTGCCTAGAATGCTGTGTTGCCTGCTTCATCTTTGTACATGTGTCTTTGTCTTGGTCTGTTGGCTGTCCTTGCACCTGCAGGCATCAAACCTTCTGTGGAAGCTATACCCTTCCTCAGTGAGGATGGGAAATTGATATTTAAGCCTGGTGATGCACTTGTCCCATGTGCAGAACTGTCTTCTCCTGTACTTTAAGGTGAGGCCAAGGTAAGAAGGTAGAAAGTAGAGCCTGCATCTCTCTGTTGGTAAGTAGCTGAATGGTACTCTGAAACTGGTTGTGCTGTCTTGTTCCTTATGGCTTCACCCCAAGTGATGTAACACTATGGTTCAGGACAGAGTGGATCAAAGGCCTCTTCACAACTCCAAGGTTTCAGAGCCAAGGAAATCTAGAGGTGTGGTAATATGGAGCTGGGTGTGGCTTGGAAAGAGATTGACAGCACTTTACAGGAGCCCCAGGGAGATAGATGAAGAGGGTTGGCTGGCATACAAACTCACAGACAAACGATCTCACTGTTTTCACTGGTCCACAGACATGTCCATAACACTCTTCTCTGATATTACTGCTTGCTGAAAGGTCAGTGTGAGCTTATGATCTGTGACAGAGGACAGATTTGGAGTTTGGAGAATGTCATAGCCAGTGATAGCACCAGAGCTGAGCCTAGCAGCTAGAGCCTTGGAGACCATTAAGTCCCATGCCCTGATTCTTTGTGGGCTCATAGTGCTCTATACCAGCTATCACTGTACACTACACGCTGTAAGCAAAACTATGTGTATCACTAGTCTTATATGAGTCCTGCTATGAAGCATTGTGGCTCTGGAGAGTCATACCTTGCTTCCCATTGCTTTGACAGGGCAGTCACATTGGCTCCATTCCTGGTAGGTGTATTTCAACATGAGATTACAAAGGAAGCTCCTGAAGCACAGAGAGGTCAAGTTATGAGGTCACTGCAATTGCAACAAGTGAACCAGTGTGCGTGCGTGCATGCGTGCTTGTGTGTGTGTGTGTGTGTGTGTGTGTGTGTGTTATTGTTGCTTGAGACAGGATCATAATATGTAGTACTGACTAGCAAATATTGACTATCTCACTCTGTAGCTCATGGTGGCCTCAAACTCAGAGATCTGCTTCCCAAATGCTTGGATTAAAGATGTTCACCACTACATGGGGCTTTTTAAACTTCTATTTTAATTTCACTTTATTGTGTATAGGGACAGAGGTACATGCCATGACACCAGTATAGCAGTCAGAGGACAATTCAGGAGTTGGTTTTCTATTACCAGTGCAGCTGACGGGGATCTAACTCAAGTCATCAAGTTTGACAGCAGGCAGCTTTATCCACTGATCCATTTCATCAGCTCAAAGCTGCAGATTTTGAGTTTGGACAGACTGCTTACTATACAGTTCCAGCCCTCATGCTGACATCTAGCCAAGGGCTAGAGGCAAGACAAAGTGGGTTTTGAGCACCCACAACAGGCTTTTAGAGTGAATTTGGAGTTTGTGGCCACCTAGAGGTTGATTTGTAAATGACTAGTAGGGAGAGTTTTCTAAAGTACATTGTAACCCTGAAGGAGGAAGTACAGCTTAGTTGTTTCATGACCAGATGGTAAGTCAGTGCAAACTCTCAGCTCCAGGTTAGGCATGGTCCCCACTGCAGTTTATCTTCTCTTTATGGTTACTTTGTAAGTGAGTTCTACTTGGGTTCCAGGCTGCCCTAGGAGCATGATCCAGTGTGGACAAAGAAGTCTAAGATTTTTAGCTAACAGCTCTGGTTGTGACCTCAGTCATTTTATAGCTGTTATGGAGCCTTCATTCTGGTGAAGAGGTGTAGGCCTGATGACGTATGTGCCTCTCATCTCTCTATGGCAGGTGTTTAGTAGGGAAGTGGACAGAGGTGGGGGAGTCATGCTAGAGCCAGATAAGAGAATGGACCCTGGACTCTCCTTTCGGGTTCCCCTTTTGTTCCAGTGCCTTCTGTCAACCAGGAGTCATCTGTTGAGAGAGAATATCCAAACTGGACAGACTCTTGACTCTTGGACCCCATACCCTCAAATCCCAAAGTCATGAATATCACTTCCTACGTCAGGTACTAGGGGTTGGGTTGAATCCAATCAAGCTTCTGCTTTGTATGCATGTCTACCCTGCTGTTGTGTGTCTTTGGGGGCTTATGAGTTAGGTCAGTGAGGCTCACACTCAATGTGAGGTCTAGCTAGGCCACACACCATCCTAGCCTCATGTGTAAGCCCTCCTAAAGGCTTCTCTAAGGAAGTAAATGGGATACATAATTTGATCCACCATGGAGTATGATTTGATGTTTGGTATTGAGTGGTCAGGTAGGTAGGAATTTCTCATTGCTGCTTTTCTGTTTTTCCCTTTTCAAGGAAAGTTCTATCTCGCTGTTGTACTCCAGCCAACCCTGTGTACCTCAGCTTCAAAAGTGAGCCCCTCAGCTGTTGGACTCAGAGGCCTGAGTGCCAGGGCACCATTGCAAGGGCAACATGGACACCTGCCTCTGCAAGATTGGTTGTCACAGGACCTCAGTACCTTCCTGTGCGCAGCTGGCACTCATCACCTCCCCTAGGAGAGGACTCTGTGATAGAGAAGTCCCTTAAGTCCTTAAAGGACAAAAATAAGAAGCTGGAAGAGGGTGGCCCTGTGTACAGCCCACCAGCTCAGGTGGTAGTAAAGAAGTCCCTTGGACAGAAGGTACTGGATGAGCTGAAACACTACTACCATGGCTTCCGCCTGCTCTGGATCGACACCAAGATAGCTGCCCGCATGCTGTGGCGAATCCTCAATGGTCATACACTGACTCGCCGGGAGCGCAGGCAGGTATGGTACACACCATGCTCTTTGTTTTTTGTTTTTTGGGGTTTTTTTGTTTTGTTTTGTTTTTTTGTTTTTGTTTTTTTCAAGACGGGGGTTTCTCTGTATTGCTTTGGAGGCAGTCCTGGAACTAGTGTAGACAAGGCTGGTTTTGAACTCACAGAGATCCGCCTTCCTTTGCCTCCCGAGTGCTGGGATTAAAGGCATGCGCCACCAACGCCCGGCTATGCTCTTCTTTCTATGCAGGTTATTTTCTACTCCTTCTGATAAAAGTTTATAGAAACATGAGCCTATCTCATACTACTAGTTGAATTATAATGTGAATGCTGACATGTTGTTTCCTTCCTTGGTGGTTTCCTGCAGCCTTGCCCTGGTCTCTGTGTTTCTGTTTCTACTTCATAGACACTGTGTCCCTCGGAGGAAGTCTCTTAAAGTTAAGTTCTTTGGCTCTGTGAGCACTGAATGTAATTCCTGTGTCCTTCAGCTCTGAAAAGGCCCTTCCTGGGGCTGGAGAGATGGCTCAGTCATTAAAAGCACTTACCGTGCCTAAGACTTTGTGCACAGAGTTTGAATTTAAAGGTGACAAACTAATCTGGCAGAGGAAATTTCAAGACAAAAATAAGATCAGAGGCCTACAAGATTGGCTCATCTGTTAAAGGCGCTGGTCACTCCAGCCTGACCACCTGAGTTTAGTTCCTGAAACATGTAAGGGTTAGGGAGAGAAATGACTGCATCAAGTTGTTCTTTCACTTCCATACGTGTGCTGTGACACACATGCACCCTCCCACATACATGATAGGCACACGCACATACAATGAAATCATTGTTTTTACCCAGGTTCATAATGGGGCTCAGGGGCAAAAGCTGCGTAGAATGACTTGAAAAACTTGCAATTGGTCCAGAAAAGCCAGTAAACGTTGGAGCTAAGGATAGTATAGTTGTTAAAGAAATTGGAACTGGGGCTGGAGAGATGGCTCAGCGGGGTTAAGAGCACTGGCTGCTCTTCCAGAGAACTCAGGTTCAATTCACAGCACCCACTTGGCAGCTCACATCTGTCTGTAACTCCAGTTCCAGGGCTTTTGACACCATCACACAAATGTAAATGTAAGCAGAACACCAACGAACATGAAATAAAAGTAAAATTAAAACAAAAGAAAAAGAAACTGGGACCATAGGGCTGGAGAGATGACTCTGATTTAGAACATTTATTGCTCTTGCAAAGAGAGGACTTGAGTTCAGTCCCAGAACTGTTTGGTAGCTCACAACCATCTCTAACTCTAATTCCAAGACTTTAGACACCCTCATTTGAACCACTTTGTGCCCCAGGCATACATATGATACACATACATACATGCAAACAAAGCATTCATGCACATAAATAATTTTTTTTGTTTGTTTGGTTTTTTGTTTTTCGAGACAGGGTTTCCCTGTGGCTTTGGAGGCTGTACTGGAACTAGCTCTTGTAGACCAGGGTGGTCTTGAACTCAGAGCTCCGCCGGCCTCTGCCTCCCGAGTGCTGGGATTAAAGGCGTGAGCCACCACCACCCGGCTGCACATAAATAATTTTTTTTTTTATTAATTCAAGTTAGGGAGCAAGCTTGTTTCACATGTAAGTCCCTTCTCCCTCTCCCTCCCCTCACCCCATCCCTCCTCCCCCACCCCCAACCTACCCCCACCCCATCCACCCACCACTCCCCAGGCAGGGTAGGGCCCTCAACGGGGGCTCTGCAAAGTCCACCAAATCTTCCTGTGCTGGGCCTGGGCCCTTCCCCATGTGTCCAGGGCCAGAGTGTATCCCTTCACGTGGGATGGGCTCTCAAAGTCCCTTCTTACATCAGGGAAAAATGCTAATCCACCACCAGAGGATCCCTGGAGTGCAGAGGCCTCCTTATTGGCATCCATGTTCAGGGGGCTGCATCAGTCTTGTACTGGCCTCCCAGATAAATACATTTTTTAAAATACTTTTTTTAAAGAGAGAGATTGGGGCCAAGCATGGTAGTGCACACATTTAATCCCAGCACTTGGGAGGCAGAGGCAAGTAGATCTCTGTGAGTTCAAGGACAGCCAGGGCTGTTCCACAGAGAAACCCTGTCTGGAAAAAGACAAAACAAACAACAACAAAGAACAAAAAGAGAGAAATCGGGACCATTAAAAACATGCAAGTCAGCTTGCCAGTAAAAGAACTGTCTGAGAAAAATACCCTGCTTGCTTACACTCTGTTAATCTGTAACAAGTTACTTGGACATGAATATATATGGGTTCTTGGGACAACTTGTTTTTACCTGTAATATGTAAAATGTTTAATCATGTAAGGGATATGGAAAACATGCTTTTTACTTGTATTCATTATAATTACTCACTTGAAAAATAGATGTAACCACATGGTAACTTAGATTTTGTGGGATACATAAGCTGTAGAGGAAAAATAAAGAGTAGAATACGGAAGACAAATAAAGAAAAAGTCAGAAGGAAACCATCAAAAAACAAAAACAAGTATTTTGTGAGAAACATGCCTTTAGGTCATCTAAAAAATTGCTCAGGCCTGGTGGTGATGGCACATGCCTTTAATCCCAGCACTTGGAAGGCAGAGGAAGGTGAATCTCTGTGAGTTAGAGGCCAGCCTGGTCTACAAAATGAGTTCCAGGACAGCCAGGGCTGTTACACAGAGAAACCCTATCTGGAGGAGAAAAAAATTGTCAAGACCATGGCCTATAGTAGACTCTGCTATGGAAAATTATAAACTCATTTGAATGCCTTCACAGGTCCTCTACTTGCAGATGGTAGTGTGGGACATCTTTCATAGATCACTATCTTGTCTAAATTGCTCTCCTTTGGGCCTGTTTTGTTTATCTGTTCAGCTAGTGAGCTGTGGGTTAACACCCTACCCCATTTTTCTGAAGGCCATTGGTATTTAGGCTATGAGAAAGAAATGGGTTTCTGGGGGTATCTTCCAAGAGCTCTTGAGTTGCATTTGTAGTAATGCTAAGAGAGATGCTCCTACCTTCTCTGTCCCCACTGATGTGCTCATATCTTTGCAGTTTCTCCGGATTTGTGCAGACCTCTTCCGCCTAGTGCCCTTCCTGGTATTTGTGGTGGTGCCCTTCATGGAATTCCTGCTGCCTGTAGTTGTAAAGCTCTTCCCCAACATGCTGCCATCCACATTTGAAACCCAGTCCATCAAGGTGAGGGCATTGGTGTTATGATAAAGCTCCAGGGGAACCTTGGCAGATTCTATGGCAGTCAGGGAACAAACATTCCAGGCAAACAGAGCTTAAGTGAGATGTTTTATTAGAAGGGGGAGGGAAGAGGGGAGGAAAGAGAAAAGAGGCCTGTCTGCCCCAGGGGGAACAGCAGGAAAGTGACCGGGAGTGGCTGGCGATCTTTCTTTTAAAGGGGTCCTTACACCCACATGCAGACTATGCATCCATGGAACCCTGGGCTGACCAGGGTATTGCCTGAGTGCATTCTGCCAGGTGACAGGGACAGGCCAGCATAATACCTGAATCCTTAAACCTGGGACTTTACACTTTGAAAATGAATCTAAGTGGGTAAAGAAGTATTTGCATGAAAACACAAGGTCTTGAATTTAACTCTCTGGAACCATGTAAAAACCAAGCTGGGTAGTACATCTGTAATCCCAGTTCTCCTATGGCGAAATGGAAGGTAGTGACAGGACAGCTCCCAAAAGATCATGCCAGCTAATAGCAAACAACAAAGAAGAGACCGTCTCAAACAAGTAAATGGTAAGAACCAACACCCAAGGTGTCCTCTAATCTCCACACTCACACAAGTCAATGTACATATATGTACATTAAACAGACAAACACAAACAAAAAAAACAACAAATAGAAAATGAGTCTAAAATTCCTTCCAGACTACACATTGCTAGAAGCATGGTGTCTGGTTCTTTTGTGAAGCATCAGCTGAGCCAAGTGATTATGTCAGACCAAATGACCCATGAGGCCCCAAAACCTCACTGTCTGGTCCTTCATGAAATAAGTATACCATCTTCTGCTATTGAGGTAGAGTTGGGATTTCACACAGACATTTTTTTAAAATCATGAAACAGAATTTAAGAATATATCACACTTAGATTTTGTTCCTTGAAGGGTATGGGATGTGGGAGACTTGTCTTGCAATAGGCAGCAGTCCAAGCAGGTTTCGAGACTACTTCCTACAGTAGAGCCAGGTCCTGGTGGGATGCAAGAGGGTGCAGGGCATGGCTGGAGTATAACCTTAACTTTGCTGTCATAGGAGGAAAGGCTGAAGAAAGAACTTCGGGTAAAGCTGGAGCTAGCCAAGTTTCTCCAGGACACGATAGAGGAAATGGCCCTGAAGAACAAGGCAGCCAAGGGGAATGCCACCAAAGATTTTTCTGCATTTTTCCAGAAGGTGTAGTATTCCCATCTGTCAGTTGTTGGTTTGAATATCAATATCCACTAGGCCTTTTCTTCCCTCTTCCTTCCTTTCTTTTTTTTTCTTCTTCTTTTCTTTTAAATTGTATACTCAACAGAATAAAGCGCTAGAATAAAGCTACCTCTCAAGGGAGCTGTAGTTATATACAAATGTGCTTCTCCCTGCTACTGAGAAAACTGGGTTGTCATCCAGGGCAGTGCCCCACAGTCCTGATGGAAAAAGGACAGCAGAACTGACCCCAGCTGGCATTCCCAGCCTCCTGGTGGACAGCAACTTGGATGGTGCTGCAGAAATAGATGCTTGTGTATACTTGTGCCTCATACAGGCTTAGATTGCCTAAGGTATAACAATTCCCAGGAGAACTTGGTGAGAGGTAGGTGGTCTAGCCTCTGCATCTACTCTCTCCTGGTTCCTTACTTCCAGCTGGAACCCAAGGTTAGTTCTGGGAACAGGAGAATGCACCTAATGGATAATACTTGGTCTTATTTCTGCAGATCCGGGAGACAGGGGAGAGACCCAGCAATGAGGAAATTATGCGTTTTTCCAAATTATTTGAGGATGAACTGACGCTGGATAACCTCACGAGGCCTCAGCTGGTAGCACTGTGCAAGCTGCTAGAACTTCAGTCCATTGGCACCAACAACTTTCTGCGTTTCCAGCTTACCATGCGGCTGAGGTCCATAAAGGCTGATGACAAAGTGAGTTGGACCAAAAGTCAAACCTATTTAGAGTACTGTTCTGGCCACTTGTCTTTGTGTTTTGCAAATGTGTCTTTGTTCCATTTTGTCTCTGCAGTACTCTGTCTTCTTGAATTTCTTTCTCATTTTCTTGTCATTCTTTTTTTTCTGACATAGCTTAGGCTGGCCTAGAACTCACTAAATGGCCCAGGCTTGCCTCATATTTGTGGCAATCCTCCTGCCCCAGGCTACTGAGTGCTGGGATTACAAACATAAACCACCATACCTGGTTTGTTTGTTTTTTCTTTTTGCTTGGGAAGAACAGTCCTGGGTATTGAACTCACATGTTATGTAAGCACTCTAACTCCTAAGCTGTATTCTTACCCCCCTTTTTTCTTTTCCTTTAATTCTTTTAGATTTATTTTATTTTATATGTATGAATGTTTTGCCTGCATGTATCTATGCATACCTTACCACGTGTGTGCCTGGTGCCCTCAGAGTTCAGAAGAGGGCATGGGATCCTGAAATTGGAGTGATTGGATGGTTGTGAACCATGTGATGGGAATTGCATCCTTGTGCTCTAGAAGAACAGCCAGTACTCTCACCTGTTGAGATATGTCTCCAGCCTGCCTCCATTTTCTTTTTTACATTTTTTTCTTGTTCTGTTTTTCATGTGTGTATAGTATTTATGTGTGTATGGATGTTTGCACATGTCTGGGGTGGGTATGTATGTGTGAGTGGGTTCACGTACATGTGTAAGCTCAAGGATGATGTTGGGAATCACCCTCAGTTCTTCTGTCTTACTCAGTACAGCAGAGTCTTCCAGTCAAACCCTAAACTCAAAACTATGGCTAGTTTCCTAGCCAGCTTGCTTTAGGGAGTCCCCAGTCTCTGTCTTCCAAGGCTGGGAATCAAGATTAGCATTTAACTCTTTTTTTTTCTGTTTACACATTTAAAATTTATTCATATCTTACAAACATACATATAACATCACTGTAACTACAATTTCTCACTTCCCAATATGATTGATTCCACATGAAGCACTGTCACTTGGGAAAACACTAGTTATACTGATCTATTTACAGCTTCACCAAAATTGCTCATGTCATTTCAGTATTTAATATAGCAGTTACAGGCATTTAACTCTTTTTTAAAAATGTTTTATTTTGATTTATTTATTTTTATTTTATGTGCATTGGGGTTTTGCCTGCATGTATTTCTATGTGAGGATGTTGGATACCCTGGAACTAGAATTATAGACAGTTGTGAGCTGCTGTGTGTGTGTTGGGTATTGACCTGGGTCCTCTGGAAAAGCAGTCAGTGCTCTTAATTGCTGAGCTATCCCTCCAGCCCCAGCATTTAACTCTTTTAAGACAATTTTCAAAACATTTATTTAGTGTGTCTTGTGTGTGTGCAAGCAGATATGGGCATCACACATTATATGTGTGGAGTCAGTTATACTTGCATGAGTCGGTTCTTTTAATTCTATTATGCTGTTCCCAAGGATCAAATTTAGGTTATCAAGCTTAGTGGGAAGTACCATTTTGCTTCCCTGGCCTTCAACTCTTAATCTTCTTGCTTCCACCGTATAGGATTGTAGGCATGTCTCACCACACCTAGCCTTAGCACTCTTTCTTTAATTTTATTTTGAACATACAGGGTCTCAGTTACCAGGCCAACCTTGAACTTTGAATCTTCCTTCCGCTGACCCCCAAAGCATGGGATTACAGGGGTGGACCACCAACCAGGCCTGGTCTGCCTGCCTGCCTGCCTGCCTTCCTAATTTCACTTCTCTTCCCTTCCCTCCTCTCTCTCCTTCCCTGTCTCTATTTATTTATTTGCAGGCAGTCAAGGGCTCTCTACTGTAGCTCTGGCTATCCTGGAACTTGTTTTGTATACTGAGCTGACCTCAAAACTCATTATGTAGATCAGGCTGGCCTTGATCTAACAGAGATCAGCCTGCCTCTATCTCTCAAGTGCTTCGATTAAAGGCATCTACCACCATACCTGGCCCTTGCTTTCCTTTCCTGAACATACTAATCATAGTTCATGTCCAGTATTATAGGACTGGGGAGAGTGGGGAGTCTATGGATCTTTGTCTTTGCTGTCCTTGCTTTTGTTTGTTTGCTTTATTTATTTTTGGTTTTTTTGAGACAGGGTTTCTCTGTGTAGCTTTGGAGGCTGTCCTGGAACTAGCTCTTGTAGACAAGGCTGGTCTCCAACTCATAGAGATTCACCTGCCTCTGCCTCCCGAGTGCTGGGATTAAAGGCGTGCGCCACCAATGCCCATCATTGTTTGCTATATTTATTTTTTCTGAACTATAGGCACTGACTGTTTTAACAGAGATTCTTCTTTCAGGAAGTACTCACTCAATGAGCAAGCCCAGGGGCTGGCTACTTCTACCCTTGCCAGGATGGCCTTGGGCTGGGAAAGTTTTGGGGAGCTAGCAAAGAGGGAGCTAACAAGGAGCTGACTTGTCCTCAGCAAGTAGTAACAGCTACCTCCTCTCCATCAAGATGTCATTAGGAACAAGTGTAAAACCATGGTTTCCACTCTAGCCCTTCACTGTCAAGTGCATTCAGGAGAAGCCCAGTGGAGTTAGGACTTTGACAGCTGCCCAACAGTAACAAGACCAGCTCCTGTGGTGTCAGTGGGAGCTAGGTGGGAAGCAGTAACGAGGAACTTCTGCCCTGGCAGACAGGGTGTTCAGGCTAACAGAAGTGGTATAGGGTGTTTATCTTAGGGAGTCAGCCAGTACAGTGGGGAGCCTGTGCCCTCATTTGTTCTAAACATCACCCCTTAACTGTAACAAGTCTTTCTCTGTCCCACCAGCCAGCTCTCAGATCATGACACCAAGACTTCTTATTAATTATGAAAGCTTGGTCTTGTTCCTAACTAGCTCTTATAACTTAAATTAACCAATTTACATTAATTTATGTTTTATGTTGTATTACCTCTCTTCCACCTTGCACCTCCTGTTTTCTCTCCATGTCTCCTAGCTTCTCTTGCTTGCCTAGATCCTTCCTCTTCTTCCTTTCTCTCCCTGGAAATCCTACCTATATCTCCTGCCTAGCTATTGGCCATTCATTTTTTTATTACACCAATCACAGCAATACATCTTCACGAAGTGTATATATATCCCACAACACTTAACTGTGGATGGGACCAAGTAGCTGTGTGGAGAGACACCTGTGTGACGTATAGCACCTGAGCCATACGGAACCTTGCTGAGGAATAGGGATAGAGAGCGCAAGGAACTGGCACTGTGCCTTTGTTTCCTATGGGGGAGCAGTCAGGGAGTGGTTTTGACCATAGGCTGTGAAACAGAGAGATCAAAGTTCAGTTTGGTTAAGAAAACCAGTTCACAGAGCAGCTCTGGCTGTAAGATGCAAAAATCTTAATTGCACTTCTGTGAAAGTAGTAACCCCTCCCCCCCCCCACACACACACCCCAGCAGTGTCAGAGGCAGCCAGTAAAACAGAAACTAGAATCCCATCCAGATTCTTCTGCCATGTACCCATGTGAAGAGTTGTATTAGGGTTAGAGAGATCACTCTGTGGTTAAGATCATTTGCTGTCTGATACAGAAATGATAGAATAAAAAGATAGATTATTGAATCTACTTTTCAACCATAAAAAGCAACTACTAGTCTACATATTTTACATTGGTATAGATTTTTGTATATTGATACAAATTTGAGTTTGTTTTTATTATACTGTATGTGTTTCTACTCCTGTTTGAGATATTGTGCTTAAGCAGCTCATTTAAAAATATAATGTTTAAACTCTAGACCTACAACTGTAGAGACTCCAAGGGACCAAACTAGGCCCTCCATATATGGGAGACAGTTGTGAAATTTGGACTATCAGAGAGGCCCTGGCAGTAGTACCACAATACAAACCTGGTATATGAGCTAGCTTGTTGGAGCCCATTGCCTATGGTGGGATGCCGTGCTCAGTCTTAATGCATGGGAGAGGGGTCGGGCCATGTGCCAGACTATGTTGACTCCTCATGGGAACCCTTACCCATGAGGAGGAGTAAACTGGGGGTGGGTTAAGGTGGAGGCAAGGGAGGGTGGGAGGAGGGGTGGGAGGGAGAACTGTGGTTGAAATGTAAAATGAAATAAAAAAATGGAAAAAATATAATATATAGTTAAAAAATACAGATTAATAATTAGTCATCTATAATAGTCACCCATATCTATCAAACTTATGGTCATGTTAGGTTTTCTAAGTATACAAAACAATCCTTTTCTACACTGTGAATATGTATTACTCTCATTGGTTAATAAAAAGGTGATAGGCCAGAAGGATCAGAAGGAAGATGGAGTCGGGAGACACCAGCCAGCTTCCAGGGAAGTAGGACTTATAGAAAATAAGGTAATGGGCTGGAGAGATGACTCAGAGGTTAAGAGCACTGTCTGCTCTTCCAGAGGTCCTGAGTTCAATTCTCAGCAACCACATGGTGGTTCACAACCATCTGTAATGAGATCTGGTGCCCTCTTCTGGCCTGCAGGGACACATGCAGACAGAAAACTGTGTACATAATAAATAAATCTTTAAAAAAAAAAAAAGAAAGAAAGAAGATGAGGTAACAAGCCATGAGCCTTGTGTCGAAGCATAGATAAGAAATATGGTTTAATCTAATTATGAGCAGTCTTTACCTATGTGGTGGCTCACAACCATCTGTAACTCCAGTTCCAGGGCATTTTCAACACTATCTTCTGACCTCTGTGGGCATCAGGCACACATGTGGTACACATACATATATGCAGGCAAAACCCTCATACATATAACTTAAATAAGTTTTTAAAAATTAAAAAGGGCCAAGTGGTGGTGGTGCATGCCTTTAATCCCAGCAGAGGCAGAGGCAGACAAATTTCTGAGTTCAAGGCTAGCCGCTCTACAGAGCATGTTCCAGGACAACCAAGGCTACACAGAGAAACTCTTATCTTTAATTACAAAAAAAAAAGAATGAGAAACAACCAAGACATTCTCAGGTAAAAGAACACAAGAATTGTCTCATATTCCTTAAAGAATGGCCAAAGAGCTTTTCTGGCTGCCCGGCCATCTTGGCTGCGCTTGGTTGGGGCTGCACTGCGCCTGAGGCAGGAACATGGTGGCCACCAAGAAGACAAAAAGTCCCTGGAGTCCATCAACTCCAGGCTCCAGCTGGTGATGAAGAGCAGGAAGTACATGCTGGGCTATAAACAGACGCTCAAGATGATCAGGCAGGGCAAAGCCAAGCTGGTCATCCTCGCCAATAACTGCCCAGCCCTGAGGAAATCTGAAATAGAGTACTATGCCATGTTGGCTAAGACCGGGGTCCATCACTACAGTGGCAATAACATTGAATTGGGCACAGCATGTGGGAAATACTACAGAGTATGCACATTGGCTATCATTGACCCGTGACTCTGATATTATTAGAAGCATGCCAGAACAGACTGGTGAGAAGTAGTAAACCAGAAATGCCTTCCTTTAATAAAACCACCAGAGCTCTTTAAAAAAAAAAAAAAAATGGCCAAAGAAACAAAGGAGATGGGTTGGTTGGTAAAGTGCTGGCCATATAAGCATTTAGACCTGCATTTAGATCCCCAGAACTATACAAGCACTGGTGTAGGCAGAGACAAGTGAAGCTTATTGGCTGGACAACCTAGCTGAACTGATGAACTTCAGGTTCAGCTAGACTCTTGACCCCAAAGAAATAAAAGAGAGTGATCAAAGAAAGACACCTCATGTATAGTTCTGGCCCACAAATCCATATGCATACATATGTACACACATTAACTGGTACAAACATTACAGATACAATACAGTACACACACACATGCCAAAGGAAGTTTTTTACTCAAAACTATTTATTATACAATGCAAGATAAGACTTCGGAATATCAGAAGTAAGGAGGCAGGAAGAAATTTTGAGTGAGTGTGGCCAGCCTTCACTACTACTTTCTAGTGAGCCAAAGGTCTGTAGCACTTGTGATATAGTTCTCTAAGAGAAGAGAAAACAGCTAAGATGACCAGATCAGGAGTAGAAGTAGGCAAAGGAAGGTGAGCATTCTGCCTATTGTTTCACTCTGTAAATTTCGTTAAGTGTGCTCTATATTCCCAGAGCACTCCATGACAATGCTGCAATAGCCAGAGGAAAACAGGGCAGAAACCCAATCAAAAATAGCTTTTTTTGTGTAGTAAATAAACTGGAAATGGCCCCATCTTACTGGGTAAACAGAACAATCCAGTCAGCCTTTGGGAAGCTGCCCATCAGTGAGGAGTCACCTTGGAAGCTCACGGCAGCCAGATGTGTCCTTAGGAACTCCAGAGGTTCCTACATGTGATTTCTGTGTGTTTCTACATGTTCACTATTTTCAAATAACAAGTGACAGCCATAGAAGTCAGGGTGTGTATAAAAGGCAGCATATGGATCCTCATTCAGGTGAACATGGCTCTGTCCTGCCTGCAGTGAGAAGGGTGTGTTTATCTGTGAGTATCTCAGAAAGTTTAATTCAAGAAACTGAGCAGTGGTGCAATAGGATAGTTGTGCAGTTATGGGCCCAACAGAGGCTCAGGAGTTGCCCAGCACATTGTTTACCCATTTCTTCTCTTAACCTGTTGCTTCCTCTGGGTCTCCAGGTCTCCTGTATTCCAAATTGGGGTCACCACGACCTACTCAACTGTAGACTGAAGCAAAGGAAACAACTCTGGGTATGAGGCCATGGTGTCTTCAGTGTGTGGGGCCTCTCTCCCTTAGCACTGTGGATCTGAGCTTTCTGTGGCAGGTTATGAGCCAGCAGGGCACAACTGGTTCTGTCACAAGGAAAGAGCAGGTTCCCCCCAGCACCTTCTCTAGGAAGTGCCTACATGGAGGTGGACTTTCTGACATCTTGGAGTCAATTTTGGTCATCTGTGCTTTCATGACCTTTCCAGATGACTCAAGTTACTTGAGATTCAGAACTTGCTCTGATGGCACTATTTTATCTTTTCTTTTTTTTCTGGTGCCACAGATAGACCCTTGCATCCCAAGGCACTGAGCTATGCCTAATAGCAAAACTTATCAAGAAAGTGGCTGCTGCTGCTCCTGCTGCTTTTTTTTGTGGGGGGTTGGGGTTCGAAGCAGGATTTCTCTGTGTATCCCTGGCTGTCCTGGAACTTGCTTTTTAGACCGGGCTGGCCTCAAACTCAAAGAGATCCACCTGCCTCTGCCTCCCAAGTGCTGAGATTAAAGACATGCATCACCACCACCCCACCTTTCCTTTTACTTTTAAAATTGTATGTGTATGAGTGTTTTGCCTACATGTGTGCCACATAAGTGCTTATGGAGGTCAGTGAGGGCATCAGAACTATAATTATAGATGGTTGTGAACGACCATGTGGGTACTGGGAACCAAAACTAGGTCCTCTGAAACAGCAACAAGTGCTCTTAACCAATGAGCCATCTCTCCAGTCTCAGGAAAATTGTTTCTAATTCAATACTTTTTTTACCCACTTGTGTTAACATCAGTGTCTTAGATCTGGATGATCTTGAAAAGCAGTAATTGGCTTTCTTTTCCAGCTGATTTCTGAGGAAGGAGTGAGCAGTCTGAATGTCAAGGAATTGCAGGCAGCATGTCGAGCACGAGGCATGAGAGCACTTGGAGTCACAGAAGACCGTCTGAAGGACCAACTGAATCAGGTATATGGCCTTAGTGGCTGGCTGGGCAGATTTGTAGCTTTCTCCTCTGTTATCCTCTGTTAGGAATTACCTACCTTTGCTCCAGACCTGTACAGGCCCGTGTGTGTGCGTGCGTGCGTGCGTGCGTGTGTGTGTGTGTGTGTGTGTGTGTGTGTGTGTGTGTGTGTGTGTGTGTGTTTTCAAACTAGAAAAGCCCTAAGATTGGGGTATGGCCTGAGTGGTATGTGTAAGGCCCAGAATTCTATCCTTAACACTGCATGGTAGTACACACATAACACACAAACCTGAGCATGATGGTACATCCTGACACAGAAGGATCACTGAGTTGAGGGCAGCCTGAGCTATAGTGTAAGACCCTGTCTCAGAACAAACAGAGAGAAAGAAAGGTCAGTCAGTTGATAGGCTGCTAGCCTAGCATGCACAGGGCCCTGGGTTGGATCTCTAGTACCATCTGAATGGTTGTACACATTATATGTAATCCTGGCACTCAAGATATGGAAGCAGGACAATCAGAAATTTAAGAGCATCTTCAGCTAAAAATCAAGTTTCGGGACACCCTTACAACTTGACTGGATTTGCATCCACCCTCTCAGCTACCCTGTGCCTGGCCTTCTGTGAGTAGGTGCTTGGTATGTGGTACTGTACCCTGCCTCAGCTTGAGGGTCCTGATGCAATAGTCCCTGTGCAGGTCTATGGAAGTATGTGACATTTACAGCCCTTCATCTTTCATATCAGAAGGCTTAACAGATGTGAGATATGAGCTTGGTCTTCCTCCTAACTCAGCTTCACACCTGTGGTGCCCTTGGCAGTTGTTCACCTGCCACTTTTCACTCTTCACATGCGGCCAAGGATAAGTGCACACTCATTTTCCCATTAAACACATTTCTGCAATCCTTATCCATTTGTCTTTCAAGGGCTTCTCATAACATAGGTAGGTTCCCAGCACAGACCTAAAGGCTGTGTACATTGGCAAACTAGAGAATCCAAGGTCTTAGTCATTTGACTAAGTTGTCAAGTCTATAAATAAATGTCTCAAGCCAGGTGTGGTGGAGCATGCCTTTAATCCCAGCACTTAGGAAGGCAGAAGCAAATGGATCCCTGAGTTTGAGGCCAGCCTGGTCTATAGAGTGAGTTCCGGGACAGCCATCCTACACAGGGAAACTCTGTCTTGGGGGTGGGGGATGATGTCTTTATCTGCTAAGCCATCTTGTCAGCCTTTAGTTTGTTTTTAGTATAGACAAGATCTCCTATATGACCAGTCTGATCTTAAATTTCTAGGTATCCTGCATCAGCCTTTCTAATTGTTTTATTTATATCTAAACACATGGGCCAGTACGATGGATCTGTGGGTAAAGGTGCTTTGCCTCCAAGTTTGACAACCTGAGTTTGATTCCCAGAACCCATGAGGTAGAAGGGGAGAGATGACTCCTAAAAGTCATGTGCCTCTGTGGCATGTGCTGCTACCCACTCCCAAATAAACAGTTGTAAAATATATGAGTAAAAACACAAAGGTTACAAATAGTAATGGGTATAAGTAATATATGTGTATGGTGCCTTAGGCCTTTTTTTTTTTTTTTTAAGTGTCGGGCTTTAATAGCCCAGGCTGCCAGAGAATGTGTGATCCTTCTGCCTCAGCTAGTTTAGGAATTACAGCTATACACCACTATCAGCCAGTGTACTAGCTTGTTTTTAAGCAAGTAACCATTCTCAATCGACCATTGAACTGATGGTCAATTGTTCAGTTTACTGAGATGTGGTGTGTGCTTTACATTATATATATTGGATATTTTTTAATCTTTATTTTATGTGTATGGGCATTGTATGTATGTTTGCATACCTCGTGCATGCAGGTCCCCATGGATGTCAGAAAAGGGTGTCGGATCCCCCAGAACAGGAGTTACAAACAGTTGTGAGCTGCCATGTGAATGCTAGAAACTGAACCCAGGCCCTTTGCAGGAGTAGCAAATACTCCTTCCAGCCCCTGAAACATAGAAATATCATCTTTGGGAAATGTATTTTAATGATGTAATGAACTATTTATTTAGTCGTGTTTGCTGTGGTACCCAGACTCTATATCCCTCAATTAAGCCAAAGCCACAGAAGGGAACTCCGGGGTGGGCAATCTGTCACCTTGAAGGAGAGGCACTGGGGCTGTAGGTCAGGCAAGGACAGCACGTCCAGTGAGTGTGCTTTGATTGCAGTGGCTCGACTTGCACCTGCATCACGAGATCCCCACATCATTGCTCATCCTGTCTCGGGCCATGTACCTCCCAGACACCCTCTCGCCTGCTGACCAGCTCAAGTCCACCTTACAGACCCTACCAGATATTGTGGTATGTATTGTCAGGAGATTCTTTTGACTCTTTATCTTTGTGGGCTTGGTACCCTCACCTCCACAGCTCTGGGATCCTCTCCACCTTGGTCTTCCTGTCCTCTTCACAGCTCCTCGGTTTGTCTCCCTGCCCAGCCCTGTATGAGGCACAGTCTCAGGAACAACAGTGCTAAGGTTGCAAATCTGAATTGATGTATTTGAGTTTTGCTCTGAAACTCAAAACAGTCCCCTGATGGGTGAGGATCCTTATCCTTGGAAGCCTGGAAGCACCTCTAAACACTTGGGAGGCAACAGCCCATTAGTGTATTCTGTTGTTTTGTATGAAGCCCAGGTGGTAACATTGCTCAGATAGAGATAAGGACATTATAGGTCTGACACCTCAGGCTCACTAGCAATTACCTTCTCCTTTCTCTTTCCCTCCAAAGACAAAGGAAGCTCAGGTGAAAGTGGCAGAAGTGGAAGGCGAGGAAGTAGACAACAAGGCAAAGCTGGAGGCTACACTGCAGGAAGAGGCTGCCATCCAACAAGAACACCTGGAAGAACTGCAGCGGGCTGCCAAGGCTGTGGTAAGCAGCCTACACTGACTGACTCTGTGGGACCCACGGCTGTCCCAGTCCAAGTTTCCTAGAGCCTGCCTTATGGCCATGTATGTGGCTCTCAGTCCTATCCTGTCTTTGCCTGTAGGGGTCAGAGTGGTATATGGACACAGGAGTGCTTGACTGTAGAACTATAGCTCTCAGGGACAGTACAGTAGAAGATATGATGTGGCATCTCTCTGGCCACCATTGGCATAGGACAGGCTGGCTTAGCACCCAAGCAGGAGTCACCAAGGGACCACCTTCTCAGGGTTGTTTTCCTAAGACTTGCTGACTCCCCATAACTGATCACCTCTTGGCCCCATAGTCTCAAAAGTTGCAGGAAGCTGTAATGTGACTGGAACTTGGAATTGCCTAAGTTATTCATGCACATCTCTTCATCCAGACTCAGTCCCAGAGATGGGCAGCATGTTCTGACTCAGTCTGTTGAGCTTCAGGTGGCCTGCTCATCCCGGGGCAGGGAACTACTGCTGCTGGGTGATCTGTGGGTCTTCTTTATCACTTAGTAGAATATTCCAAGTGTGACCTGTCAGGAGTACATGCAGAGTGTGGAGCCAAAGCCAGGTGACCAAGGTGACAGTGTTGTACTGCTTACATTTCAGAAGGACATCCAGCCAGAAGTATTGGAAGCCACTATTCCTGGGAAGCCAGGGGCCGAGCTGCAGCTAAAGGTACCTGATGTGATCCTGTCCTCAGAAGCACTGAAGGATACGGCACCTGTGCTGGAGGGTTTGAAGGTGAGCTGTACATGACCAGGAGAGAAGTAGAGCTGGGGTGTGGGTTCCTTAGCTTCAAAGAAGTCTTGCTGGGCAGGGGATCCTCTTACCCTCCAAACAGTCCACACTTCAGACCCTCCCAGAGATCATGGTATGTATTGTTGGGAAACTCCATTGACTCATTCACTTTGTGGATGGAGGGGTCAACTTCACAACCATGGAGCCCCTCCAGGGACACTTTCACTCCCTTGTGAGATAAAGTAGGGGCAAGTAAAGACCAGCCTTAGGGGTATGAGAAGCTTAGAGCCTGTGACACTGAGATGAGGCTGCCAGGCTTCTCATGGGTTTGTAGGCCCTTGTCCTTCTGTTGGGCAATGGGAGAGGAAATGAAAGCTGGGCCTATAAAGCAGAGCTTCCTCTGTAGAGGACCACCCTGGTGTCATTTGCTGGGTAACTGAGTATGAGGCTCCTTGAGAAATTCCTGTCAACAATAAATTAGACAGAACATGAAAATTTTTCTGAGTCCATCTGTCCTGAAATGCTCCAGGGATATCCCACATGAAGGAGCAGATATTCAAGTGTGGTGGGCAATGAAAACTCTTAAATGGATAGAGACAACTTGGTAGGTGAACAAGAGCGAGGAGGAGAGAATGCTAGATGAAAGCTATGTGTTCAGGAAGGTCTCTGCCTGGGGTCCTGTAGGATGGCAAAAGCCCTGTGTGTCTTGAGGGGAATGGATGATCAGGATCACACTTCAGGGCTCAGAAAAAGGAGGTAAAACTTGCTCTTGATAAAAGCAGAAAGTGTGGAGGGCTGAGGCCTGGCAGCTGTCTCTAACAAATAATGGCCTTTGCAAGAAGGGGTATGACAAAGTTTCTGACTCCGGTCTGGTCACTGGAATTTTGGAGAAGACAGTGTGAGTGAGCCCAGCAGAGCCTAGTGGGTGCCTTTGAAGACTGGCCTATAGAGAGCAGGCTGCTCCATGGCCCAGGAGACCCCAGAATAAACATATGGTGTGATCAAGGCTAGAAGGTCATGGTAGTGACACAAGTCCCCCAAACCTGGACTCAAGGTTGTTCCCATACATTCCTGCAGGAAACAGGCTATAGAGGCAAGACAGAATGATCCCTGGAGTTTAATGACCAGCCACCCTAGCTGAATTGGTAACCCCCATGTTCTAACCTAGACTCTGTCTCAAAAAAGAAGGTGGAGGATGGAGAGATGGCTCAGTAGTTACACTGCTCTTGTTCAAGGCCTGTTCCAAGTGCCCACATCTGGTGGCTCACAACCACCTGTAACTCTAGCTTTAAGGGACCTGATGCCTCTCATCTCTTTGGGTACCTACAGTTATGTGCACATTCCCACATACACACATACAATTAAAAAGTTAATTTTTTAAAAATAACTCTCAGAGGGGGCTGGAGAGATAGCTCAGAGGTTAAGAGCACTGAATGTTCTTCCTGAGATCCTGAGTTCAATTCCCAGCAACCACATGGTGGCTCACAGCCATCTGTTATGAGATCTGGTACCCTCTTCTGGTGTGCAGATATACATGGAAGCAGAATGTTGTATACATAATAAATAAATAAAACCTTTAAAAAAATTAACTCTCAGATGTAACATAGTAGCTCATGCTTTTAATCCCAGTACTCAGGAGGCAGAGACATACATGCATAAATAACAAATAAATAATAAATAAACCTCTCACAACTTAATAAATAAGACAAATAATTTTTAAAATTGTCAATACTGAGCCAGATGGTACAGGTTTGTATTTATGGCTACTCAATAGGCTAACACAGGAGATTCACAAGTTCAAAGACGGCCTGGGCAATCTTGTGAAAGCTTATATCCAAATAAAAATAAAATAGCAGGGCTTAGAGAAATGGCTCGGAGGTTAAGAATACTGGCTGTTCTTCCATAAGACCCAGGTTTGATTCTCAGCACCCACATGGCAGCTCACAACTGTTACTCCAGTCCCAGGGGATCCAGTGCCTTTTCTAGTCTCTTCAGGAACAAGGCAGACATGTGGTACACAGACATATATGTAGGCAAAACATACCCATATACATAAAAATAAACACTCTTTAAAAAATGTGAAATAGGGCCAAGGATATGATTCAATAGAGTACTTGTATAACATGCTTAGGATACTAGATTCAGTGCCCAGTACTGGAAAACAAAAAAAAAATTTGACCTTCCACCTAGTGTTGGAGAGGGTGTAGAGAGCCTTGGTCACTTTGGAAACACTTTAATAGTTTTCTAAAGCATCAAAATCATACCCTATGATCAGCTGCACTGCTGCTGGGCATTGCACACCAATGACTATGCACAGACATTCACAGCAACTGTCATTGTAATCATTGAAAGCCAATAGGAAGGAAAAAGATGTGCTTTGATGTGAAGAAATATTTTACCATTGGATGCCAAAATAAGTGAGTTGGTCAAAGAGGCAGAGCTGGTTCCTCTCCTATAAAGTTTTAGAAAACAGGCTGTAGAGATGGCTCAGAGGTTAAGAGCCCTCTTCTGGCCTGCAGGCATACATGCAGACAGAACAGTGTATATAATAAATAAATGGATTGCTAAATTAAAAAAAAAGTCTGCCCTGTCCTGTAGAGCAGGAGACAGGTCAGTCTTGCCTGGGAATGGAATTCTGGGGAATATAAGGGAGCATTCGGGGATAACTAGTGTGCTTACTTTGGTGGCTGTGGGATATAGTGCACCAGGAAGACAAAGAGAGAGATGTCATAGCCAACATA